>NC_140955.1:117073967-117396467 GCF_014529385.1 Adiantum capillus-veneris
CAAATATACCTCCCGTCCCACATGAGGAGGAAGAAAGAGGAGTCAACATCATCAAGCTAGAAGAGGTAATAGATGAACATACTCTAAACTTTGATGTTATGTCGGCAGAAAAACGCACAAGAGCACATGATAAGGATGAAGACATGAGAAGTGAAGGAACAAATTCAGCCAGAAGGGACAAGAAGAAGAAGTCAAATATGGAAGAAGATGAAAGTAGCAGGAAGAAAAGATCAAGGCGAAGGGAAATTGGTATCAACGACTTCCCATTGGGAAAGGAGCTAGAGCCCTACAACATCCTAGAGGATTTACAAACCCAAAAGCCAAACATTTCATGGCCTCAACTTCTACACCTATCAGCCAAAGTAAGAAGGCAATGGCCAAAGTTGGTAAGTACAAGAATTCCAAAAAAGAAAGCAAATCTTTCCATTAAGGTTGTGGCCTCAAAGCTACAAAAAGATGTGGAACCCATTGTGGATGCTTACATAAAGGGTAAAAAGGTGTCTAATGTATATGTTGATGGTGGAGCTCAAATGTGTGTGATCACGGTAAAATCAATGAACAGGCTAGGGCTTGAAATTAAAAAAAAAAACAAAACAAAAATATGTGGAACCCATTGTGGATGCTTACATAAAGGGTAAAAAGGTGTCTAATGTATATGTTGATGGTGGAGCTCAAATGTGTGTGATCACGGAAAAATCAATGAACATGCTAGGGCTTGAAATTACAAAGTCCTCTAATTGTCAAGCTAGGCTAGCCAACAACTCAAGTGTGAAGTGTTTGGGGATCATTGAAAATGTAAAAGTCTCTGTTTGTAACATAGATGCACGAGTGGATATATATGTATGTCATGCCAGCTAAGGGGGAGGGCTATCCCATCATCCTAGGGAGGCCTTGGCTCATTGCTGTGAATGTAGATCAAAAATGGGGAAGTGGTCGTTTGATTCTTAAGAAGGGTCAACCGGTGGTGTATGATTGGCGAGAAGGAAAGCAACTAGATATCAACTATGAAACCATGGCAGATGAAGAGAGCGAGGAGGAGAGTCCTTACTCAAGTGATGAGGAAGCATCAACCAGTGCATCAACCACTGAAGATGAGTCTTCTTTGGAGGTAATGGGAATTTTATTCAACGCCAACACCCAAGATGTTTCTGTAGAAGAAAAGCCAACAGACAATCACACACGAGGGGATGAAAGATGCCACCACCTTGAAGAAGGATTTGAGAAGATGCTTGCAAAAGATCTTACTTGTGAGGAGAAGAGGTCCTACATCAATATGTTAAGGAGGTATGCCAATTTGTTTATCACTGACTACTCACAAATAAGAGGTGTAGATGTAATAGAGCATCGAATTGAATTGAAACCAGGGACCAAACCCGTGGCTCAAAAGTTAAGGCGACTAGGATCTGTGCAACAAAAGGCTCTCCTACAAGAAGTGAATCGACTCTTGAAGGCTGTCTTCATCTATCCAGTATCCAACTCCAAATGGGTATCACCTATTGTAGTCACTCCCAAGAAGAATGGTAAGTGGAGGGTCTGCGTGGATTACAAACCCCTCAACGCTGCGACAAAGAGGGACCACTTCCCTCTCCCTTTCCAAGATGAAATTTTGAATGAAGTAGCAGGTCACGAATGCTACACTGTGTGTGATGGGTATTCATGATATTTTCAAATTAGAATAGCAGAAGAGGACCAACCAAAAACCACCTTCATCACACCTTGGGGATGTCTTGCATTCAGAGTAATGCCTTTTGGGCTCACCAATGCTCCTAGCACCTTCATGAGATTCACAATATTTGTATTCCATCCATTCTTTGGAAAATCTATAAGAGTCTTTATGGATGATTTCTGTATTTATAGTTGTAGATCACTTCACTGCCAAAAGGTTGAAAAGGGGCTTAAGAGGCTCCATCAATTTGGGAGACAACTCAACCCAGAGAAGTGTCATATCGGTGAATCTCAGGTGGTTTTGCTAGGCCATGTGGTTTCTTCACAAGGAATTCAAGTGGATCTCTCTAAAGTAGAGGCCCTTTTGTCGTTATCTCCACCAACAACAACTAAGGATCTAATGACCTTCAACCACAAAGTGAGGTACATGTTTCGCTTCATCCATCTCCTAGCAGAAGCCATCGCCCCTTTGCATAGGTTGGCAAGCCAATCTACATTTGAATGGGGGAGGGAACATGCAAAATGTTTTGAGGAAGTGAAGGGCATTCTTAGCTCTCTCCCAATCCTAATGCCACCAGATCCAAAGGAGACCTACTATGTCACTCCAAGTGTAGGTTTCGAAGCAATTGGTGTTGTTTTGATGCAAAAAGATCCTAAAACATCATACATGAGGCCGATCTATTTTGCAAGCAAGGTGATGACTGTGGCCGAGAAGGGATACACTGAAATGGAGAAAGTAGTCTTTGCAATCTTGTTTGTGGTAAGGAAGTTTCGATCGTATCTTCTCCGTGTGCCATTTGTTTTTCTCACCTTAGAGCACAATCTACCATATGTAGTACAACACATGAGCCTCTCATCTAGAATAGCAAAGTGGGTGCTTGAACTCCAAGAATTTGAATACACTTTCCTTGTAGAAGATAGCACAAGAGCAGGACTTGCAGACATTCTCACCTACAAAGTGAGAGAAAGGGAAGGATCACGACTACAAAGAGAGGAAGGCTCAAAACAGTTCAAAGTGAAGGAGATTGATAATGCCCATACTTTATGCTTTGACGGAGCTTATCAACGCCAACAAGACAAAGCAGCAGGGGGGATCATCATTTTGAACCCACAAAAGGAGGTAATGGTTAGGAAAGGTATCACTCTACCCAACGTTCACTCTAACAATGAGGCTGAGTATGCTGCTCTAACCCTTGGGTTAGAAGAATGCAAAGAATTAGGCATACAAAGACTTATTATAAAAGGTGATTCTTTGCTAGTGGTCAGAAAAATCCAAGGGACTTGGAGGTGCAAGAATCGTACATTGTTTGAGTGGCTTAGTAGTGTAAGAGCTTTGATGAAGGGTTTTAAAGCAACACAGGTACAACACATTGTGAGAACTCATAACAAGGAAGCAGACTTACTCGCAAATGAAAAGCTTCAAATGGCGGTAGGAGGTGTGAAACTATATGAACCCAAATATCAAGGTCAAGAGGAGCTAAAAGACATTATCTTCTTTCTACAAGCAGGTGAGTGTCCCAAACACTTAGACAAGGTGCAAAGACATAGACTAGTTAAGAAGGCCACACCTTACCAGTTGATCGGGGATGATTTATATCACAAAGGGAAAGATTTGGTCTTAAGGAGAGTACCAGGTGTGCAAGAGATAGAGAAAATTCTTCTTTTATGTCATGATGATGTGAGTCCATTGATCACTACATCACCAAAGAGACAAGCCAAACGGAAAAAATCAACAAGAAGCTCAAGGGGAAAGGATTGAAGGAAGGTATGTTGGTTCTTCGCTATGATAACCGACTTGATACTCGACTTGACAAAAAGCTTTTGCAAAGATGGGAGGGACCTTTCATGATAAAAACAAAGTTTGGGAATGGTAGTTACAGATTAGCAGTTTTATCAGGAAACCTCCACAAGACCAGAGTCAATGGATGGAGATTAAAGCCCTACTTTCAACGTATCAATCCGTTGATAGGAAGTCATCTGCCTACATCATCTAAGCTCCAAATTGGCATGGCTCCCTTTGGCTTGGCAAATGCTCCACCTATTTTTAAAGCTTTGATGTGCAAAGAAGAACCAGCCTTGGAATCTGAACATACCCAAGGAAACCCTCCCATCTCCGATTTATGGGATTGAGGTAATGAAAAGCAGGTCTAATGGAGTAAAAGAGTGCATGACACTCCTCCTATTGAAAAAAAAAAAGTGAAAAAGGAAAAATGACAAAAAAAAGAGAAAAAAAAAGAAGAAAAAGAAGCAACACCGTCCGCCTAAAGATATGAATATCTCTAGGCTTGGGGGAGGGCTAATATGAGTGGCATAAAATGGTAACCATCTTTTTGCAACATTTGTCAGCCTACTCAACGTCCTCTTCCTCATATGTGTATATATTTTTCTACGCTATTAAGTTATCTAGAGTAAATTCCCCCTCTTCGTTTAACCTTTGTGGCGACACATACATTGTACTCTTCCCAAAAATGTCACCTTAGTCATATATTTATATTACCACCCTTTTCTTTTTTGCTTTGTAAATAAAAGTAAGCATACAATAACCAACTATCTACCCCCAAACTTTTTTACCTCTTGTGAATTAGTAGTAGAAAAATAATATATCCATCTTCCATCCCATATAGATAAATTACCATGGAAATCAACTCTCCACTTGTCTTTACCAAAGATTATGGTCCCTCTCTACAAGTCTTCTATGCCCCCTACATAGGTGGCCCAATATCTCTTAAGAATATACATATAGTTTTTCTCCTTTCAAAAAGACTCCAATTGTATATTATTTTCACAAGAAAATAATATTGTGTCCTCCTCTATTTGTTTAAGCATCATAGCCTTTTGAAAAAGCATGATTCCCCTTGGATGCATACAAGCAAAGGGCCCATACAAGAAGACTTGGAAGCAAAAGGTTCCCTAGCCTAGTGTGGACCTTCCAAACCGAATTCCTTGGTGCATGGGCGTGAAGAATAGTCCAAATTCATATCAAACATGTTGAGAAGGTCAAATTTGCCTTTTGAAGCATGTCATTCCGAGCTACAGGTAAAAAGTTATGGTCAAAATAGTGTAAATCTGTCAGATTCGCAGCAAAAGGGAACTGTAAATCAAGTAAATCAAGAGGGTGAGATCTTATTTTTCCCCTACTCATCTTCTAGAAGAGCAATGAGTGTTTAAGGTCACTTGCATGTGATGGGACCAACCTAAAGATGCTTTCTAAATGCCAAGACAGACAAGTTGAGATACCCCGCAGGAGCCACCCGTAGGGCCTCATGGTGGGGGCCACCTACATTATGCACCCCTATGGAGCCTTCACAGTCTAAAATGATATTTTTGGTGAATAAATAGTCCCTTTTATGTCCAATATTCAATGAGTGGTCAAAGGACACTTAATTAGGGCTAATCACTCACCCTAATTAAGTGTAGCATAATCCCACTCTGACACAACTATAAATAGCCCCCCTTGGAGAGACTCAAGGACACACACCTATATTTTCAACTTCATGTTGTTTGTTGATCAATAGTAGAGAAAACCCCAACTCTCCCTCTTTCACATCCTCCCTCCTAACCCTCCTCTTTGGAGGAAGTGCAACTCTATCCTCCACTCTTTCTATTCTACAATATCTTACTCCATCAACCCAATAAATCATTTGTAGCACCTCAATAACTTGTAAATACATAATGATCTCTCTCATGGTTATGTTAATGATCATTAAATGATCTTCAAAAATTTCAAGTGTCGCAATTCGTGATGGTTAGCCAGCGTCTGTCCTCCCCTTAAAAGGTGTGCGAGAAATCAAGTAAGTGTTTTATTCTCAATTTACCATTGGTTTGTTTCTCCACACTTATTCAATTGGTCTAAAGAAATTTCTCACTCCAACTCTCTTTTGCTTCATTACATATGCATGTGGGTACCTCTCATGGTGATTTTATTTGTGTCACGGCATTGCATAGATGGAGATGAGCTCTCTATGCAAAGTGTGTTAGTTTGATATAAGTGATTCTCTTGTGTGTTTGAGAGGCAAGTCTTGTACGCATAATTTTTGATGAGTGCTTGAGAGAGGAGGAGTTTGGATGTATTATGGGTATTCTTATGGGGAGAAGGTGAATGCTATTCCACAAATTGCATATTTCATTTGATGCACGGCATTGGGTTGCATAATCGTTGATGGTGTTCAAGTGTCCAAAGTGTATATAGAGTAAGGGGGTTTTCAAAGTGTGTTGCTTGAGTGGGTGAGTGCAAGTGTTATTTTGATTGGTTTCCTTCTCCACTCCCAAAAGAAGGTGGTGCCCCAAGTAGTGTGCGTACCTCTTTACGAACATTTTGTGAGGGTAGGCCCATTGGTTTGGGTTTAGAGGCCCCATTTCAAAAAAGCTCGCTCTCAGTAGATGGCAGTCCTGGGGTCAATATCATTACTTGGAAACATGTAAGAAGTATGAATGGCATGAATTGAAATCGATTGCATTTTTTTGTTAGGATGGTAGATCATAGAAGATTCCGACCCCGAGGAATCCTGTGCGGTGTCACGTTTGATATAGGAGGAATCCCTTTTGCAAAACCCGTTGTGGTGCTGGCTCTCCAGGGGTGACAAGCTAATTACCAAATTTTTTTGGGCCGACCATGGTTACGACAAGTCTAGGTGAAACAGAATTGGGCCAAGCATACATTAACAATACGAAGAAGGAAAAGGAAGGTATAGGTTCCGTACCAGCAAGCAGATCATGTTTGCAATGAGATCCAATCCATTGTTGCCAAACCAATAAACATGCTAGAAAGGGTTGACTGATGTGGAGGAAGACAAATTTATACAAGAAAATCAGGATTTGATGGCTGTTTGTACGATGGTTATCAAAGCCATTCAAAATCATTACGCGAAGAATGCCCCAACCAAACCATGGTGGATAGAAGTCGTGTTAAGTTCCAACAGTAATGTTCCAAAATTGGTGGATGAGAGTGAATCAAAACACAAGATGATGGATTTGAAGGAGTTGTTGTAACAAGAACATGAGTTTGAGAAGCAAATGAATAAGGTTTCATGGGTTAAGGAGGATGCAATCCAAGAAATCAACTTGGGGACATCTGATAAACCTAAACCTATCAAGATTTATGCGAATCTGGATGAATCTTTCCAAACTAATTTGATTAAGCTATTGATTTAGTTCATGAATGTGTTTGCATAGGATTGTTTGGATATGAAGGGTCTAGATCCCATATTTTACGAGCATCGCATCAATATGAAGAAGGATGCGGTTCCCACAAAAGGAGTCCAGGTATCGCATGAATCCAAATTATACCAATAAAGTTAAAGAGGGACTACATAGGCTATTGAAGGTTGGATTCATTGCTCCAATTAAAAATTCCAAATGGATCTCATCGATTTTGATGGTGCCAAAGAGAAACAAAAAGTTACAAATCTGTGCTGACTATCGGAAGTTGAATGCAACTGTAGTACCTTTCCACTCCCATTCTTGGATTCTACTTTAGAAGATGTGGCCAATTAGTAGATGCACTCTTTTGCAGATGGATAGAATGGATACAATCAAGTATGAATGGCAGTAGAGCAGATCAACCAAAGAGCACGTTGATAATAGCGTGGGGAGTACTTTCCTAGTACTTTCTAAAGGGATATGCAACAGATATTTGGCCCGTATCTCATTGATTTTATGCGTATTTTTTTGGATATGATTTCTCCATTTTTGTGGATAAGTCAAATCATTTTCATCATTGCAGCTTTGTTTCAAAAAATTCCAAGAGACCAGATTGAGCCTTAATCCAATGAAATGTGTGTTTGTGATGGCCAGTGGAATATTGTTAGGTCATATTATCTCCAAGGAGGAATTGCCATAGATTCCAACAAGATTGTGGTCATTATGCAGGCACTCCTAATTGATTCGCTGAAGGCAACTCTGAGGTTCCTTGGTGAGGTTTGATGGCATTTTTGTGATTTTTTTTTTCAACGCTTTAAACTGATGCTAACCAAAGCACCACTTCTATTGGGTTAAGGAATTCCATGTGTTTATGGGTGCTTCAAACATTACAATTGGGAGTGTACTGATGCACTTGACATTTAATGGATGGTTCAGACCCGTTTACTATGCTAGAGATCTTTGGGGTGGTACTGACGCAAGAGACAGTTAATGGATGGTTCAGACCCATTTACTATGCTAGAGATCTTTAGGGTGCATGGATCCGATGGGTTCTTGAACCCAAATAGTGAGCAATTCTAGAAGACGCCTATGAAGGCATTGATGGGGGACATTTGTCTAGATTGTTAACGGCAAGGAAGGTGGGCCTTGTTGGTTGACAATTCATGCAAATTCAATGAGGTTTTGAACTCAATGCAATGGCTACCAATGAATTGGGCAGCTGGTTAATAAGGATAAATTATCATTGAATTTGATTTTGCCACTTGGAACCATTTCAAAAATGGGGTTATAACTTTATAGGTCCGATTAAACTGCCAGCAAAACGGTCTCAATATAGATATATTTTGGCGCATATAGATTAGTATACAGAGTGGGTTGGAGGTTGGGCATTAAAGGAAGATAATGTGATTTCCATTTCCAAATGTCTCTACCGGGAGGTGTTTCCACGGTTTGGTTTATTAGTGGAACTGGTCAATGATAGGGATACCCATTTTTTGAATAAGGTGATAAGGAAATTATTGCAAACTTTTCAAATTATGCACACGAAGAGTACTACTTATTATCCACAAGCAAATGGTTTTGCTAAAAGTAGCAATAAGGTCATTATGTGGATGCTGACCAAGTTAGTGGCTATGGCTGCACGTTCTCTCTCTCTCTCTCTCTCCAATGCCCAGCCTATATGCAGTAGTGTGGGCAACCTGTATGTAGGTGTGAGGGCATTCCCTTCTATGTAAAGTGGAGATTGTGCAAGAACAATGTCATGTAGAGGAGCCTCTATGAGATGTGTGGGCAGATTATTATGCTTTACATTTGTGCAACAAGATAGTGCATGAAACATATTGAGAGCAAGAGACCTTTGTATGTATGCAAGTGTGGTAGTAAAGAGCAATTGTGAGCAGATACATGAGGGAAAGTATGGCTGAGAGTAATACAAACATGGCTGAGAAAAATGCATTCGAAGCTACCATGTCTACGAATCTTTAAGTCGGTGCTCAATTTGAGTCTCTTAGTGTGCTTCGTTCAATGGTTCAAGAACATGCCATCAAGTCTCATGTAGAGATAAGGCTTGCCAAGTCAGATCGATTCATGTACACTGT
Organism: Adiantum capillus-veneris; assembly: GCF_014529385.1. Lineage (NCBI taxonomy): Eukaryota > Viridiplantae > Streptophyta > Polypodiopsida > Polypodiales > Pteridaceae > Adiantum > Adiantum capillus-veneris. The sequence goes on from NC_140955.1 coordinate 117,082,868, forward strand.
TGTATGCAAGGTAGAGGGATGTACATGGCGCTTGCATGCATGTTTGATCTCTGTTGGGCCTGGTTGTGTGGTGGAGGCATTTCTTGATGAGCACACTTGTGGTGGTGCTTCACAGCTTGGAAACAAGGAGGCCACTTCCAAATGGGTTGCATCAAAGTATGTTAAGAAACTTTGAGACCACCCAATGTATAGGCCAAAGGAGCTCATGGCCGATTTGCATCAAGAAGTTGGAGTTTCAATTTTGTACAAGGTTTCTTGGAAGGCAAAGAAACTTCCTTTTGTATTGTTCGTGGTGATCATGCAAAGTATTATGGAAAACTTCAATCTTACTATGAAAAGCTTGTGGAAAGTAATCCAGGTATTGTGGCCCATTTGCAACAAACAGTTGAAGGAATTTTTATCACTTGTTTCTTGCGTTTGAAGCATGCATTTTCCCAGACACCTGTGACTTTATTTGGTTGGATGGCACATTCTTGACAAGTAAATATCTTGGTGGTTTATTGACAGCCACAGGGATTGATGCTACGGGGGCTTTGTTTCCAATAGCATTTGGTGTAGTAAATGTGGAAAATGAAGACAATTGGTTGTGGTTTTTGCAAAATGTAGGTGGTTGCATGACGGGTGTTAACGGGGTTCTGTAGCTGTAGCGATTTGGATGCAAATCTCAAGAAGAAATGCAACAATGGGGAATTCATTCGAGTGTTTTGGGTAGCAGGTTATGCTAACACTAATATTGACTTTGACGAGGCTATTCAAGGGATGAAAGCCATAAGTCCTGGTGCAATGGACTACTTATTGTCCACTTCTCCCCCATCTCATTGGGCAACGATCCACTTTAAAGGCAAGATCTTACGTCCAACATTGCAGAGTCGTTGAATGCATGGTTGCTTGAGGCTAGAGATAATCCTATCACATCATGCTTGACATCATTCGTTGTCAACTAACATCTTAGTTCTATGCATGTGGAATAGAGGGTAAGAAGGCATGTGAGTCTTTGGGAGACAGAGTGCAATTTACATTGGTTGAAAATGTAGAGAAAAACTTGCACAATGTAGGAAATGTTTCTCGGAAATTCCCTCTAGTGATATGGTATTTGAAATCTTGACAAATAAGAGAACATGTGTCATGCTCATGTAACAAGTGGCAAACATTTGAAATTCCATGTGCTCATGCTATTGCAGTTGTTCTCTTCAAGAGAGAGCGTGTTCAATCATATGTACATAAGGCATATAGTATGCAAGCCTATTGTGATACTTATAGTGGTGTCATAAGTCAAAATGTGGATGCAAGCGAAGATGCTAATGATCAATTGAAACCACCTATAACAGGTTCGCCACCTGGGCGTCCAAAAAAACTTTGTATTAGAACTGAGTATTGATTTAAGGAAAAGTGTGTCTTCACATGCTCTCGTTGTGGTGGTCTTGGCCACAACGGACATACTTGCAAAGCTCCAATTCCAGATTAATATACCTAGTGAGGTGGTCCGGGGCGGGCAACAAGAGAGGCGACCTCTAAACACCCCTCAAGGATCCCGTGTTGCTCAATTGGGGCTGGGGCAACCACAAGCACAACACGACAACAAACCCACAGCCAAACCCAAACAAGATAGGTTCACCACCTAGTTATGGTATGCGAACTAGGACGCAAAAGAGATTTTGTCACAACCAAGAAGATACACCACAAAAAACACACACAAGCAACCTCATACCAAGGCACACACAGAATGGACTAGAGAGAGCTAGAGCAAAGGGAAGAGAGAGAGGAATGGATCTTGTGTAATACCTTATTTGTGACTTGCAAATGGAGATGGTTCGTTATGTTTCTATCATAGAGCTTGTTCAAAAACTCACTCAATGCGTAGTGTATGTTAAACATGCCAACACACACACACTGTCTTAGGATGTGGGAGACCTCTCACCACAATACCCTCTTACAATGGACACAAACTTAGCAATGAAAACACACTAAAACACTTTCTAAAGCAAGATCAAACGATAGAACTCAAAATACACAAGTGACCTTGAATTCACTAAACCGTATCGTACAAGTGGAAGGACGAAGATTTGAACATCGAATCACACCTTTGATGCACCAAACCTAAATTTATTGATGATGAAGGAGCATATACAATAGTGGTTTTGAGATTTTTGGAACTCACGCTCTGTCACTTGCAATGTGTAGCTTGAAAGCTTCTCTCACACCAAAAGTGAAGCTCACAAAGTGGTTGCTACGTATAAGTCTCTCCTCACGCATAGCGTGTTGGGGTGCTATGTGAGATATTGGAGGTTGTTTTACAAGAAGGAGAGGGGTTTATTTATAGGTTGGAGACCCCTCATTAAGATTATTGGAAATCCTAATTTACAAGCTATCAAATCAGGATTATGATTTTTTTTTAATATCAAAACATTGCAGGCCTTCTTTGTCTACTTCAGTCATGGATGTGGGCTCAAAAGAGAGCATTATTGATGATAGATAAGGTGAAAGTAGAGTTTTAACGAAGGGGAGAGAGAGAGAGAGAGAGAGAGAGAGAGAGAGAGAGAGAGAGAGAGAGTTACTATGCACATGTCTTGAGATGAGGTGTCTTTTATGGTTAAGTCAATGACTATTTTGTGTTAGTATGTTAGTGGTTAGTGTTAGTAATCACTATAAAGTTAATGATATATTTACAATGGGTAGAATGGGTGGATGGTTGAATGAAGTGAAGAAATCCTTGTGATGGTGAATCTTGAAGAAGGACTTACTTGTGTAGGTTCCCAAAATGACTATTGATCCTCTTCTTCGTCTTCTCTATTTTATGCCACCGCCGCCAAGGTTGATTATTGTGATGAAAATGGCAATTCCGTTGATGAGATATCTCAATTTGCAGAGGTGAAGCATGGTTTACATGCTGAATTTTATGTATATAGAGAAGGGGTAAGATGGAATTGTACTTTGGAAGTAATAGAGAGAAGCATAGAGATGATGTATGTACATGTAGAGCTCATATGAGAGCTATGGAAGTAAGAGGGGAGGTTAATGGTGAAGAAGGTGAGAGAAACCATGAAAGGTGCAGTTTTGAGTGAGGGATTGAGAGGAATGAGTGTGTGTGTGTGTGTGTAGAAGTGTGGAAAGAGATGAGAGAAGACTATGGGCTACTTGTGAGAAAAGTGGACAGACTGGGGTCCACTCAAAAAAACCTAGCTCACCGGTGATTACTCCAAAAATCACCAAAATGTTTGAGATGATTATTTAGCTCTTGTTCCATATTTTCTCTTTTGACCACTGCTTCAAATTAGGAGTGGATATGGATATAAAAAATCCCACAAAAATACCTGTTTTTCTTCACAACAAAGTCTTCAATGGCCCCCCTTTTGTTGAATTTGCATATGGCTCCAAAGGTGAGTCCCTCCTTGCATGACATGATGACCTAATTGATTCTTAGGGGTATTAAAATATGCATGATTGTGGATTATGCATAAATATAATACATGGATATGATGGAAAAAAATAGGCTAGTATATAAACTATTCATGGAATCTAGAATAGTGTCAGCTATATATAAATATAAAATGAAAAAAAGAGATATATGAAAATATAGGGAATCAAATGAGGGGACCCTCATTTGTTTTTATTGAAGTATATTTATTTACAAGATATAATAAAAAATACCTCTAGGAAATAGGAATTTAGTGAAAGGCAATGATTGATGGTGAAAGGTATTTTTGAGGTTTTTGGATTCTTGCCCAAAAATAAGAGAAGCTTGCATGAAATGATTTTTTATAGAATACATAGGTAAGAAAAATTATGGTAATGGTGAGTAAATGTACATAGCATATATAAGAAAATAACGCACACCTAGGTAGAAATATTTAAATAAATACCGAAATAATTATGAAAATTTCCTATATTTAGGCCCTATGTACAATGAAATATATACACACAAATGGGCCGTAATATTTTTTATTTTTTTTTATTTTTTTGGCTCAACTAGCCCAGTGACTAGCTAGCTAAGGATTTTAAGAAGATATGGGAAAAGCCCCTTAACTCACACACGCCTATGTACAATGAAAAGATAAGAATAGCCACAGTGTTTAGGTTGTTTTGGTAGGGTAGGGTAACTCACTATGGAAATTACGGAGAGACGAGAAACGGCTATCATTAGCCCTCCCCCAGGATGATGGTATATTCATGTACCATCTTAGAGCATCTTTTTCAAAGAGAGTGCTTCAGAGTCCTTGACAAGATTTTCATTGTTTGTCCCTCAGCATTTTGGCTGGAGTTACAGTCATGCTTCATGGAACAATACTTACACGAGATAGCGGCATTTTGACAGATCTTTGGTAGAAGGCGACTCAAATAGGGCTTCAAGCGATACCTGCTTACCTTCCTTGAGTGCTCTTTCCCATTCAAGTCCATAAGTTGATAGTAACTTGAATTGAAAGCCTTCTTAACTATGTATGGACCTTGCCATCTAGTTTCAAATTGGGCATCAAAATGATTGCCGAGTCGATTGTCATACCTTAGCACAAGATCTCCTTCATTGATGCCTTTGTTCTTTAGTTTCTTGTCAAGCTTCTCCTTCGCCTGTGTAGATTTCCTCTTGTAGCACTCGTATGTTGCTTCTCTTTTCCACTCAAGCTCAGCTAAGGTAATAAGTCGATCCATCCACGCTTCTTGATCATCTTGTGCTATTTTTCCATGAAGTCGCATTGTTGGAATGTTGAGCTCAATAGGCTGCAAAGCCTCTTGACCATACATCAAGTGAAATGGCGTGAACTCTGTTGCCTCCCTACATGTGGTTCGATATGCCCACAAGGCACCATCCAAGAAGTCATCCCATAACTTTGTTTTGTTTTGCACCATATTTCTAATGATGCCTGCAATGACACCATTAGCCTTCTCCACCAAACCATTTGACTGTGGGTAGTAGGGTGTGCTATGAAGTTGGAAAGTTGTAGGAGCATTTGTCAGGCCAAATGATATGACTCTAAAAGCATAACAACCCCAAGGAGTGATGAAGGTTGTTTTGAATTGGTCCTCCAATGCAATCCCTATTTGAAATTAACATGAGTAGCCATCACACACAGTGTACTTCTCATGACCAGCTACCTCATTCAGTATCTCATCCTAAAATGGGAGGGGAAAGTGGTCTTTTTTGTTGCCTCATTGAGTTGACGATAATCCACACACACCCTCAACTTCTCATTCTTCTTGGGAGTGACAACAATGGGAGAGACTCACTCTGAATTCTCCACTAGATAAATGAAACTTACTGCCAAAAGCTTTCTTACCTCTTTGAGTAGAGCCTGCTCCTTGATGACTCCTAGCCTTCATAGCTTTTGAGCTTTAGGTTTGGCCTCTGGCTTTAGCTCAATCTTGTGTTGAACATCATCTACTCCATGCCGGTCGGTGTAGTCTTTAGCAAAAATCTTAGGAAATTTCCTTAACACACCTTTGAACTCCTCTCTTTCATCCTTTGTAAGTGTTGTAGACAACATACCTTCTAACATTCCTTCATCTTACACATTTTGGTTCTCTTGGGAACCTACCTCCTACAAACCTTGGCAAGAGGTCTCTTGGTTGGTTGGCTTAAACCTTACCCCCATGACTTTGATGGAAGACTTCTCTTCAGTAATGCTGCCGCCACTTTCTTCTTTTGAAGTGTTATCGGTCCAATCTTCTTCCGTCTCACTTTGAGATGATTCTTCATGGAGCTCCTCTTGGCGTTGCTCCTTCATGTCAAAGACAACCTTCTTATGATTTTCGTTCCTGCAAATTAATTTTCCACTCTCCCAATCCTGTAAAGCTCGCATTTTCATTAGCCATGGTCTTCCTAGGATAAATGGATAACCACTTCCCTTGGTCGACATAACATAAAAATCCACCGCCTTCTAAATGCCAAAGGCCTCTACAAAGACATTTTTACAAATGACTACACACCTAGCCTTGCTATTGTTTGCCATCTTGACTTTGATTTCAGGTGTCTCATGGATGTGCATGCCTAGTCTTTGCATGAGTCCCTTCGTCATGATGCAAATTTGTGCACCCCCATCCACTAGACCTTTCCTAACCAATATCCCTTTTATGTAACAATCTAGCACATGTGTAATGTCCTCATTCATTTCAGCTTGTGCAATTTTTACAACACGCACACTCTCTTTTACCTTTCTCCGAGTGCTAAATGCCCTTGTTAAATCCCTCCTAACTTGTGGACATAATGCAAGAAATTGAAGCCATGAGATATCAGGACCCTTACCTCGCATGTCTTCCAACAAGTTGTACGGAGCCATACCATGTCCAAGAGGAAAGTCTTGCAGATTAATACGACGTCGCATCCTCTTGGTTTTCTTGGTCTCCTTTGCCTTCTTTTCTTATCCATGGTCACTTTGTGACGTAACTCCTTCTTTCTCCTTACCTTTTGCTCGGCCACACTTAATGCCATCTGCTTCCAGGTCAACCTCATTGGAATTTGTCACCTCTATCACATGCACATTTGGGTCTGGCAAAGGTGGAACTCCTTCCACTCCTCGTGGAGGTGGTCTTGCTCCATTTGGCCTTTGTAGAAGCCGTGGTTGTTGACTAGTTCCTTCACCTGTATTCATCACTAGGTAGTTCAAGTTAGGTCTCCCTGGCTCCCCACGGGGCCAAGGACAATTATACATCCCATGTCCAGACTCTCCACAATTCAAACATTGCAAGACTCTCCTAGGTCGTGGTGGCTCTCGCTCTTATGACTTCTTTGCTTGTCCCTTGGGACCTACAGTTTGTGCAATGTGAATTGACAAGTTACTTAAGGATTCATTTAAATTTTCAATTACCTCCGCTGTTACCTCAGGAATCTCTCTAGGTGTTGATGCTTGCAATTTTCCATTAGGTCTAGGACCCTCTATTGGAACCTCTCCCCTTAGGCACTTGAGTTTTCTATACTTCTCAACAGCCCTAGTTTCAGCTGCATCAAAGGTAGTAGGTGCACCCGCCTCAACTTTTATCTTGAGTGTGGGAAAGAGACCGGCTATGAATCTCTCCTTCTTGAGGAACTCTGCACCATCACCAGGGTTAGAAAAATTTCTCACCCATATAGCCCAAAGATGTAGAAAATCTTGTTTATACATGTAGTAGTCATCTAAGTCCTTTTGTTTGTGAGAAACAATGTCTTGCCATAGCTTTTGAGTGTCTTGGGGATCAAAGAAGTATCTCTTGAAATGATTCACAACTTTCGTGTAATTCCCTTTAACTTCCTCAGGCAAAGAGTCAAACCAAGTGCTAGCATCTTTCCTAAGGACCACCTCAAACATTTCTACACGTTCTTGATCAGTTACTCCCCTCTTGATACGGCAAGACATCTTGAAATTTGCTAAAAATAATTATGCATCCTCTCCAGGCTCTCCAAAGAAAAGAGGATATCCAGACATTTGGCGTTGGGCCTCCATTGAATCAGTTTCAAAGTGACAACACGTTTTTGTTTTTCTTTCTTAAAAGATTTACACAATACTGTTTTCTAAATTGCAATCTATTCTACAACAAAATAAAAATATTCACATCAAATGACCTATGATAATCAATAAGAGGCAGGATGATAGGGTTTGGTGACGAGAGAATTTCTCCTACTCTTAGGGCACCAAACATGAACACCATACGTTGTTGAAAATGGATTTTTGTACTAATTGCAATGTTTATTCTAATGTGTGGAGTGAAATGGAAGGGAAAAACCTCTATTCTTGGGCCATTATCCATTGTCTATGCATGACCTAATGCTTAGAACAAAACAAAAATATAGACATCCAAACTAAGGTCGTATCTAATGAGAGGCAAAATAAAAAGATTTATTGACGTGTTTATCTCGGCCAACCTAAGAGGGCCAAAAATTCTACCAATCACTCGCTGAATTGTAACTTAGTACTAACAATTATGTGTGCCTTTTGCCTTGCAATGGGAATGAAAGGATCATACAAATTTCTGCGATTCATGCAAACTACTTGACTATGCTAAAGGTTGATCCTACACAAAAATACACAAGCTCTTCTCAGTGGGGACACCAAAATTGAGGCGGTCCGGGGCGGGCAACAAGAGAGGTGACCTCTAAACACCCCTCAAGGCTCCCGTGCTGCTCAGTTGGGCCTGGGGCAATCACAAGCACACGACAACAAACCCACAGCCAAACCCAAACAAGATAGGGGCACCACCTAGTTATGGTATGCGAACTAGGACGCAAGAGAGATTTGGTCACAACCAAGAAGATAAACCACAAAAAACACACACAAGCAACCTCATACCAAGACACACACAGAATGGACTAGAGAGAGCTAGAGCAAAGGGAAGAGAGAGAGGAATGGATCTTGCGTAATACCTTATTTGTGACTTGCAAATGGAGATGGTTCATTATGTTGCTATCATAGAGCTTGTTCAAAAACTCATTCAATGCTTAGTGAATGTTAAACATTGCCAACACACACACACACAGTCTTAGGGTGTGGGAGACCTCTCACCACAATACCCTCTTACAATGGACACAAACTTGGCAATGAAAAGACACTAAAACACTTTCTAAAGCAAGATCAAACGATAGAACTCAAAATACACAAGTCACCTTGAATTCACTAAATTGTATCGTACAAGTGGAAGGACGAAGATTTGAACGTCGAATCACGCCGTTGATGCACCAAACCTAAATTTATTGATGATGAAGGAGCATATACAATAGTGGTTTTGAGATTTTTGGAACTCGCGCTCTCTCACTTGCAATGTGTAGCTTGAAAGCTTCTCTCACACCAAAAGTGAAGCTCACAAAGTGGTTGCTATGCTTAAGTCTCTCCTCACGCATAGAGTGTTGGGGTGCTATGTGAGATGTTGGAGGTTGTTTTACAAGAAGGAGAGGGGCCTATTTATAGGTTGGAGACCTCTCATTAAAATTATTTGAAATCCTAATTTACAAGCTAACAAATTAGGATTATGATGTTTTTTTAATATCAAAACATTGTGGGCCTTCTTTGTCTGCTTGAGTCATGGATGTGGGCTCAAAAGAGATCATTATTGATGGTAGATAAGGTGAAAGTAGAGTTTTAAGGAAGGAGAGAGAGAGAGAGAGAGAGAGAGAGAGAGAGAGAGAGAGAGAGAGAGAGAGTGACTAGGCACATGTCTTGAGGTGAGGTGTCTTTTATGGTTAGATCAATGGCTATTTTGTGTTAGTATGTTAGTGGTTAGTGTTAATAATCACTAGAAAGTTAATGATATATTTATAATGGGTAGAATGGGTGGATGGTTGAATGAAGCGAGGTAATCCTTGTGATGGTGAAGCTTGAAGAAGGACTTACTTGTGTAGGTTCCCAAAATGACTATTGATACTCTTCTTCGTCTTCTTTTCTTTATGCCACCGCCGCCTGAGTTGATTATCGTGATGAAAAATGGCAATTCCATTGATGAGATATCTCAATTTGCAGAGGTTGAGCATGGTTTACATGCTGAATTTTATGTATATAGAGAAGGGGTAAGATGGAATTGTACTTTGGAAGTAATAGAGAGAAGCATAGAGATGATGTATGTACATGTAGAGCTCATATGAGAGCTATGGAAGTAAGAGGGGAGGTTAATGGTGAAGAAGGTGAGAGAAACCATGAAAGGTGCATGTTTGAGTGAGGGATTGAGAGGAATGAGTGTATGTGTGTGTGTGTGTGTGTGTAGAAGTGTGGAAAGAGATGAGAGAAGACTATGGGCTACTTGTGAGAAAAGTGGGCAGATTGGGGTCCACTCGAAAAATTCTAGCTCACCGGTGGTTGCTCCAAAAATCACCAAAATGTTTGAGGTGATTATTCAACTCTTGGTCTACATTTTCTCTTTTGACCACCGCTTCAAATTCAGAGTGGAGATGGATATAGAAAATCCCACAAAAATACCTGCTTTTCTTCAATGGCTTCCCTTTTGTTGAATTTGCATATGGCTCCAAAGGTGAGCCCCTCCTTGCATGAGAGCATGACCTAATTGATTCTTAGGGATATTAAAATATGCATGGTTGTGGATTATGCATAAATATAATACATGGATATGATGGGAAAAAACAGGCTAGTATATAAACTATTTATGGAATCTAGAATAGTGTCAGCTATATATAAATATAAAATGAAAAAAAGAGATATATGAAAATATAAGGAATCAAATGAGGGGACCCTCATTTGGTTTTATTGAAGTATATTTATTTACAAGAGATAAGAAAAAATACCTCTAGGAAATAAGAATTTAGTGAAAGGCAATGACTGATGGTGAAAGGTATTTTTGAGATTTTTCCTTGGAGTGGATTCTCGCCCAAAAATAAGAGAAGCTTGCATGAAATGATTTTTTATAGAATACATAGATAAGAAAAATTATGGTAATGGTGAGTAAATGTACATAGCATATATAAGAAAATAATGCACACTTAGGTAGAAATATTTAAATAAATACCAAAATAATTATGAAAATTTCCTATATTTAGGCCCTATGTACAATGAAATATATACACACAAATGGGCCATAATTTATATATATATTTTATTTTATTTTAGTTTTTGCTCAGCTAGCCCAGTGACTAGCTAGTAGAGGGTTTTAAGAAGATATGGGAAAACCCCCCTAACTCACACACGCCTATGTACAATGGTAATTGTGAGTAAATGTACATAGCATATATAAGAAAATAACGCACACCTAGGTAGAAATATTTAAATAAATACCAAAATAATTATGAAGATTTCCTATATTTAGGCCCTATGTACAATGAAATATATACACACAAATGGTCCATAATATATATATATATATATATATATATTTTTAATTTTTTGCTCAACTAGCCCAGTGAGTAGCTAGCTAAGGGTTTTAAGAAGATATGGGAAAACCCCCCTAACTCACACACGCCTATGTACAATGAAAAGGTAAGAATAGCCACAGTGTTTAGGTGATTTTGGTAGGGTGGGGTAACTCACTATGGCAATTAAGGAGAGCCGAAAAATGGCTATCACTAGTGGGGATTTGGATTCATTTTGTATTAGAAAGCCACAACAAGCGTACTTACAAAGCTCCAATCACAGATTAATATGTGGCAAGAATTGGCTTCATTTTGTATCGGAAGGCCATAATGCATGTGAGCGGGTTTCTCTCCAATTTGGCTTCATTTTGTATTGGAAAATCATAATGTGTGTGAGGGGCCATCTCTTGGATGTGGCTTCATTTTGTATTGAGAAGCCAAAATGCGTGTGTCGTATTATTTGTAAATGCTTTCATAGTGATTACTAACACTAATGACTAACCCTTCTTGTAAATTTCACCTTCTACTATCTACTAGAGTAGGCACCTCCAAGTTACTCACCTCTCTCTCCTTTCACTCTCAATAATTCTTTCCCATGAGCCCACATCCATGTGAATAAAGAAATAAGGAAGCTCCACTCCCATTTTGAAAACAAAAAATATTTCATAATATTTCATTTTGTCAATAAAATTGATTAGGTCTAATCCTAATCAAGGCCCCCAAAAACCTATAAATAGAGCCCATTCCTCTTTGTAAAAACCATCCCCACACTATTGCACACTACATTGAGCATAACACACTCTAGTCTCTATCTTAGTTGTAAGAAGAGAGAGCCAGCTCTCTATACACCATCACCTTGGTGCATAGACAAACTTGAGCTAGTTTGAGTTTGTGATTGAGTGTGAATAAATTATACTTCTCCCATCATTGTTGTATCTAATCCAACATCAATAAAATTGATAGCAATTGTTTTCCAAAGGCTCACGCTTCTCTTCCAATTTGGCTTGGAAAAATCACTCTGTTCCATAAAGTGACTTGTTCATTGAAGGTTGTTTTTTTGTTGCTTGTGCTTGTGATTCATTGATTTGGATGTTGCTTTGGATACCATTGTAAGAGGATGGATGGTGAGAGGGATTCCATAACCCTAAGACAATGTGCTAGTCATAGTGCTATAACCAAATTTTAAGTGTTGTCACTTGAATCCCCAAGCCCTAGATACCTCCTTATGCGAATCATAAGGTTGAAGCTAGATTGTACATAATCTCTCTCTCTCTCTCTCTCTCTCTCTCTCTCTCTCTTTTGTGTTTTAGTGTGTGAGTGTGTTGCATTGGTGTAAGGGTTGGTGTATATCTCTTGCTCGATTGTGGGTTTGCTCTACAATTCTCCTCTCTTGCGTCCTAGTTAGCTCTCAAACTATGTGGTGCCCCTTGTGTAGTTGGATTTTGTCTATGGGTTTGTTATTTTGGTTTGTGTTGTGTTGTGCCCCAACCCCATTGAGCAACATGAGAACTTTGATGGGTGTCTAGAGGTTTGTCTTCTTGTTGCCCGCCCTGGACAGCCTCACTAGTAGCAGGTGAACTTTGGAAACATGTCTACCTACTTATTATTGGATGCCGATACAAACCAAGCCATGAGGGCATACATGGTATAATCGACGGTTCTAATTTTTTTCCAGAATACATAGATATGAGCTAGATTCATCAATATAGATGGGTATGAGCCTGTTTCAAGTACAAGGACGACAGCCAGCCATAGACTGAAATTCATTCTCAAATGGGCAACTCCCTTTGAATTTCAGGATCACGAGCCATGGAGAGGCGACAAGGTTAGCCATTTTCACGTTATCTTGTTTTTTTTGTTTTACTTTAAATTGGACATGATTTATTTGGTTGTGCAAAGAAAGTGCTTTAATAGTTTCAATGAGAAGAAAGGATTCCATTTTGTGCCAAAGTACTATCCATTGATTTAGGATCAAGGATCATGGCACACAGATTTGACAAACTTGCAATAACAAGATATAGGCTCACAATTATATTGGAAAATAACAAACTGTGATGTATCCATGACATTACAAATCGTGCACATGTGCTACCTGCCTAGGTTGTTGAGACCATCATTGATGCTAAGGGCTTATCAAACTATTTTTTTGATATGCATGCATGGCATGTCAGTATTGTAGACTCATTCCATTACAACATGGTTTATGCTTTCGCTATAACATCAACTTCTCTGCACTACAAGAGGTACTTAGTGTTCGCGACACTCGCAGCGTGATGCTCAAATGCGAAAAACCACGGCGTCGCTATAGGCATCGCTATGAGTGTCGCTAAGTTACTTGTAACTTAGCGACACCATCAGGGGTAAAAAAAAAAAACGAGAGCGTCCGAAAACTTAGATCTCATATCTGAGTTTTTGGCGAGCGCTCAAGCAAGCAAGGTAACGTACACTCTCCCTCTCTCTTTCTTTCTTCTCCACACACACACACACGCGCGCACGAGGAGAGGAAGGAGAGCCAGGTATGCTCCTTCCCTCTCCTCACTCTCATGTTCCCTTCCCCTCTTTCTCTCTCCCTCTCTCTCGCTCTCACACACACACACATTGTTTTTTTGAGAGAGAGAGAGAGAGAGAGAGAGAGAGAGAGAGAGAGAGAGAGAGAGAGAGAGAGAGCATGCATAAACAAAAAACGCACACACACATGCATAAACAAAGAATGCACACACACATTGAGAGAGAGAGAGAGAGAGAGAGAGAAGAAGAAGAAGAAGAAGAGAGTCTTAACATCGTAGGAAACTATCCCAAGAGACCTTAAAGATCTAGTCGACGAGGAGTTGAGAACTCAAGATCACCTGTTATTCATGAGGGAAATAGCATAACCAATCTATCACACTTGGGTGATAGAAAAGTTATACCATTTTTCTCCTTTTATTGGCGTGCACACACACCCACACACACACACACACACACGAGAAGAAGAGAGATTAATGTAACGTCGTAGGAAACTAATTCAAGAGACCTAAAGATCTAACCGACGAGGAGTTGAACTCAAGACCTGTTATGCAAGAGGGAAATGGCATAACCAATCTACCACACTTGGGTGATAGAAAGGTTATATTATTTTTCTCTTTTTATTGGCACACACACACCCACACACACACGAGAAGAAGAGAGTTAATTTTAACATCGTAGGAAACTATCCCAAAAGACGTTAAAGATTAGGTTAGATGTAGACTTACGTTAAATTAAATTTAGGTTTATTTAAGTTAAATTAGATTAGATTTAGGTTTATTTACTTTATTTACCTGTTATTGAAGAGGAAAATGGCATAACCAATCTACCACACTTGGGTGATAGAAAGGTTATACCATTTTTCTTTTTTTATCGTTTAAGATAAGGTTAGATTTAGATTTACATCAGATTAGATTTATGTTTATTTAAGTTAGATTAGATTAGATTTAGGTTTATTTTGAGTACACCAAAGGATTATACTACCTACGCGTTTGAGACGCTGCATCGGGGATAATCCCGTCTTGATGCAAACTCTTGCTGCATCACTTTGCTGCCACCACCTGTCTAGATTGGTCATCCTCTCCTTCTTGATACCAGAGACAAAGCTTGGATGAGGAGACGCATACGCGACTACATGAGGAGAGGAGTGGAGGGGTATCAAGGAGGAGAGGACGACCAGTCCAGATAGGCGATGGCAGCAAAGTGACACAACAAGAGTTTGCATCAAGACGGGATTATCCCATCACCTGGGGAGTGGCGACTAGGCCAGCTTCGAGGAGGATTTTGTCCCATCACCTATGTCATGGATCGACGGGGGGAGAGGTGAGAGTATTAAACTCTTGCATTGAAGTATTTGTATATGTGAGGCCCATTCACATCTACACAGCTAGTAGCCCCATTGGTATGTCTCATTAGGAAAAATATGAACCCTCTATGGGCCCTTTGGGATTAAGGTTAATTAGAGGCCAGCCAATAGGAAGAGGGTGGTGGACACACTCTATACCCTCAAAAAAGTAGGGGGACAAGGTAGCCTTACACCTCTTAATGGCCTCTTACCTAGTGAGAAGGTAAGGGAGGTGGCTAGGGGAAAGGGAGGGGGGGGGGGGGGGGGGGGGGGGGGGGGGGGGGCGGGGGACCACTTTAACCTTTTTCCCCCACTTTTTGGCCCGGATTTAAAAATACACTAAAAATTTCAAAATTTCAAAAAATTTCAAATTTCAAGTTTTCCCTCCTTAAAAGGTCCCCTAATCTATTTCATGGTCAAAAAAGTATTTTTGACCTCCAAAAGTCAAAAACGTGCACTAAAAAATTCCAAAAAATTAAATTTTTTCAAAAAATTTCAAAACATCATTTTCCACCCTCCAAAGTCTTTCCAAACCTATTCTATAGCTAAAAGTGATTTTCTCTCTCTACAAACCCTTTTCCAAGCTCTCCATGGCTGCAACAACCACATGCACCCCCTATAGTCCAACATTATCTCTCTACTAGCTTTCTCCCATCTCCATTGTAGCACCAAGCAAGATTCTTTCCCATCTCTTCCCCTTGCCCACCACATAGTTCCACACCAAGCTAGCTCCTCTCCCTTCTCTCACCTCCATTACAGCATGAAACAAGATTCTCCTCCTTCTACTTTCATTCACTCGCACTACATGGAAACCTCTACTCCCGAAGGTGGAAAAAGCATCAACTCACATGACTTGCATACCACAAGAACAGGAGGTGTGAATAGTGCATGGGCATTGCAAGGACTCATCTCCAACATAAAGATAGAATGGTGAGAAAACTACCCTTGTAGCTTACATTCAGAGCTTACGATCATCTCCATTTTTAAGTTTATCATGCTGGAGGGAATTAACATCTTTATGGCTTTCAATGTTTAGGCTTCACATCTCATAACATTGGGTGGTGCTATTTTGTTGATGGCTTTGGTGCGCCATCTATAGTTTTGTAGCATGTGATTGAGTCTCACAATGTAAGTAAGTTGTGTTATCTATGGAGAGTCATCAAAGATTTTTCTTATAATTTATTCTTTGTATAGTTGTCATTAGATTATTAGAATGATATCATTTTGTACTTTATAACTTTGTGCTCACATAATCTGTTGTTTACTTACAGAGTCAACTTGTTTTGAGAGGACATGAGCAAGCAACCATGTGCAGAGATGGAAATCACCCTATTTTTGTTCCGTGAGGAACCTTTCACTACCGTGTTAAAAGATTTTGATAAGAATAGTAGGATTTTTGTAGAATCTTGGACGAATAGGTACTCTCTAGAAGCTCTTAGAAAAGCCATCCCTATAGTACTACTATCTTCCCTAGTGTCATAGACACACAAATACTCGTGTATATGAATCTCTAGATGAGAAAGACAAATACTCGTAAGAGAAGCCTAACAGCAACAACATTGTCTCCATTTGTAATTATTTTTACGAGGCTGGATTCCTCTATAAATGCAATATAAATATTTCTTTTTGTTAAATGGTGTCGCACTGAGTGAGAGTATTTTATTTAGATTACTGGAGTTTCATACAGATTTGAGAAATATTGTTGATTTTTTTGGATATTCTGATTTGTCTGTAAGATGTTTGAAGTTTCAAGTCTTAATCATTCCACCATGAAGAAATTCATGCAATATTTTGATTTCAGTTTAATCACTAATGGTTATTCTTATTAAGTGGATCATAACCTTTGTCAAGATGTCCTCATTTGGGGATGTTGAATATATATCAATAGCAACATTTCAAAAGTTGAGAAAGTTAAATTCTTGCTTTCCAAAATGTTATTGTTTCCATACTATTCCTATGCCAACCTTGACTTAGAGAAATGACAACTTGAGATGGAGGTGTAGATATATAGGGGTGAATTATTATTGATTCTTGTTTCATCATATATATTATAAAGCCTTTGAGTTTCCACCTTTTTGAGTAGTGTTGACAAGTTTTTGGTATCAAACCTTCTTAAATATCCCTATTCATTCGCTATTGGTAGCTATTTATTTGGTATTGTTAAAGATCATACCAATAGCTATCACCTTGTGAACTTAATTGTTGAATTGCGGATTTGATTTTTACTATGTAGCTCATTTGGATAGAGAAAGTGTAAACATAAATTATAGATACATGCATTGTTAACATAGAAGATATGTATCACTCGAACCTATATAACTGCTAATCAAGAAACCTTTGGTCGGATACTATAACAATAGGGGTCACATGTGGTTTTAAATACCAAAGAAATGGCTTAACCAAAATATTTCCAAGAACACGAGGTGAACACAAGGAAGTAAAAATTGGCTCCTTGTTCGGTTGATTTCTAGTGCTAAATGTTCTGAGTGCACAAAATTTGTGAGGCCTTTGACCTTGCGAGTTCACTAAAGTATATGTAACATAGCACATGTGTTCAACAGAAGGGAATTTATATTCTTGTAAAGTTACAGAAACATGTGTAGGTAAGGCCTATAAGGGCTACTTTCAATCCATTGTGGTGAACGGACATGATATAGGAAAATTTGACATAGTGAATACTCCGGACATCAAACACTACAACTCTATCTCATGGCCATACATTAAAACAAAGCCCCTATTCGTCATTTTGAAGCCCCAGAGACCCTCAACAAGAGGGACCACAACGGCGCGTAGAATGCCCATCCAGGCACAAACAGGGACCAAGATATTTCCAAGAACAGGGGATGGACACAAGGAAGTAAAAAATGGTTGATAAGCAAGATACAAGGTTTAGGTATCTGCCATTTGGGGGTGGGGAGGGGTTGCTATGAACACATTAAACTGCCCAGTTCTATCTCATGGACATGCATTAAAAAAAGCTTGTACTTGTCATTTTAGGGGCCCAGGGACCCTCAACAAGAGGGGCCACAAGGGCGCGCAAACTGGCCATCCAAAATTTTTGGATGGCCAGTTTGCGCGCCCTTGTGGCCCCTCTTGTTGAGGGTCCCTGGGCCCCTAAAATGACAAGTACAAGCTTTTTTTAATGCATGGCATGATACAATGTTTAGCTATTTGCCATTGTGGGGGGGGGGGGGGGGGGGGGGGAGTTTGCTATGAATACATCAATTTGCCCAATTCTATCTCATGGCTATGCATCAAAAAAATCTTGTACTTGTCATTTTAGGGCCCCAGGGACCCTCAACATGAGGGGCCACAAGGGCGCGCAAATCAGCCATCCAAAAATTTTGGATGGCTGATTTGCGCGCCCTTGTGGCCCCTCATGTTGAGGGTCCCTGGGGCCCTAAAGTGACAAGTACAGGCTTTATTTTTATGCATGGTCATAATTCAAGTGGTAAGTGTTGGACTTTTAGGCTGTTGGACTTTTTTTTAAAAGTCCAACACTTTTAAAAAAATGGCAAATAGCTAAACATTGTATCATGCCATGCAACATTGTTGGACTTTTAGGCTGTTGGTGAGATTTTAAAAAATCTCAAAATCTCACCCTAACACCTTCAAAAGTGGCTTCCAAGAAGTGCCCTCGATTAAAAATTGAAACTAAAGGAAAACAATCAGAATGAACTCCTAGACTGTGTACAAACTTTAAAATAACCAAAATTTTCTTTTAAAAAAAGTTATTGCTAAAAATTTGAAAATAGACCACCCTTAGACTTCCCACAATGATAGAAATCAAAAGGTTCAAGGAGAGGTCTGGTGTCACAAGTGCATGGTAGGAATCTAATCGAGGCTTATTCCGTCAAGATCTCTTATACTTTATTATGTCTTCTCATGTACAATCTTACCAAACAAAAACAAACTTATACTTTAAATGACTACAAATTTTATTTAACTTATCAAACAATCTAAAATATGGTAGACCTAGAGTGCTCTTACACATCAACAAACAAAAAAGTTCAAATTTCTTCTCATTAACTTTGATAAACATACATCTGTGAACACTTTACAAGGAGTAGTGTGGTCATAGTTCTTACATCCATTCCATGACATGGTATGCTCCTGGGGTGACCTATCACATAAAAATATCTTTGGTAGGAGTGCCCTCATGTTAGGAAAGAGTGTGTTGCTGCTGATGAAAAGTTTTTGCATTGTCCTACTAGGGATCTCTTCATGTCAGCATAATGATTTTTGGTGTAGTGGGAGGACATTGCCGCTGAGGAGAGCTTTGTGCCACCGTAAAAGCTTCATGTTATGCCAGTTCCTTGAGCTGTTCTTGCAAACAACGCCACTCAACTAGCATAGCAAGAGGTCACCTTGTAACAAAAACATGTATGAATTCAACATTTGCAAGCTATATAATGAAGACACTTGTTAAGTATATGTTGTACAAATTTGCAAGTATTTCTATCTAGCTGGGAATAAACAATATAAAAATATACATTAGGATGAGACTACCACCCCTAATAAGCATGGATTTGAAGCACCTACCTGCAAGATGTAACAAAGAAGACTGTTTTAGAGGAAAAGTGGCGACACTTGGCCTCTCTAACCTGCAGCCTTTCACTATTTGTGCATAAAAGCAACCTTTGTGCCAAGCACTACAAAACAAGTAGAGGCAACACCTTAGACTTCAAAGTTTATGATAAGAAGAACACAATCAAAAGTAAGAAGTATATTGTTACCTTGCATAAAGGGGTGTTTTATTCAAATATGTGATGGTATTGGCAAGATATTATAGAATCGTCAACATTCATCTCACCGATGCTACGAAGTTCCTAGGATGACCTCTGCTCAACCTCACGTGCGGCCTTCGATGCAAACATTGCGAACAAGCAAATATGTATGCATACGATTTGTGATGTTCTTAAGCACCATGGTAGTTGTTGCATGAGGAAGCAAAGGATGAAAAGAGAGAGGAGGGAGGGAGAGAGAGGAACATGGGAGAAGACAAGGGGGTAGTGGGGGAGAGAGAGAGAGTGGAGAAGGAGGAGAGAAGGGGGCAGGGAGGGAGAGGGAGGAACATGGGAGGAGAGAAGGGGACAGTGGGAGAGAGGGAGAGAGGGGAGGAGGAGGAGAGAAGGGGCAGGGAGGGAGAGGAGAGGGAGAAAGGAGGGAGGAGGAAGAGAGAAGAAAGGTTTTTTTTTTGGGGGGGAGTTTTTTTTTTGAAAAATTGGACTTTTAGTGCTTGTAAGTTTAAAAAAATGTCAAAAAATACTTTTTTGATATGGATATATGTTGGGGAGGAGTTTTAAGTCAAAAATAAGTAAAAATAACTTTTTTTTAAAAAAGTCAAATTTTGGCTCTTAGTGATCCACGTTTTTGATGATGTGGCCACACCTCTTTACTCCCTTCACTTTCAAAAAGCTAGAGAGAGAAGGTGACCTCTTAGGTCCACATCCTACATGTGTCTAAAAAAAAGGCTAGAAAAGCCTACTCAAAACTAGCTTCTTGAATGCCCTTGTCCCCTTAACCCTACACACCATTAGCCTTAATCCCTAAAAATTAGGATTCCTTACAAGGCCCATGCAAGGTTCATATTTCTCCTAATGTTTTACCCTTCAATGGAGCAAATCACCACATGTTCAATTAGGTTAGATTTAAGATAAGATTTTGGATTCAGTTTTTATATTAGAGTCTACCTTCGAGATTACGGCAAAAAAATTAGAGTTAGACGAACGGTGAAAAGATCTACTGTGAAAAGATGTTAAGATGTTGTGAAATGCTACAGTTAGAGAAGAGGCAAAGGGGTTTTGTCCACTACATGCAATATCATGTAGACGTGGGTGTGTAGATTTCTTGTACCCACAAATATAGGCATTACCCAATAAAGACGAGATTATAACCCGTTGGTTCTGATCTCCGTGGACCTCTAGACCGAGGTGTGCGGGGATTGGACATGACTAGAGAATGTGAGGTAGTTTACAGTGTGAACAAAGAGAGAGAGAGAGAGAGAGAGAGAGAGAGAGAGAGAGAGAGAGAGAGAGAGAGAGAGAGAGAGAGAGAGAGAGAGAGATAAAAGACGAAGAATGCCAATAGAAGATTAAATTTGTTGTCCAGGTTATAAGATGTTTTCCCTCATTATGAGTAGTGACGAGGATGTGGGGCCGTCCAACCGAAACACCTATCTCTCAACGAGGATCTTATGTCCTTGTAATCAGTGCAAGCATGCTGTGCGATGAATAAGATGCGTTTCTTTGCAGCACTTTTGTAAATTTGGCGAGTTTGATCCATCTATTATAGATCAAGTTGTTGCCAATTATAACTCATCGGACTCTGACGCTAGCCAAAAGGTAGCAATCTTGCAACCCAATAGACGTGTTCGCAGGCGCTTTGGTCAAGCAGCATATGTGAGGCCACAAGATGTAGCCTCTGAAAGCTCGAAGGATGATCATGTAGACCACATTCCCAACGAGGCAATGTTTGAGCCCGAGATTGATGAAATGATCGAGACGATCATGGATTCACAAAGTCTTATCTATGATGATATGAAAAGTGAAGCCGATACGCCATTGTATAATGGAGCACGTGTGTCTAGATTGAAAGTGCTCTTGGTTCTTCTCAACATGCAGGCAAAGTTTGGATGGAGTGACACTAGCGTCACAACGCTTTTCATGTGATCTATTACAATTAGTTTACTTTAATGAAACTCTAAATGTATAATGATCTTATAGATTTTTACACAATTGTACTGTATTTTTATGTTGTGTAGATTGCTCAAAGAGCACATACTACCAGCTGATAATGTGATGCCAGATTCCCAAGAGGAAGCAAGAAAGATTTTGAGAAACTTGGGGATGGATTACAATTCGATCCACGCTTGTCCTAATGATTGCATTCTTTTCATAGGGGAATACCTAGACATGGAGAAGTGTCCGAAATGTGATTCCGAGAGATATCGAGTAGATCTCCACGAAACAAAAATTCCGCAAAAGGTTTTGCGACATTTTCCTCTACTTCCATTCATCAAGCATTTCTTCGAATGTAAGTCCATGACCGCCCTAGCATCATGGCATGAGGAGAATAAATCTTCGAATGGTGTGCTACGGATTCCTGCAGATTGCGCAGCCTAGAAACATATAGATGGAACATGGTCGGATTTTTCCAGGGAAGCTCAAAATTTGCGCTTAGGCCTAGCTATGGATGGCGTAAATCCATTTGGTCAAAGATCAACATCTTACAGTGTATGGCCCGTTGTCATCGTCAACTACAACATTCCCCCGTGGTTGACTAAGAAGAAGGGGCACCTATGGATAAGCTTCATTGTTCCGGGGCAATATAAAGTGAAGAATATGGATGTGTATCTTCATCCACTACTGGAAGAGCTACAACAATTGTGGATTGGCATAGAAGTGGTGGATATGAGCTGACACACAGGTTGACGGAATGCTTTGATCAGAGGCATTCTAATGTGGACCATGCATGACTATCCTGGACTAACAGAATGCTCAGATGATCTATTTACACTCCTCACTCAGACACTATAAATCTTGGTTTTTCTCAAGCTGATCTATTATCATGTGTATACATGCAGGGCTTCAAACAAGTGGATACAGAGCATGTGTCACATGTGGACCTAGACTGAATGCACATAGGGCGCCCTCATTGAATAAGAAAATCTACGAAGGTCATCAAGCGTATCTTCCAGAGAATCATGTGTTATGCGATGGCTTTTTGGGAAGAGAGCCACCGAGGATGTATGCACAAGCATGGTTAGAGCAGAAGGAGATGTGTGATGACGGAGTGCCCCCAGGGATGAAGAGACTATCTCTATGGTATGAGTTACCATACTGACCCCGACACCCGATAGATGACAAACCTCTGAAGAATATACCTACCAATAACCCATGGCTTCGAGTTTACTTTTGGGAGGAAAACAATGTTATGGATTTGATTTGGACAGCTCATGCTTAAACAGGGAAACTAACACCCTTGAAAATCATGTATATTTTCAAGATAAGGGAGAAAGACCTAGAAGGCCTTTCCATCCATCTCTTTAGGGATTGTAGCTTTGTTATGATGACTCCGAAGGAGGTTGACTAGATGAAGTACCAGGAATACTTGATCCAAGAAATCATCATGGTTATGAGACCTAAAACTGAACAGAATTTGGGGCCAAACAAAAGAGTATTTGGTAGTATGGCCAACCAACAGGGAAGCATGACCTGAAGTAGCCACCTCAATGATGGGATTCGGGGAATAGATGCGAAAACCACCATTAATCGGAGGAGAATGGGTGACAATATGACAAGAAGAGGTCCACATGAGTCACAACTACCAAGTAATTGGTTTCAAGGCTTAGTGGGAGAAACATCGACTAGGAGGGTAGGTGCAGAACACAATCATAGAGTCAGACCAGTGATTTTAAAAAATGTTCAAAAAATATAGAAAATCAAGGGATCTGTATGACCATTTAGCAACCTTCAGGCAGGTTCAGAGATGTGAGTGCATAATGGACTTCCATACTTAGTTTGAGGGGTTTGGACTGACTTTGGAAGGTAAAGCCTTAACTTGGTGCCATACCATAACCCCTAGATCAATCACTGATCTACCAACATTGTCTATGAGATTTGTTGTTGCTTGTTCAAAAATGGGAATCAAACACAGCATTGTAGCACAAATCTACAACTTCAAACAGAAACAAGGAGAAATTGTGAGAGACAATGTAGTCAAATGAGTCAATACATTGATAGATGTCCAAAGTTGGAAATTCCAACCAAAGGAGAGACTTATCTCATTAATCTTAGAAGGTTCACTCAACAAGAAGCTACATGCCATTCTCCATAGAAATAAGCATACAACTTGAAAGGCGTGCAACATGGATTTCATAGACTTGGGGGATAACTGCAAAATCTCCAATGACCAGAGTGTTGTTAAGGATGCTCAGAGTGAATAGACCACATCAATTGTACAAGCACAAGTAGTACCAACTATGGCAGCTCTGGTAAATGCTATCAAAGACATACTCAAATGCATGAATGATATGAGTAACATGGAAATGATGTCGATGCGAGGGTTGGGATAGGGTCCACCACAAGGGTAGCCTATGGGACAACCTAGGCCATCAAAATGCTGTGCCATTGAGGAAAAATGGACAAACCATGAAACAAATGAGTGCTATTACAAACCTAAATATGACAAAAATGTCCAATACGTACCAATGAAACAACGTGGAAAACCTATGTATATGTATCCGCCTAACATGGGGCCGATATAGAAACCATCTATGTCTATGGAGAGGCATTTGGTCAACAATCACCTCTACTAGGAAATAATGTTATGCGAGTTAAGTACATGCTTTCCGAAGGGCAGGTGGATGAACACTCTCTAGTGCCAGTCATGCCATATAATGAAGAAAGTGGAGCAACCGTGGGAGTAGAAGAAAAGTGATACACTCAATCATCTCCTACCATGGTAAACCAAGTTTATCAAGCACCTCTAGATGCAACACCAGCTTACTTTATCCTTACTTTATTGCAAATCAGGGAGCCAGATCACCCATTGTGAAGCACCTACCTAAGCCAAGAACAAAAAATTACCATGATTGTGATTCAAATGACTATTGGAAAAATGATTGTCCCCATCCAGATAACAATGCTAGACCAGTCGAGGCTTATTTCATGCAGTGTGATTAAAAAAGTGGGCATTTTCTTTATGACCGTCCTAGAAATTTGACTAACAAAGGGAAAATAGCCATAAATGTAGTACAAGTCATGCCAAGTATATCCTTAGATGGTGAACCGTACTATTCCAATTTGGGTAGTTACTAGGGCATAGGCCAAGAAAAATAAACAAAATAGTGCAAGCGGGTCAGATACACCCAACAAGCCTTCGAAAGACTCCAAAAAGGAGAGACACAGATGATACAATCTTAGAAGACAAAAACAATGAAGGGAAATTGAAGAGAAAGTTCATAAAAGAGTTGAGGAAATGACTCAGTCAATGTCATCAGAGTTTAAGGAATCAACACCAAGATTAGGAGGATCTGTATTGGCAGAACAATATACGAATTAATAAATGCAGCTTAGAAGCCTTCCAAATAGGACTAAAAGCGGTTCAAACATTGGAAACAACATAGAAGAACTATTGAACAATTGATATGGAAGCCCAAAGCTTTAAGTTTAAAAGAACTTAGTGCAAATCATGCTATCAATGTTGGAAATGCAAAAGCCAAAAGTGGAACTCATAGGCAAACCAATGAAAAAAGAAATCAGACCAGAAACTAAAATGATAGTTTTTGACAGTGAGGAAGGGCTAGGTGAAATTTCCGTAGTAGAGGAAGATTGGTCACACCATCTGTGGGGACAAGTTAGGGAACTGAATGACAAAAGCTTGACTCTAAAGTTGGCTCCAATTGAGGAATTTTGACTGGATCAGCCACATGGATTTGGATGAACAATCTTTGTATGAACAAAGTTGTAGATTAATACAAATGAAATGAAGGAAACATGAAACTTCTAGCACAATACAATGATGTGACAACCATGGTTGTTCTAGATAGTGGGATAGGTATTTCCATCAAAACTAAAGCAATCTGAGAAGGTTGGGGGAAACCAAAAATTAGACAAACATAAATGAAAGTGCAATTGGCAAATGGGCACATTGAGAAACGCATGGGATTACTGGAAAATGTGATAGCTAGCAAATTCAAAACTGACTATCAACACACCTTTTCCATTGTAGATCTTGAGAAAAAACTAAACTATGAAATCATTTTGGGATGACCTTTCATGAGGTAAATACAGTTGATCCAAGATTGGAGAAATAACTATCTCTACTTACAAGTTGGATCAATTACACCGATAAACTTGAAAGACCATTCATACAAGGATGTTTTGAGGACACCAATCAAAGAATTGGATTCAGAGATCTTAGTGAAAACTAAACTACCATTGTGGTTAGACAAAGACACACCAATTTGGACGTGTGGAGCCTCTGAGAGTGGTAGCTTATGTAGAGAAGATTATATTTTAGGCCGAGGGAAAGAAAAGTTTTTTTGAGTTTTCAAATCAGTATTATAGATGCCAATAGAAGTATCGTACGAAATGAGAGAACAAATTGAGAAGAAATAGCTAGAATCGGAAACAAGGGGCAAAAACTCAGTTCTTGATGGTGGTTAGTGCAAAAGATTGCATCAAGGACAAGATAATGAGGCGATATCCTAGCTTGGAGAAAGGGAAAAAAAAAATTCAGCAGAACAAAACCAAACAAAAATCAAGCACACATGATGAAACCAAATCGAAGGAACCTCCAATGAACAAAACAGAACAAAAAGTCAAGTATAAAGAGTTGAATGAACCTTAAAGGAGTGTGGACCATTGCTAAGAGTGATAAACTATGGGCAATTAGTGTTCCTTCACATTATAAAAGGTATACTTTCCAATATTGATAGATCTTAGTGGAGCAACTAATGCAACAACCCAAGGCAGGAAATCCCTATGAGGGTCCTAAAAATGCCAAATAAATTAACCTAGCAAAGCCTGGAGAAGACTCAAAGCCGGTGTACATAACTACATACTTGTCTTAGGAAGAGGACGAAATCATCATAGAAATACAAGGATATCTTCACCTGGTCTTACAAAGATCTCAAGGGAGTTGATCCTAAAACTTGTTAGCATACTATCCCTAAAAGAGATGATGCTAAACTAACTAGACAAAGACCCTACACTTACAATGAGACATTCGCTAATAAGGAAGAGATTGAGAAACTCAAGGAAGTTGAGTTCATCTACAAGATTGAACACACTTCTTGGGTATCACCAATTGTGGTAGTACCAAAAAAGAACAAAAAACTCAGCGTGTATTAACATCAAGAAGGTGAATGCAGCCACAATACAAGATGACTATCCTTTTTCCATCACGAATCATGTTTTAGAGCGGGTAGCAAAAAAGAAGCTTACAGCTTCTTGGACGGATTTTTTGGTTACAACAAGTTGGCCATAGATCCAAAAGATCAACATAAAATGGATTTTTCCATGGAATGGGCCATTTTTGCGTATAGAGTCATGCTGTTTTGACTGATAAATGCACCAAAAACATTCTAGAGACTAATGAGCCATGCATTCAAGGATTATCTTTGGATTTTCCTAGAAGTTTACATGGATGATCTTTGCGTGCATTCAACAAAACGAGAAATCCATTTTGAAAACCTAAAGTGTGTCTTTGAGAAATGTTGTCTATAAGGGATATATCTAAATCTTGAGAAATGCATATTCATGGTTAGACACGAAAAAAGGAAACATATTCTAAAAAAATGGTATTGCTATACTGATATGGAGAAAGTGGAAGCAATTTTTGAGATGCCTAGACTGACTAGCACCAAGGAAGTTGAGGCATTTATGGAGCATTGCGGCTATTATAGTAGACTTATATACATGTATGCCATGTGAAAAACCCATTTATGGCCTTATTACTCACTTTGAATGGACAGAGGAATGCAAGGATTCCTTTCAAAAGCTTAAACAAGCTTTGTCAACAACACCGATACTGAAAACCCTAGATTAGAACAAAGTTTTCCACATACTTATTGGGCTAAAAAGTTTGTCTTTCTCATGGACCACCAAGCCTTACTCTGTCTAGGTAACAAGCCATGCAATCCGGGTAGGACAGTGAGATGGTTTATCATCCTACTAGAGTTTGATTTTACAACTGTAGTCAAGAAGGTCACCATGCACCAACGAGTGGATCACATGTCAAGAATCACTTCAAGGGAACCTTTGAAAGGAGTGGACGATGATTTGTGAGATACTTACCTGTTTTTAGTGGAAATGATTCCTTGATGGTGAGAAGATCTTGTCTCTTTAATGACCATAGCTCAAGTAGATTCACAGATCCCACTTTCAATCACACCACGACTGATAGAGAAATCAACTTTGTATCAGCCGTTGGTTGGAAGATTGTATCTGAAAAACAAAGATGGGATTCTTTTTCTATGCATAAGCCTAGAGTAACAAGAAAACTACTTGAATTAAGCTCATACCATGATAGTAAAAATTCATTTTATCAAAGACCAAAATCTGAGACGATTAACCTAGTTAGGAGTTTACTGGACAACCATGAAAAGAAATGTTCATGTCCATGGGAACAATTGTTCCCAGTGCAGAAAAAATATCCATTCCATACGCCACATTATTCCAAGAATTTGTTACACCTAGGTGGAGTAGATATGTAGTAGAATATTTGACGAATAGAAAATTTTCAAAAGGCATGAGAAAACAAATCCAAGGAGTAGTCGCGATTGAAGCAACCAACTATGCTATGATCGGTCATCAACTTTATAAAAAATGAAAAGACCAACAACTTAGATTGTGTGCCAAGGAGGATGAATACCTTTCTATCTTGGAATAAGCACATTCCGGTCTTGCAAGAGGTCATTTGTCCCATGAAATTATGGCTAGAGCTATATTGATGGCTAGCATTTGGTAGCCAACTCTCTTTGTTGATGCAAAAGAATTTGTTCGATGATGTGACTCTTATCAGAGAGAAACAATGCCAACTAGAATCAACAACATGCCATTACGACCTATAATGGGAGCACATGCATTTGATAAGTGAGGTATATACTTTGTTGTTCCAATACAACCACCTGCATATAAGACTCAGCTTGAGTACATTATTATGGCCATAGATCACTTGACCAAATAGGCAAAATCAAAAGCCACTAGAAAGAACAATGCTCAAACCACTACTGCATTCTTCTATAGGTACATATTTACACGATACGGCCTTCCTACTGAGCTTGTGAGTAATTGAGGAATTCACTTTCTCAATGAGGTGATAGAACATTTGTTGAATGCGTTTATGGTGATCCATAACAAATCCGCACCCTATCATCCTCAGGTAAATGGCCAAGCAGAACATATGAACAAGATGTTGAGCTCAATTCTTACTAAGATTGTAAGCCCTGGAAGAACTAATTAAGAGATGAATCTTCATTCTCACCTATGGGCGTATAGACTGTCATTCAAAATGTCTTTGATCACTTCATTTAACTTGGGCTATAGACTTGATGCTATATTTCCAATGGAGTTTTTGTTGCCAACTCCTAAAGTTGCACATGAGCTAGAGTGGAAAGGACATGAGTTGTCAGAACGACTTGAGAACTTGGAATGGTTAGATGAGCAGAGATTAGTAGTCGTAGAACATATATATGTCGATAAACAGAAACCAAAACATTTCTTTGATTCACATTTGTTGATGAAAGTCTTCAAGCAAGGAGACTTGGTATTGGTTTACTCACTAAAGAAACACATCCCTAAATTCAAAAAAAAGGGACATGGTCCTTTCGTAATTGAGGATGTTTCACCAAGTGGTACAGTTAAACTGGCCACCTTAGATGGAAAAATGGCAACCCTTGAGCTCTCTACTCAAGACCACATCTTGCACATCATAGTGTTTTAAATTGCATTGACCTCCCTCTCATGGTAGAGCCAATCTCGGCTATGCATAGACACATCTTCACTACCCATGCACTACACTACATGGGATACACCCTATCGTCCTAGAGGCCTCAGACAAGGAGGGGGGGAGGCATTCTGAATGCGGACGTAGATAGTTGAAATAGATAAGGAAAAGGGTAATGTTTTGAAGTGTTTGTATATTAATGTGTGAGTTTTCACGATTTAAAACTAAGATGTCCTTATAAGTAAAGAGAACGGGGACTATGTAATATGATAACCCCTAGGTGTGTGTAAATAGTGTAATTATCGTTGAAACAACCAAAAACATTGCAACTTTTACTCTTTTTGTGTGTTCTTTGGCCAAAATAGTGATCAAAATAAAGAAATCCACAAAAATATAGCCAAAAATCTAGTGTTTATTTGTGTTTAGTATTTATTTTCTATTTTTGGATTAGTCTTGTATTTTTCTTTTAATTTCTTAATAAAAACGATAAAAGACAAAAATAAATAATAAACACGCTCAGATGGCGAAACAAAAGATACCTTGATGATCAAGAAGGGAAGACGGATGAGCATGTCAAATGTTGTTCAATTTCAACGAGAGTGACGAAAAGCCTAAACTGGGTCCACAATGCCTGATTTGGTGAAATTCTCGGAAAAGGAGCAATCAGAGTCCAAATGAGAAATTTTTTTGACAGAGAAATGTACTATGCAAGTTAGTAGGACTAAACAAGATGTTTGACAGAAAATGAGTCGGGAAGCCCATGTATGTATAGTCTAGGTAGGCCAAAACTAGTGTCATTTCTACTTTGACCTTCTTGGAGAGAGCTTTCAGAGCTTGTTGTGTGTGCATATTCGGCCACTCCTACTGATCTTTACACTACACAATTTCACACAATACATGAGGGGTACATTCCTAACTTGCTAACGAGTATGTATGGGCTTGTTTTTGGGATCGAGGTAGCTTAGGAAAACCCTACATTAGAAGAACCTTCCCAAGAAACCATGAACTGAAAAACAATTGTAACCACCAGATTGTTGGACCAACTCATACCAAACTTGTAGGGGGGGCATAGCGACCACTAATAGGACATTTCGAGTGAGTCATATGATCATTTGACTTAATAGGAGGCTTTCCCATAGGTTTCACAACCAATGTACCTAGGTGGAATCAAGTAGAAAGCTCATTTGAGGCCCCAAACACAAGAAATCATCAAAGATTGCCACAAAGCGTCATTAATTTTTGAGCTAGGGCCTAAAAACCACTCCAAAATGAACCAAACTTGATGGGTCCACTCCTGAAGGCATATAGGACACCACCTCATTCATGGTTGGAAGAACAATGACCTATGTCAAGTGCCAAGAGAAAAACAACCAAAGTCACAAGACCAAGTGCAGAAACGACTCGAGAAGACCAGAAGTAGTTCAAATTAGCGCTAAGGGTTACTAACTAGGCCTATAGAACAAGAGTATAGCATTAGAGGTTAAAAAAAAATGAAAATTTTCAAGTCAAGATAATAAGCGCGCTTATTATCTCATGACCCCAAACTGGCCCATTTTGGCAGTTTCATCTCATGCACACCATCCTCATGATGGATCAAGACCTTGAACCCCCTCACATGCCAAAAATCACTTACATCATGATCACATCACCAAAAAACACACCAGAGCTTCCACTTTTCAAAAATTAGCCCAAGGTAACCACTTTCAGATCCAAAAAGCACAAAATCACATTCAGAACAGGGAAACACCTTGTACAACTTGCCCAAGCCAAAAAACCAAAAAAAAAGTTGAAAAAATGGTAGAATAGATAATAAGCACGCTTATTATCTCTTGTGGAAAAATGAACCCAAACTTGGAAATTTTGTTCCCATAAGCTTTTTCATGCTATCACAAGCCTCTATGTCAATTTTGAGTCAATTTGCACACTATAAATTTTGGCACCAGCACTTAGCAAATTTCAGAGCCTTCTAATCCAAAAGTGATCCCAACCCAACATCCTTGCATCTTAATGTAATCAAACTTCAAATACTATCTATTTTCAAAGCTTACAACCCCCGTGCGCAGCCAAAATCCAAATTTGATGCCAAAATGATGCCCTAGATGATAAACACACTTATTATCCCAAATGCAATTTTTTTGTCAAATCAGCTTTCTAATGCTCACTCTTAGGCTTTATGGGTTCAATTAGTGATTATTTGGCTCTAATTGTGAATTTGATGTGCAAAATCTCAATTTTGGTTTGAAAAGTGATTTCTTCTTTGAAATGCATCTAATGCCTATATATGGTGTGCTTGCTCTAGGATCAATGCAGAACCAGCCCTCCACCCCGAAAAAGAAGACTTAGAAGAAAAGGCTACTTGACCTTCCAAAGTGTCATCTGGAGGAAGAATCTATTCGCAAAGCAAGGAAGACCTTTATTGGGGACCTCCTGGAAAAGCATCATGTGGCTATATTCTAAGGGAGATTCAGAAACGTAGACAACCAAGCTATTGAGTTGTAGATGATGCCTAAAGAGGTCTATGATGTGGCCCAAGCACTAGATCTACAAGCAGCTCATACAAAGCTTGGACTCTAATCGTTCTACCAAATGGATCCATGCGAAGTAGATCTCCAAAGAGCATATGAGTTGCTCAACTCAATCTAAGAAGATGGAACCACACAAATATAAGATGCTACCGGCAAACCTACAGAGGTTAATATTTCCAAAGATATAGTGGTCAAGGCACTCAAATCGCCAATTGAAGGAGAGTCTATGGGGTCCAAAGAAAGGAAGAGAACTGGAATCTTCACCAAAAACACCATTGCAACCACTTTCCAAGACACAATTCAGAAGCCGACGGAGGAGCCCACAAGACTCTTTCACCAACACTTTCATTTCTCTACAAAGTGGCCACCTAGATACACCTGCCCAAACCTTATACTGGCTTCAAAATTCACAATCTCTTTGAATTATTTACTCCCCATGCCCATTGATCATGCATCCTATGTGTTAAACACCCTCAAGATCACTAAGAAGACTAAAGGCATCAAATATATGGGAGCACCTGAAGTACTCTTTTGCATTGCATACCATGCAGTCGGCGGGCTGTCAAAAAATCTACCACCAGCCCCAAATCAAAAGAAGCTAGACTAAAGAAAGAAGAACAAGAGGAAGAGGAAGAAGACGAAGATGAGTCACCTCCATTGCTCAGAAGTTCAAAGAGAAAGCTACCCCAATTTGCTCCTATTGAAAGTAAAGAAGAAAGCGACAAAGGTCCCACGAATGGGCGAGAGGACAAAATCTTTGAATAGAGTGAAGCCGATCTTAAAGATAGAAGAGGAACATAAAAGGATGGCAAAAAAAAAGGAAAAAGTTGAAAATAGACCGTCAAAGCGAGCTCGCAGGCCCACAATATACAATTGCTAGTGAAGCCCAAGAGAAGAAGCTTCAAGAGGCAAATTCTACTCTCTTGGACACAAACATACATGCCCAATGGCTACATACTCAACTTGAAGTAGGAAACATCCAAGCCACCCAAGCTGAAAGTCGGCCTAAGGATTAGAACGAGCTATTAGAAAACCTTAAATCTAGTGGGCTTCAATCTAGCCTATCAATCACTAGAAAAGAGGACTAAAGTCTTGGAGACAGATCTAAAGCTTGAGTAGATGCAACGGACAGAGCTCTTGCTCTCCTTTATGATCAAAGAAGAGAATTACTAGAAGCAAGTCACTGATCTACAAGAAACACTCATAGCAGCTCAAGAGGAGTAATACAAACATCGAGAAAAATTTCTCGAGCAAACATGAAACCGAGCAAAGGCATATTTAGTCATTGTTATATATGTCATCAATTTTACTATGAATATCAATAACAACAAGGCATATTGGCAAGCGTGCAATGCATACTACAAGTAAGAATTTTACCAAATGAGATAGCATGAGACTGTGCATTTATTCTCTTCGCATTTTCTCTCTTAAGGAATCTCTCTTTCTATCTCTCATTTCCCTCTAGAGTAGCAGTTCAAGACTCGTCGGATAGATACATGACGTCTCTTGTAAAATGTTTGTGCTATCATAAAACTTTTCTTCTTCTTGCCCCCCCCCCCCCCCCCGCCTCTCTCTCTCTCTCTCTCTCTCTCTTAACACAAATGTAAGCGACATCATTATTGCTCAAAAAATTAAATTAAGCTAAGCAGTAGTAGCTGCTTGTTCTACTTCCAAAACACAACTTTGAAAGTGGCAAACATCAAACCTTCTACTAGACGTAGGTGAGATCACACTCGCCTCAATAGTTGCAATCAAGATGATTGGCCATAGAAGTTCTAGGTCCATTGTCTACATTTGGAGACTCCTTTTGAAGTTTTTTCACCTTTATAGGCTTATCCACCTTGTAGAATTAGAGCACGGCGAGCTTCACCTTCTTCTTCTTCTTCTGATTGAGCTATTTGGACTTGGTGTAAGTCTTTTTCTTTCTCCTCTCAACACCACCTCTCAACTTGAGTACAAGGTGGAGGACCTGCGGATAAGGTGGAGGGTGGACTCTTCCTAAATATTATAATCAACTAGTGTTTGTTCATCTTCAAACTACTTCCCAACAAAAATGAGACGCTATTGATCAGGAGATTCCCTCGTCTTGAAATTTACCTTTCACATTGTCGATAGTACCGGACGAGTCAACCTCGAGATGGTCTTGTCAATCAACGTCTTCACGAAGATCTATATCTCTACAGAACAGAGAAAGACCGAGTTCTAGACACGTTCCTTTGTCGCTCGTACCTAATACCTCCTGGGTTAAAGTATGTTAACCTGTCACGTTTTTTGTGCTAGTTAGCAGTTTCAAGTTAGCACACCTTCAAAAAGTTGGGCGTCCGGTAAATTTTTTACAAATAATATCAAAATTTGTCGGAGGTTGTACATTTGGATTCCTTGTTTCAAGTGCTTTCTATTGATATATCATATGTCATAGATCTTGGAGATGTAGCTCAAGTTATTGTACTAGTTAGCATATGTCAAAATTGTGCTAGTTAGCATTGTTCGGGACATGAAAAAGCATGACAGGTTAACATGCTTTCACCCTCCTCTCTCTCTCTCTCTCTCTCTCTCTCTCTCTCTCTCTCTCTCTCTCTCTCTCTCTCCCCCCCTTCCTTTTTTTTCACAATAATTTTAACATTAT
Organism: Adiantum capillus-veneris; assembly: GCF_014529385.1. Taxonomy (NCBI): domain Eukaryota; kingdom Viridiplantae; phylum Streptophyta; class Polypodiopsida; order Polypodiales; family Pteridaceae; genus Adiantum; species Adiantum capillus-veneris. The sequence continues at coordinate 117,117,076 of NC_140955.1, forward strand.
GCATGCTTTACAAACAGTAGAAAAATGGTCCTGCCATAGAAACATCGTTCTAATCCCTAGAACTGCTTTTGCTTATGCATAGCAGGAGCTATACATTATTACATGGTGGTAGAACACTAGAATTCCAAAGCTATAGTCCAGTCTTATTTGAATTCCAAAGCTGTAGTCCAGTCTTATTTACCTCAGTTTCCTACATGCGTGATAAGTACCATCAGAAGTACTACTACCATGATCGGGGTTTGTCTCCTTTCCTAAAGACTAAGGTTACTTGTAGTGGACCCTCTACCTTTGAATAAGCGGTCATTATTGCCCGAAGGAAGTTTCACAAGTACTTCTACATCAAAAATGGTTTCCATCATGATGGAAGAACCAACCATCATTTGTTTCTATCAAGGATTCATCTCTTTGCCATACTTGTCTCCTTCTACACCAACAAATGTTGAAGAAGTTACTTACATGCCAACTGATTATTCAAGTGCTAAAGTGTGTGGCCAAGATTCAAATGTGGAATCTCTTTCTTCTACCTTTATCAAAAGCATGCAAAAATCGACACAAGATATCTCAAATGGCATTGATGATTCAATAATGGATACAACCTTTTGGCAGAGGATCAATTTCTAGTCCGAGCAGACGAAGCTTTTGAGCAATATGACTCTATGGAGAATGAAGACCTTAAAGGTAACCTTGATCTTATGGAATGTTCTGAGAGTGTATCTTGGATAAAAGAAGCGAGTGAAGAAAAAGATGAAATCATAGGTGGGGAGATCATAGACCACATTGATCATAAAGAGATGATTGTATACATGGAATGTCAACTCCAAAACAAAGTAGAAGAGTGTGAGTTGAATCCATGTGAGGATAATCTTCAAGAAGTGTTTGAGGATGTTGAAAAGCATTGGTATGACCCATGTATGTTAAGCATGGAGGAACCTATCATGCAAGAAGCCAAAGTTTTCACAAAATCAAATAGTAATCCATCAACCTTTGAGGTGGTACAATGTGAGGAGTTACAACCTTGTCAAAAGGGGGGCTTAGAAGGGGATGAAGAACATGGGAGAGTAGTAAAAAATAAAATCATAAAAGGAAACTGTCATCAGAAGGGTATCATTCTCTCCAATGGTGTTTTAGTGGGTGGCTCTTCATTCATGGGACAATCTCTTAGCAAGAAAATCCAAACTTTTGAAGCCCCAATCATCTTCACATTGTGTTTCACCTCTTCAAAGTCAACTTCTCCTCTCTTCACATATACCTTTCATCGGGGGCACCATACCTTCTTAAGTGGAAGAGGACATGAATACTTGGTGATGAACGGATGTTTCCAAACCTTCTTCATTTGGTTCTTTGGTGTATGGAGGTCACACATTGTGATGCTTCTGGTCTTCATCATAGATGAAAAACTTGTTGATTGCTACATGTGGATATTTCATCAATCAGTACCAAAATATATTCTCTTCCAATGTGTTGGAAGCAATAGAAACCTTCGTCTATTATCTACTTATGTGGTAAACTATTTGCAATATCTTCCAATAGCGGTTGGAAGCATGGATCAAGCTTTCATAAATCATGAAGGTCATAGAATTTTTGACTTGATAAGCCTACCCAGGTTGAATGAATTTTATGAGCTACAGTTCAGGAATTTGCTCATACAAGCTCTTGAAGATCGTAGCAGATACATCAACTTTACATAGGAGGAAGAGCAACCAATCTTTATATCACATTCATAGTGATAGATGAAATGATGGACAACAATAAAATCTACAAGTTTATTCAATTGAAATTAGTAAGTGATTCCATACCATACATCTCTCTTTGGGAAAGATATTTCAAGATCTTTGATCCTCGGGGGTGCTTATGGAAACTTTCTCAATGGAGCAGGTTTACTCAGTCACTTCATTACATCCTGCTATTGGCTCTGAGAACCTTTCATATCACACAAGGTTTTTTAATCATACAACAAAGTTTCTTCAAATATGAGAGCAGACAAAGACAGACTTTACACAATCTACATGTTGCATGGTCGGATAAATGGTACATGAATGTACCATTATCTAATGGGGGGGCTAATGATAGCCGTTTTTCGGCTTTCCATAATCTCCATAGTAAGCTACCTCACCCTATCAAACCACTCAAACATTTTGGTTATCCCTACCATTTTACTGTATATAGGTGTGTGTGAGTAAGGGGATTTTTCCCATATCTTGTTAAAAACCCTCAATTAGCTAGTCACTAGGCTAGTTGAGCCAGAAAATATAAAAATTTAAAAAATTATAAGTATATTATGGCCCATTTTTGTGTAAATATTTCATTGTATATAGGGCCTAAATAAAAGGATTTTTCATAATTATTTTGGTATTTATTTAAATATTTCTACCTATGGTGTGTTATTTATGCTATGTACATTGACTCACCATTACCATATTTTTTCTTACCATTTTGCATACTCTTTATTCCATATAAAAATAATTTCATGCAAGTTTCTCTTATTTTTGGTGTAACTCCATCCCAACAAAAATCCAAAGAAACTAGTTCTATTTATGTGTATATTTTTTCACTATTGTGATTTTTTTCTTCCTATATCTATTCTCTATTACTCTCATAAATTAGACCACCAAAAATATTCATCTTTTTATGGTAGACTTATAATGAGAGAGATTTATTTTGACCCCTTTATATTTTTTCCACCTATATTATTTATATTTGACATGCACATATTTTTAAAGACCCCTCAATATTAAATTTTCTTAGTTGTACTATTCACTTATATCATGATCTCAACAATATCTTCAATGATAGACCTACCAAATAAGGTCAAGGGTATGTGGCATGCATGCATGCACCATGGGGAGCTCACTCTTGGAGGTATTCAAAAGAATCATCCAAAGAAGGACCTCACAAGGACTTTGTGCAGTGGAAAAAAACAGTCTGTTTTGTTGAATTTTTAAAAATCACATGCTCCCTGAATTTGAAAAGGTGATACAAACAAAAGTTGTAGCTCATGGACTGAACTTTTATCTCAAATTTTTTCATATTTTTTTGAGCTACGAACTGTGAGCTATGATTTTATTGATGGACCCCAGTTTGCCCATGCTATGCAGCCACACTCCCTTTTCCACTTTATCATTTTCCTCTTTCACACACACTTCTCCACTCATCATCCCTACCTCTCTCACCAGTCCTCTCTGCACCCTACTCACCTTCTTCTCAACCTTGAAGAATAAGAGAAACCATGGTGAACTCATGTCTCCTACACACAGTTCCATTCCAAAATTGACCACCTAGTCTCATTTTTCCTCATCCATATTACCCATATCTATCAAAAAACCACAAAATTCAGCCTCTTCTCTTGAAAAACAGCATCATGGTGATTGATTACTCATGTTCAATCACCTTGGCTCCCAAAGAAGGTCAAGAGTGGAGAAAAAACGTACCGTCAAAGCTAGTGGACCGTCAACAAGCGTCAAAATTGACCCTACTCAAGACACCTGGAGCATCAACATTGTAAGAAATCCAAGTTTTCTTACCTATTAAGAGTTTTTTCTTCCTTATTTGTATCCTACATGGATACTCCCATTGTAAATATCCAATTCCATTTGTAAATCAATAAAAATAATAACTCTACTAATTTACTAACACCAACCTACTATGAAAAGGTTCTATCACCTCCACTTCCTCCTCTCTCTTTTCTTCATCTATCCCCATACCAACTTCTTGATAATTCCAAGCAAAAGAAATTAGATATGTGCTGAAAATCTAACCCAACCATGGTTAGAGGAGTAACCCTAGCCCTCAAAATTTCTATAAAAGGAGGGTGTAGCTAGCACAAAAGGTGGAGCCATAAGCAAAAGCACTATGCTATAGCTTGAGAAGCCAAGCTCAAATTCTCTAGAAGGAGCTCTTGAGTGGAAGCTCATTGTCTTATGCATATGCATGTGTTGTATTAGGGGTGATTAGCAAGGGAACTCTATGCCATTGTAAGAGAGAGTGATCATTCAATTGAGAGTAACAAATCTATCATTTCTCCTACTAGTGTAAGCCCAACATTTTTCTGAATCAAGGAGGGTGGATTTGGCCTAAGCTTGGATACTTTGTCTCTCTTCAACCGTAAAGTAATGGACAACAATGATGTGTAAGTGTCTTGGTATTTTTTAAAGTTCTTGATAGCTTGTCTCTGGGTGTTGTCATCAATTCAACCATAAATTCCACATATTGTAAGAGGGCAACTGGGTGGAGAGGACTCCCCTGGCCTTAAGACAGTGATTGGGGTGGCTTTTCTTGTGATGTGTTGTGGTGTAATTTACTCAAGCTATATTGAACAAATACTAATCTCACTTTGATTGGTCGTGACAGATTTGTAAGAAGGTATTAATGCAACAAGCATCCCCTCACCCTTCTCTCTCTTTCTTACATATATAATTGTGTTTGCTTGATCATTGCCGATACATTTCAAAGCAACCCGAGCACTATCTATCTCTCTCTCTCTCTCTCTCTCTCTCTCTCTCTCTCTCTCTCTCTCTCTCTCTCTCTCTCTTTACGCGTCCTAGTTCGCATCCAAAACTAGGTGGTGCCCCAAATTTGTGTAGGGTTAGGTTGCGGGTTTGTGTGTGTGTTTGTTGTTTTTTAAAACCCCAACCCAATTGAGCAGCACGGGAGCCTAGAAGGGTGCTTAGAGGCCACTCTTCTTGTTGCCCGCCCCAGACCGCCTAAGCGCATTCATCGAAAAGAGCCCCTTTCTTGTTATCGTACCCCGCCACTGATAGCCGTTTTTCGGCTCTTCGTAATTGCCATAGTGAGTTAACCCACCCTACCAAAATCATCCAAACACTGTGGCTATCCCTACCATTTCACTGTATATAGGTGTGTGTGAGTTAGGGGACGTTTCCCATATCTTCTTAAAAACCCATAATTAGCTAGTCACTGGGTTAGTTGAGCCAAAAAAATATAAGTATATTATGGCCCATTTGTGTGTAAATATTTCATTGTATATAGGGCTTAAATAAAAGGATTTTTCATAATTATTTTGGTAATTATTTAAATATTTCTACCTACGGTGTGTTATTTATGCTATGTACATTGACTCACCATTACCATATTTTTTCTTACCATTTTGCATACTCTTTATTCCATATAAAAATAATTTCATGCAAGCTTCTCTTATTTTTGGTGTAACTCCATCCCAACAAAAATCCAAAAAAACTAGTTTATTTATGTGTATATTTTTTCACTATTGTCATTTTTTCCTTCCTACATCTATTCTCTATTACTCTCATAAATTAGACCACAAAAAAAGATCATCTTTTTATGGTAGACTTATAATGAGAGAGATTTATTTTGACCCCTTTATATTTTTTCCACCTATATTATTTATATTTGACATGTATATATATTTTTAGACCCCTCAATATTTGATTTTCTTAGTTGTACTATTCACTTATATCATGATCTCAACAATATCTTCAATTATAGACCTACCAAATAAGGTCAAGGGTATGTGGCATGCATGCATGCACCATGGGGAGCTCACTCTTGGAGTTATTCAAAAGAATCATTCAAAGAAGGACCTCACAAGGACTTTGTGCAGTGAAAAAAACAGTCGATTTTGCTGAATTTTTAAAGATCACATGCTCCCCGAATTTGAAAAGGTGATACAAACAAAAGTTGTAGCTCGTGAGCTGAACTTTCACATCAAATGTTTTCATATTTTTTTGAGCTACGATCTGTGAGCTATGATTTTATTGGAGGACCCCAGTTTACCCATGCTATGCAGCCACACTCCCTCTTCCACTTTATCATTTTCCTCTTTCACACACACTCCTCCCTCTCCTTCCCACTCCCAAACCTACAACTCCTAGGTCCTAATTCACCCTCTTCACCATTGCCACATCTCTCACACCTCCATAGCCTTCATCCTCCATTTCTACACCCTATGTGTCCCCCTTTCTCTCTACATATATGTCCATATTACCATACTCTCTTCAGCTTTGTAAAGAACTTTAAAAAATCAGCAACAATCCAAGGATAACCTCTGCAAATGAAGGCTTTTATCATGAATTTTCTAACGTTTGAAATAACATAGCTTCATCGACACGCGCTGCTTCGCCATGCTGACTCCTTCTTCTTCCGATGCTGTAAAGAGGTGAATGTCAACTTCTCCAAAGCTTCAATCTCTCTTTACAAGCTCATCCCTTCTCTAACTTTTCTCATCATATATCTCACCATTTGGTGAATGATTTTGTAAATATTTTTTAGTGATAATTACTAACTACTAACCACTAACGTTATTGTAAAATGCACCCTCTACTAGAGTAGGCACTCCCAAATTATTCACTCAATCCCTCTCTCCTTTCATCCTCAATAATTCTCTTCCCTTGAGCCCACATCCATGTGACTCAAAGGACAAGAGAGACCCACCCTCATTAAAAAAAAATAAAAATATGCATAATCTTTTATTCCTTCAAATAAACTTGATTAGGCCTAATCCTAATCGGAGCTTTTAAAACCTATAAATAGAGCCCTTCTCTCCCTTGTAAATCCTCCCATGATCACACTACACCACACCATTCTCAACACATAAGACACCACTCTTCAAGCCTAGTTGTGTAGAGTGTGTGCATTGTGAGTGATCTATTCAATCACTACACATAGGTGCATGGAGAAGCTTGAAGTTAGTTATGCCATCTAGAGGAGTGGAGTGATACTATACTCTGCAATCACACTTGTAGCCTACTCTTGTCTATAAATAAGATTCATAGTTTTGGGTGCAATTGTATGCTGCAACTACGACTCTTTTCTCCAAATTGACTTGATAAGTTGGCTAATTAGGTGGTTGAATGTATATTGTCCTTGAAGTTTGTTGTGCCATTTCATTCTTGGTGGTTTGAGGGCTTGTTGAATTGTTTGCCTACAAGGTCAATTGTAAGAGGGTGCTCGGTGAGAGGGCTCCCGTGACCCTAAGACAATTTGTGTATTGGCAACAAGGTCAAGTTTCGTGCTGTCTCTCTATTTCTCATCGAGCTTTGTGTGCATCTAGTCTTTAAGGCTAAGACTGAGTTTCTCAAGTTGATTTGTGCTCTTTACCTCTCTCTGGCGTGGTGAATGTTTGTGTTCAGTGTGTGTGGCTATCTTGCATTCCCCTCTCATTGTGTGTTTGAGTACAAGGAGATATCACGTGCGTCCTAGTTTGCATCTACAACTAGGTGGTGCCCCTTTTCTTGTTTGGTTTCTGGCTGTGGGTTGTTGTTGTCTCTGATTGTGCTTGCCCCAGCCCTAATTGAGAAGCACGGGAGCCTCAAAGGGTGTTTAGAGACCGCTCTTCTTGTTGCCCGCCCCGAACCGCCTCAAATTGGTGCCGCCGCTGAGGACAGCTTGTGTATGTTTTGTGTAGGCTCAACCTTTAGCATTATCGAGTAGCTTGCATGAATCACGAGAATTTGTATGATCCCTTCATTCCCATTGCAAGGGAAAAGGTACACATAATTTTTAGTTCTAAGTTGCAATTTCAACGTGTAATTCGTAGAATTTTAGGTTCTCTTAGGTTGGCAGAGATAAACGCATCAGTAAATCCTTTTATTTTGCCTCTCATTAGGTACGACCTTAGTTTGGACGTCTTTATTTTTGTTTTGTTTTAAGCATAAGGTCATGCATAGACAATGGATAATGGCCCAAGAATAGAGGTTTTTCCCTTTCATTTCACTCCACACATTAGAATAAACATTGCAATTAGTAGAAAAATCCATTTTCAACAACGTATGGTGTTCATGTTTGGTGCCCAAAGAGTAGGAGAAATTCTCGCATCACCAAAACCTGTCATCCTACCTCTTATTGATTATCATAGGTCATTTGATGTGAATATTTTTATTTTGTTGTAGAATAGATTGCAATTTAGAAAACATTATTGTGTAAATTTTTTTAAGAAAGAAAAACAAGAACGTGTTGTTACTTTGAAATCGATTCAATGGAGGCCCAACGCCAAATGTCCGGATATCCTCTTTTCTTTGGAGAGCCTGGAGAGGATGTAGAATTATTTTTAGCAAATTTCAAGATGTCTTGTCGTATCAAGAGGATAGTAACTGATCAAGAATGCATAGAGATGTTTGAAGTGGTCCTTAGGAAAGATGCTAGCATTTGGTTTGACTCGTTGCCTGAGGAAGTTAAAGGGAATTACACGGAAGTTGTGAATCATATCAAGAGATACTTCTTTGATCCCCAAAACACTCAAAAACTATGGCAAGACATTGTTTCTCATAAGCAAAAAGACTTAGATGACTACTACTTGTACAAGCAAGAGTTTCACATCTTTCGGCTCTTTGGATACGAAATGTTGCTAACCTTGGTGATGGTGCAGAATTTCTAAAGAAGGAGAGGTTCATAGCCGGACTCTTTCCTGACCTTAAGGTAAAAGTTGAGGCGGGTGCACCTGCTAGCTTTGAAGCAGCTGAAACTAGGGCTGTTGAGAAATATAGGAAACTCAAGTTCTTAAGGGGGGAGGTTCCAATAGAAGGTCTTAGACCCAAAGGTAAGTCACAAGCATCAACATTTAGGGAGCTTCCTGAGGTAACGGCAGAAGTGATTGAGAAGTTAAATGAATCTTTAAGCAGCTTGTCAATTCACCTTGCACAAGCTGAAGGTCCAAAGGGACAAGCAAAGAAGTCTGAAGAGCGAGATTCACGACCTAGAAGAGTCTTGCAATGTTGGAATTGCGGTGAGTCTGGACATGGGATGTATAATTGTCCTTGGCCCCGTGGGGAGCCAGGGAGACCTAACTTGAATTACCCAGTGATGAATGCAGGAGAAGGAACTAGTCAGCAACCACGGCTTCTACAAAGGCCAAATGGAGCAAGACCACCTCCACAAGGAGTGGAAGGAGTTCCACCTTTGCCAGACCAAAATGTACATGTGGTAGAGGTGACAAACTCAAATGAGGTTGACATGGAAGCAAATGGCATTAAGCGTGGCCGAGGAAAAGGTAAAGAGAAAGAAGGTGTCACATCACAAAGTGACCATGGACAAGAAAAGAAGGCAAAGGAGACCAAGGAAGCTAAGAGGACTCGACGTCGTATCAATCTCCAAGACTTCCCTCTTGGACATGGTATGGCTCCATACAACCTATTGAAAGACATGAGAGGTAAGGGTCCTCATATCTCATGGCCTCAGTTTCTTGCATTATGCCCACAAGTTAGAAGGGATTTAACAAAGGCAGTTAGCACTAGGAGAAAGGTAAAAGAGAGTGTGCCTGTTGTCAAAATTGCACATGCTAAAATGAATGAGGATATTACACTTGTGCTAGATTGTTACATCAAAGGAAGATTGGTTAGTAAAGGTCTAGTGGATGGGGGTGCACAAATTTGCATCATGACAGAGGGACTCATGCAAAAACTAGGCATGCACATCCATGAGACACCTGAAATTAAAGTCAAGATGGCAAACAATAGCAAAGCTAGGTGTGTAGGCATTTGTAAAAATGTCTCTGTGGAGGCCTTTGGCATTAAGAAGGCAGTGGATTTCTATGTCATGTCTACCAAAGGAAATGGTTACCCATTTATCCTAGGGAGACCATGGATAATGAAAATGTGAGCTTTGCAGGATTGGGAGAGTGAAAAGCTAATTTGCAGGAATGAAAATCATAAGAAGGTTGTCTTTGACATGAAGGAGCAACGCCAAGAGGAGATCCATGAAGAATCATCTAAAAGTGAGACGGAGGAAGGCTGGACCAATAGCACTTCAGAAGGAGAAAGTAGCGGCATCATTACTGAAGAGGAGTCTTCCATGGAAGTCATGGGGGTAAGGTTTAATCCAAACAACCAAGAGACCTCTTGCCCAGGTTTGGAAGAGGTAGGTTCCCAAGAGAGCCAAAATGTGCAAGATGAAGGAATGTTAGAAAGTATGTTGTCTACAACACTTATAAAGGACGAAAGAGAGGAGTTCAAATCTGTGCTAAGGAAATTTCCTAGGCTTTTTGCTAAAGACTACACCGATGTGCGTGGAGTAGATGCTGTTCAACACAAAATTGAGTTGAAGCCAGAGGCCACACCTAAGGCTCAAAAGCTACGAAGGCTAGGAGTCACCAAGGAGCAGGCTTTACTCAAGGAGGTGATGGGGGCTTTTCACAAGCCAAGCTCCCATACCCCTCTTCTCTCGTCCCCACCCCATGAAAACCCCCTCTTAGGGAGGGAGTGATAAAAGGCATTGGAAAAAGTAAGAAAAAAATAAAGTATGATTATGTAAATATATAAGAAAGGTAAAATAGGCCACCTCATGCCTGCGGGGTAGCCCATCCCCACCTTGCCTCTTTTTTCTTCACTGTTGCCCCGCCGTGTGTCCCTTTTCCTCTCCTCCACTCAAAAGGTCAACCCCCTCTCTCTTCCCCTTGTCCTTTCTCCTTTCTCTCTCCCCTCAAGCTACCCCACCTCTCACCAATAATGCATTATAACTCACCAATAATGCACCAACTCACATGCAACTTAACCTATCTTCCAAAATAGTATACCCCACCCCCTCTTTCTCTCTCCTATCATATCCCATGACCCAAATATCCCCCTCTCTCTCTAAAGGGCGCCATGTCTCTTGTCTTGTAGCTAAATAACCTCCCCCACACTCACACACACTCAGTTTCACTGAAAAAGGTGCCCACAGACCCATCCCCACCCGGTGGTTACCTGATTTTTCTTGTGTTCACACACATCTGCACACAGATTCACCTCTGAAGACACTCCCCTCTCTCCCCTCTTGTAATTAATTTATTCTCCATGTCACCTCTCACTTTTTTTCATCAACCCATCTCTCTCTCTTAGTCTCTCTCTCATGAGACTGCTGTTCTGGCACATATACACACAGCCAGACAAGTGGGGCCCACAGTCACATGGCCTATGTAGATAATGATTTCTTCGTTTCTAAATTCTAGAATTCCTCCCCCTTCCTCCCCTATATAAAGAGGGGGTCACCATCACACTAAACACACACACACCATCACCAAAGAGTACACTATGCACTGTGTGTGCTTAGTGCACACACACACACACACACCATCACCATCACCGCAATCACCATGCTCGTCTTGAGCATGACCTCTACACCCTTGGGCTATGGAAGATGAAGGGAAACTAAATGAAGGATGATGGCCATAACCCTCATGCGAGTCTTCGCCATCAACTCCCACCTATCCGCCATGTGCTCTACCACGCTCTCCCTTCTCATTCCCCTACCCTATGCTCCCCATTTCATCGCCTTATTCTCTACATAAAGCTTGAGGTTTTGTGAGTATGTTTTCTTGCAATGTTTTGCCCATGTGAGGTGTGCGGAATCGCCATCTAGTCTTGTGTTTGGAGTGAGCTTGTGTATGTGTGAAGGGTGTGCGGATTCGCCATCCTTTTGTGGTGCCTAAGTACTAAGCCGCTATACCCCTTCCCTCACACACTCTCTCTCTCTCTCTCTCTCTCTCTCTCTCTCTCTCTCTCACTTGATCTCATTCCCTTTCCTCTTCATCATTACTCTCAAGCATCCATCTCTCTTGGATGAAAACTTTGTTATGGTGGTGTGTTGTTTGCGTCCTAGCCGCTGAAGCTAGGTGGTGCCCCTTAATTGCTTTACCATGACAGGCTCGAGGCGCGCCATTCGGTCCCTGGTGTTTTGGAGGCCGTCGGGGTTCGGGGTTCGTTTTGCTCCCGTCATTTGGTGCCCCCACAGAGGATCTTTTCATGAAACCCTTCAATTTACAAGACTGAAACCCCTAAACTATTGTGAATGGATGAATGGCTAGCAGGATTTGCTAATTGGACGACAGAAGAAGAAGAGCTCCAAGCACAACTAGACGAACTCCGCATCTCCATCGAAGCTCGAGTGCCAGGCGTAACGGTAATCGATTTGCAGTGGGAGAGTCAACCAGCACGCCAAACCCAGTGGATATACATAGGACAAGTGCCAAGAAGAAGAAGGAGAAGGTTGAAACCATGTCCGCAACCTACAACCAACCCACAACAACAAAATGGAAGGAGCTCTACACAATAGAGAATCAACACTATTCTACTTTGAGAATCGGGTAACTCAAGTCACCGAGGTAATTATCACAGTCAGTTTTCAAGTCGCACCTGATGCTGCAGCACAGATAACGGAATCATTGGCTCACACTCTCACTAGAGAAACTAGGGATCTACTGAGTTTGTTTCAGGAAAGAACACCACTCCCTCCCACAAGCTTGGACAGTGACTAAGCACCTCTAAGCTTCACATGAATCAGTACAACCTACCTCAAGACAGATCACACATACCAACACGTGTACGCTCAATCAAGGTAATACTGGATTTGAAGGCTCACTACCAGCACGTCATTGACACCATGCTGGGTGGGGAGCAATTTTTTGAGGTTCTGGCATCAGATCAGCCATTTGTCTTACCTTTGGTACAAGGCAATGTACCGTTTGAAGTTTTAATCTATGTCCTAGTATAAGAGGGTATACACGCCTCCTTGTAAAGAAGAAAAAAACTTTTGCAAGTTAAGCAGTGTGTCTTTCTAGCTCTCTCTCAGTAATCATGGCAAGTGTAGCATTTCCAACATTTAAAGGAAAGAAGGGGGAGGATTTGGTAACAGACTTCCTAGATGACTTTGAAGTAGCATGTGTAGTGAGCAACAAAGATACGGATGAATCCCGGGTTAGAATCTTTAAGCATCTCATGAAACTAGAAGCTAGATCATGGTACAATGCACTTCCACAAGCAACCAAGGATGACTGGGAACCCTTAAAAACCGCTTTTAAGAGGCGCTTTGGGGGAGGTACCACTTCAGAAAAGTTGTGGGACAAGTTGAGAGACTTGAAGCAGGAGGGTCTTTTAGAATATGCCACCTATGAGTCCAAATTTGTGGATTTTTGGGAACGGTGGGTTGAGTCATTGGCAAGGGGGGAAGCTGCACCCGATTTCCTAAAACAAGATCGGTTCATGCATGGCTTATGGCCGCTTCTCAAGGAGAAGGTGAAAGGTAGATTCCCGGCTACGTACGAGTTAGCCGTTGAGATTGCTCGCCTTAAGGACAAGAAGCTGCGAATGAAAGCCAAAGAAACCAAGTCAACAGAAGCAGGAACATCGCGTCGACCAGCAACTACGACAACCACCATACCACCACAACCGGCTCTTGGGGTAAGAGATGACCAACAAGATATGTTGGCCCATATTACTGACCAACTGCAGAATTTGTCTGTCCACTTAATACAGCAAGGGAGGAGTCAAGAAAGAGATCAAGACCCTGGAAGAGCACGACGACAAAACAGGGAGTATCATTGCTACTACTTCGGAGAAGACGGTCACGGTATGTACTACTATCCCAAACCACGACAAAACTATAATAGAGGAGGTAGGAGGAACCAATTGTCACCCCCTAGAGAAAGAACACCCCCACCCCGAGCACCACCCCCACCAACACAAATTCTACGTCCACCCCAGACACCACTGCAAGCATCCATCCCACCTCTTCCACCAGCCCCACCACCTGATCTCCCTGTAAACATCATAAGGCTAGAAGAGAAAGGAAAAGCCGTAGTAGTGGATCCACCCAGAGCAAAGGAGAGGGACAAGGGTAAGGAGAAGGTAACCTTTTTAGAACCACTTGAGGCCATGACTGTGAAAATATCTAGGAGGGAGAAGGCTACACAATCAGATGATGAGAGAAGCATGAGAGGAGAAACTAGCAAGAGGCCATCCAGGCCACGACGAAAATTGGGCATCACTGACTTCCAGCTAGGGGAATGTTCTAAGCCCTATGATCTAACATTGGATGTGGCAGAGCAAGGACCGAAGATTACATGGCCACAGCTGCTACATCTTGTACCTAAAGTAAGGCGACAATGGTCTAAAATGGTAAGTACAAGACGCTCCAAAACAAAGGTAGCCGAAGCGATTTCGGGATTCAACATGGATGACATCCTTCCAATTGTCGATGTAAATATAAAAGGAAAGAGGGTTGGAAACACCTACATTGATGGAGGCGCACAAATCTGTGTAATGAGCGAAGCTATGATGCTTCGATTAGGGCTCGAGGTTGACAGGCCTTTTCCATGCAAGGCAAAGATGGCAAACAACGCAAAAGTAAAGTGTGTGGGTGTGGTAAGTGCCGTGAAAATCAAAGCTTTCAACATTGAGGTAGAGGTAGATGTTTTTGTAATGCCTACTAAGGGGGAGGGCTATCCACTAATTTTGGGAAGGCCATGGTTAATGGCCATGAAGGCAAAACAGGACTGGGGTACTGGCCTTCTACGCATGACCGGTAAGAAAGGGGAGACAATCTACTACGACATGAGGATTGGCAAGCAGAAGCAAATGAATCTGGAAACATCGGCAGATGAAACCACTAGCGAATCTTCCAGTTCTGAGGAGGAGACCACATCCACCGACGAAAGTGATAGTTCCATTGATGTGATGGGTATCATTATGAAGGATCCACAAATGGTAAGCACAACTAGTGATCCATCACCAAAAGGGAAACCCAATGAAGAGGAGAGCAAATCACATAGCCTAGGAGGAAGTAGGTTGAAGGGTATGTTGTCTATGGAATTAACACTTGAGGAGAAAGATAGTTTTTTGCAAATGTTGATGGGATTTCCTAACCTGTTCATTGACAACTATGAAAGAATCACATGCATTACAGTGGTGGAACATCATATTAAGCTGAAGGAAGGGGTAAAACCAGTTGTGCAAAAGCTACGACGATTGGGTGTCATACAAGAAAAGGCACTCTTGGCCGAGGTAAGGAAACTGTTGGAGGCGGGATTCATCTCTCCTGTAGAAAACTCAGAATGGGTGTCACCCATAGTGGTGACGCCTAAAAAGAATGGTAAGTGGAGGGTCTGTGTTGACTACAAACCACTAAATGCAGCTACAAAGAGAGACCACTTTCCTCTCCCTTTCTTGGATGAAATTCTGAATGAAGTAGCGGGTTTTGAATGCTATACCGTCTGTGATGGTTATTCTGGATACTTTCAAATACGCATAGCCTTGGAAGATCAGCTAAAAACCACTTTTATCACGCCATGGGATTGTTTTGCATACAGGGTTATGCCATTTGGTCTCACAAATGCATCTACCACATTCCAAAGATATGTCACATATGTTTTTCAACCGTTCTTTGGAACATCCATAAGAGTGTTCATTGATGATTTTTGTATATATAGCTCCCGTATTTCACATTTAGAAAAGGTAACTGAAGGTTTGGCCAGGTTGCAGAGCCTAGGTGGGCAATTAAATGTGGATAAATGCCACATTGGGGAGAGTAAAGTCATTCTACTAGGCCATGAAATTTCAGCAAAAGGTATCAACGTCGACCCAAGTAAGGTGTCCGCACTCATAGCCCTACCTTCACCAACGACCGCACGGATGAAATATTTCCCTATGTTGTACAACACATGGATGTGTCTGCTAGAATTACTAAATGGCTAGTTCGTCTGCAAGAGTTTGACTACACGGTACAGGTAGAAAGCACGACAAGGGAAAGTTTGGGGGGACTCATGACCTACCAAGTCTTTGAAGGGAAGGAGAAGCAATCTAAGGAAGGAGAAGTCCGATTACCTCCAATACCACCGATGGTAGAAGGAGCATACTCTCTCTACTTTGATGGAGCCTACAAGCAAGCGTCCGACAAAGCAGCTACAGGCATAGTGGTCTTTGATGACAAAGGGACAAAGGTATTTTCGTTGGGCCAATTGTTAGATTCACATTCTAACAATGAAGCTGAGTATGCAGCACTAACCAAGGGTCTACAATGGTGCGTCTCACAAGGTGTACAACGCCTTAATGTATTTGGGGATGCTCTACTTCTGGTAAGGCAAGTAAATGGAGCATGGACATGCAAGAATCCTAGTTTAAGAACTCACTTAAGTGGTGTAAAAACCTTGTTGGGTAAGTTTGAAGAAGTTCAAATACACCATATCCCAAGGGCTCAAAACCAAGAAGCAGATGCCCTAGCAAGTGAAAGACTATAGGAAGTGGTGGTTGGAGCAATAAAGCTAAAGCTCCCTCTATTTCAAGGCAGTGATGTCTTGCCTGACATCATGCATAGTTTGGAAATAGGAGAATGCCCATCAGATTTAACAAAGGGATAGAAGCAATGGCTGACGCAGAAGGCCACAAGGTATCGACTCATCAATGATGGTTTGTATTGTAAGGGTAAGGACCAAATACTCAGGAAGGTCCCTCTCTCTCAGGAAATCACGGGAGTAATTGCTAGTTGTCACGACTGGGTTTGTGGTGGTCACTTTTCCCTAGACATAACAAGTAGAAAAATCTTGCAGGCAGGCTTCATATGGCCTAGCCTCAACCGTGATGTACACCACTGGTGCAAAACGTGTAAGTTGTGTCAAAAGGCCGGCACTAGGTCACTTATGCCTGAACCATAGACACCTATTCTCTCATATGGCCCATTTGAAAAATGGGGTATTGATGCCATTGGGCCATTACCTAGGGCCAACTCAGGAAAATTCTACATTATCATGGGGGTCGACTACATGACTAGATGGGCAGAGGCTACAGCCACCACTAGAATCACAGCGGTAGAGGTAGCTAAATTTATCTACGAGCACATATGCTGTAGGTTTGGCACACCTTTAGAGATCATCTCTCATAGAGGGCCAAGTTTCAGAGCAGACTTGGTAGGAGAATTAATGCAGAAACTGGGCATTACAAGGAGGCAGTCTTCACCATATTACCCTCAATGTAATGGCCTAGTTGAAAAGGTAAATGGAATGGTTTCTAAAATTATTACCAAGCAGGTAAACAATCATCCTGGAGACTGGGATAAGTATCTACTACCAGCTTTATGGGCCTACAGAACTTCATTTCGTACATCCTTGGGATTCACACCGTATCATCTAGTATTTGGTAAGGAAGCAATCTTGCCCATTGAAGTGCAACTACAAAGTCTTAGAGTAATGGCAAGCCAGCTTCAACAACCCAATATGCATTTGAGAGATCACATCATCAACTTGGAAAGACTGCAGCTGGACAGAGAAGAAGCAATAAATTATTATGCAGCACAAGCAGAACATAGACGGCTTAGTTTTAACGAGCCTCTCCGGAAAAAATAATTGAACAAAGGAATATTGGTGCTCCGCTACAACAATCGCTTCGACACGCGCAAGGATAAGAAACTCCTACTCTGATGGGAAGGTCCTTTCATCATCAGGAAAAAGTATACCAATGGAAGCTACCAACTTATGGAGGCTGATGGAAAACTTCATAAAACCAGGGTAAATGGTTGGCGACTTAAACCTTATTTTCTTCGATTTGACCAGGCTCCACCAATTGACATTCCAGATAAGGACACACCATCAGCCGCCACCTCTGACGATAATGATCAAACAGATGAGCTAGAGACATGAATGCCTCTAGCCAAAAGGGGATGGCTAATGATGGGGGCTTTTCACAAGCCAAGCTCCCATACCCCTCTTCTCTCGTCCCCACCCCATGAAAACCCCCTCTTAGGGAGGGAGTGATAAAAGGCATTGGAAAAAGTAAGAAAAAAATAAAGTATGATTATGTAAATATATAAGAAAGGTAAAATAGGCCACCTCATGCCTGCGGGGTAGCCCATCCCCACCTTGCCTCTTTTTTCTTCACTGTTGCCCCGCCGTGTGTCCCTTTTCCTCTCCTCCACTCAAAAGGTCAACCCCCTCTCTCTTCCCCTTGTCCTTTCTCCTTTCTCTCTCCCCTCAAGCTACCCCACCTCTCACCAATAATGCATTATAACTCACCAATAATGCACCAACTCACATGCAACTTAACCTATCTTCCAAAATAGTATACCCCACCCCCTCTTTCTCTCTCCTATCATATCCCATGACCCAAATATCCCCTCTCTCTCTAAAGGGCGCCATGTCTCTTGTCTTGTAGCTAAATAACCTCCCCCACACTCACACACACTCAGTTTCACTGAAAAAGGTGCCCACAGACCCATCCCCACCCGGTGGTTACCTGATTTTTCTTGTGTTCACACACATCTGCACACAGATTCACCTCTGAAGACACTCCCCTTTCTCCCCTCTTGTAATTAATTTATTCTCCATGTCACCTCTCACTTTTTTTCATCAACCCATCTCTCTCTCTTAGTCTCTCTCTCATGAGACTGCTGTTCTGGCACATATACACACAGCCAGACAAGTGGGGCCCACAGTCACATGGCCTATGTAGATAATGATTTCTTCGTTTCTAAATTCTAGAATTCCTCCCCCTTCCTCCCCTATATAAAGAGGGGGTCACCATCACACTAAACACACACACACCATCACCAAAGAGTACACTATGCACTGTGTGTGCTTAGTGCACACACACACACACACACCATCACCATCACCGCAATCACCATGCTCGTCTTGAGCATGACCTCTACACCCTTGGGCTATGGAAGATGAAGGGAAACTAAATGAAGGATGATGGCCATAACCCTCGTGTGAGTCTTCGCCATCAACTCCCACCTATCCGCCATGTGCTCTACCACGCTCTCCCTTCTCATTCCCCTACCCTATGCTCCCCATTTCATCGCCTTATTCTCTACATAAAGCTTGAGGTTTTGTGAGTATGTTTTCTTGCAATGTTTTGCCCATGTGAGGTGTGCGGAATCGCCATCTAGTCTTGTGTTTGGAGTGAGCTTGTGTATGTGTGAAGGGTGTGCGGATTCCATCCTTTTGTGGTGCCTAAGTACTAAGCCGCTATACCCCTTCCCTCACACTCTCTCTCTCTCTCTCTCTCTCTCTCTCTCTCTCTCTCTCTCTCTCTCTCTCTCACTTGATCTCATTCCCTTTCCTCTTCATCATTACTCCCAAGCATCCATCTCTCTTGGATGAAAACTTTGTTATGGTGGTGTGTTGTTTGCGTCCTAGCCACTGAAGCTAGGTGGTGCCCCGTGTTTGCTTTACCATGACAGGCTCGAGGCGCGCCATTCGGTCCCCGGTGTTTTAGAGGCCGTCGGGGTTCGGGGTTCTCTTTACTCCCGTCAGAGGTAAAAAAGCTACTAGCAGCAGGTTTCATTTATCCAGTGGAGAATTCAGAGTGGGTCTCTCCCGTTGTTGTCACTCCTAAGAAAAACGGCAAGTGGAGGGTGTATGTGGATTACCGTCCACTTAATGAGGCAACAAAAAGAGATCACTTTCCCCTCCCATTTCAGGATGAGATACTAAATGAGGTAGCTGGTCATGAGAAGTACACTGTGTGTGATGGCTACTCGGGTTACTTTCAAATAGGTATTGCATTGGAAGATCAATTGAAAACAACCTTCATCACTCCTTGGGGTTGTTATGCTTTTAGAGTCATGCCATTTGGCCTGACAAATGCTCCTGCAACTTTCCAATGCTTCATTAACATGGTGTTTCAAACATTGTTTGGAAAGTCTATTAGGGTTTTTATTGATGATTTTTGCATTTATATCTCAAAATCATTGCATCTACAAAGGGTAGAAGAAGGTTTAAAGAAGCTCTATGACATGGGAGGTCAACTCAACCCCGACAAGTGCCACATAGGTGAGGATGAAGTGATCTTGCTTGGTCACAAGGTTTCCTATAAAGGCATTGAGGTAGATCCTTCAAAGGCAAAGGCTCTTATTGAGCTCCCATCACCCAAGAATCTCAAAGAGGTCATCTCATTCATTCAAAAGGTGAATTATATGTCACACTTTATTCACTTAACTTTGGAGTTGCTTCATCCTTTGCAAAAGTTGACACAACAAGTAGAATTTGCATGGTCTGATGAGCTTGAAGAGTACTTTTGTAACATTAAAGTCATCCTGTCAGAACTACCAACACTCATGCCTCCTTGTTGGGAGTACACATTCTTTGTTAGCTCTAGTGTTGGGAAAGAAACAATTGGAGCGGTTTTGCTACAACAAGATCCCCATAGTACCCGGATGCGACCCATCTACTTTGCTAGTAGGGTCATGAATGCTTTGGAGAAAGGCTACACAGAGGCAGAACTCATGATGCTTTCTCTCATGTTTGCAGTGAGAAAGTTTAGATCCTACTTGCTACAAAAACCTTTTGTAATTCTCACTGCGGAAAATTTGTTTCCTTGGGTGTCATCTCAAATGAATCTTAGCACTAGGATCTCAAAGTGGATTATGGAATTGCAAGAGTTCCAATACTCTTTCAAGGTAGAAGATAGTGTGCATGCACAATTGGCAGGGATCCTTACTTATAGGGTACATGAGAAGGAGATTAAGGTGCCTGAAATAAAGACCCTACCATTGCCACCACCGAAAAATATTCCTAATGCTTTTACCTTGTTCTTTGATGGAGCTTTTCGACGAGTCACAGGAAAAGCAGGGGGAGGGCTAGTATTTCTCAGCCCAAGTGGGGAGGTGGTCATGCAAGAAGAGGTCAATCTACCAGGTTCAACTAGCAACAATGAAGCAGAATATGCTAGACTACTTCATGGTTTAAAGATATACATTGGCCAAGGTATACAACGTCTCATGGTAAAAGGGGATGCACTTGTCATCGTGAAGCAAATTTTAGGAATTTGGGCATGCAAGAATGAAATCCTAAGGACAAAAGTTCATGCCATTCATAGATTGTTTAATCAATTTGAAGAAGTGCAACTATATCATATTCCTAGGAAACAGAATGAAGATGCCGATTTACTTGCACAACAAGCAGTTACATGTGTTGAGAAAGAAGTGCAGGTCATCATGGTGGTAGCAACTGTCAAGCAACCGAGATACCAGGGATTGGAGTCATTGACTCCCATTATTAGCTACATTTTGGAGGGTGAGTTTCCACAAGACTTCATGAAGGCTCAGAAGAGAAGACTCATGAAAAAGGCAAGTGCGTATCTCTTTCTAGAAGGATCCCGTTATCAAAGAGGGAAGGATCAAGTGTGCAGAAGAGTACCAACTATTGAGGAAATCCCAGCCATTATAAAAGGTTTGCATGAGGAAGCGTGTGGTGGTCATTTTGCACAAGAACTCACTGCAAAAAAGATTTTGCTTGCCGGATATGTTTGGCCAAGCTTGCACATTGAAGTTCAACATTGGTGTAAAAGCTATCACAACTGTCAGATTAATGGAAACAAGCGTCTGTTACATGTTCCACGTCAGTTAGTCCTTGCAAATGGTCCATTTGAAAAATGGGGCATTGATGCTATGGGTCCATTGCCTAGGACTAAAAATGGGAAATCGTATATCTTGGTGGCCATAGACTACATGACGAGATGGGTAGAAGCACAAAGTGTGGCAAAGGTAAATGAGAGGACAGTGAGCAAATTTGTCTACACTCACATTTGTTGTAGATTTGGCACACCTTTGGAGATTGTTTCTGATAATGGTCCACGGTTTAGAAAGGGCTTGCTCACAGAGGTCTGTGAAGAACTTCACATTCTACATCGTCATAGTACACCCTACTATCCCCAATCCAATGGTCTGGTAGAAAAAGCTAATGGTGTCATTGCAGGCATCATTAGAAAGATGGTGAGAAACAAGACAAAGTTGTGGGATGACTTCTTGGATGGTGCCTTGTGGGCGTATCGAACCACATATAGAGAAGCCACGGAGTATACACCATTTCACTTGGTCTATGGTCAAGAGGCTTTACAACCAATTGAGCTCAACATCCCAACAATACAACTTCATGGCAAAGCAGCACAAGATGATCAAGAAGCATGGATGGATCGACTTCTTACCTTAGCTGAGCTTGAGTGGAAAAGAGAAGCAGCATACGAGTGCTACAAGAGGAAAGCTACGCAGGCGAAGGAGAAGCTTGACAAGAAACTAAAGGACAAAGGCCTCAATGAAGGAGATCTTGTGCTAAGGTATGACAATCGACTCGACAATCGTTTTGATGCCAAATTTGAAACTAGATGGCAAGGGCCATACATAGTTAAGAAGGCTTTCAATTCAAGTTACTATCAACTTATGGACTTGAATGGGAAAGAGCACTCCAGGAAGGTAAACGGGTATCGCTTGAAGCCTTATTTGAGTCGCTTTCTACCAAAGAATCTACCAAAGATCTGTCAAAAGTCAGCTATCTCATGTAGGTATTGTTCCGTGAAGCATGAGTGTAACTCAAACCAAAATTCTGAGGGACCAAACAATGAAGACCTCGTCAAGGACTCTGAAGCACTCTCTTTGGAAAAGATGCTCTACGATGGTACATGAATATACCATCATCCTGTGGGAGGGCTAATGATAGCCGTTTTTTGGCTCTCCATAATTGCCATAGTGAGTTAACCCACCCTACGAAAATCATCCAAACACTGTGGCTATCCCTACCATTTCACTATATATAGGTGTGTGTGAGTTAGGGGACTTTTCCCATATCTTCTTAAAAACCCTTAATTAGCTAGTCACTGGGTTAGTTGAGCCAAAAAAATATAAAAAATATAAGTATATTATGGCCCATTTGTGTGTAAATATTTCATTGTATATAGGGCCTAAATAAAATGATTTTTCATAATTATTTTGGTATTTATTTAAATATTTATACCTACGGTGTGTTATTTATGCTATGTACATTGACTCACCATTACCATATTTTTTCTTACCATTTTGCATACTCTTTATTCCATACAAAAATAATTTCATGCAAGCTTCTCTTATTTTTGGTGTAACTCCATCCCAACAAAAATCCAAAAAAACTAGTTTATTTATGTGTATATTTTTTCACTATTGTCATTTTTCCCTTCTACATCTATTCTCTATTACTCTCATAAATTAGACCACAAAAAATATTCATCTTTTTATGGTAGACTTATAATGAGAGAGATTTATTTTGATCCCTTTATATTTTTTCCACCTATATTATTTATAATTGACATGTATATATCTTTTTAGACCCCTCAATATTTGATTTTCTTAGTTGTACTATTCACTTATATCATGATCTCAACAATATCTCCAATTATAGACCTACCAAATAAGGTCAAGGGTATGTGGCATGCATGCATGCACCATGGGGAGCTCACTCTTGGAGTTATTCAAAAGAATCATCCAAAGAAGGACCTCACAAGGACTATGTGCAGTGGAAAAAACAGTCGGTTTTGATGAATTTCTAAAGATCACATGCTCCCTGAATTTGAAAAGGTGATACAAACAAAAGTTGTAGCTCGTGAGCTGATTTTTCACCTCAAAGTTTCTCATATTTTTTTGAGCTACGATCTGTGAGCTATGATTTTATTGTTGGACCCCAGTTTGCCCATGCTATGCAGCCACACTCCCTCTTCCACTTTATCATTTTCCTCTTTCACACACACTCCTCCCTCTCCTTCCCACTCCCAAACCTACAACTCCTATGTTCTAATTCACCCTCTTCACCATTGCCATATCTCTCACACCTCCATAGCCTTCATCCTCCATTTCTACACCCTATGTGTCCCCCTTTCTCTCCACATATATGTCCATATTACCATACTCTCTTCAGCTTTGTAAAGAACTTCAAAAAATCAGCAAAAATCCAAGGATAACCTCTGCAAATGAAGTCTTTTATCATGAATTTTCCAAGGTTTGAAATAACATAGCTTCATCGACACACGCTGCTTCGCCATGCTGACTGCTTCTTCTTCCGATGCTGTAAAGAGGTGAATGTCAACTTCTCCAAAGCTTCAACCTCTCTTTACAAGCTCATCCCTTCCCTAACTTTTCTCATCATATATCTCACCATTTGGTAAATGATTTTGTAAATCTTTTTTAGTGATAATTGCTAACTACTAACCACTAACCTTATTGTAAAATGCACCCTCTACTAGAGTAGGCACTCCCAAATTATTCACTCAATCCCTCTCTCCTTTCATCCTCAATAATTCTCTTCCCTTGAGCCCACATCCATGTGACTCAAAGGATAAGAGAGACCCACCCTCATTAAAAAAAAATTAAAAATATGCATAATCTTTTATTCCTTCAAATAAACTTGATTAGGCCTAATCCTAATCGGGGCTTCTAAAACCCATAAATAGAGCCCTTCTCTCCCTTGTAAATCCTCCCATGATCACACTACACCACACCATTCTCAACACATAAGACACCACTCTTCAAGCCTAGTTGTGTACAGTGTGTGCATTGTGAGTGATCTATTCCATCACTACACATAGGTGCATGGAGAAGCTTGAAGTTAGTTATGCCATCTAGAGGAGTGGAGTGATACTATACTCTGCAATCACACTTGTAGCCTACTCTTGTCCATAAATAAGATTCATTGTTTTGGGTGCAATTGTATGCTGCAACTATGACTCTTCTCTCCAAATTGACTTGATAAGTTGGCTAATCAGGTGGTTGAAGGTATATTGTCCTTGAAGTTTGTTGTGCCATTTCATGCTTGGTGGTTTGAGGGCTTGTTGAATTGTTTGCCTGCAAGGTCAATTGTAAGAGGGTGCTCGGTGAGAGGGCTCCCGTGACCCTAAGACAATTTGTGTATTGGCAACAAGGTCAAGTTTTGTGTTGTCTCTCTATTTCTCATCGAGCTTTGTTTGCATCTAGTCCTTAAGGCTAAGACTGAGTTGCTCAAGTTGATTTGTGCTCTTTACCTCTCTCTGGCGTGGTCCTCTTCTAGTTTGTGTGGTTGTTTTGCTGTGGTTGTTGTTGTCTCCTGATTGTGCTTGCCCCAGCCCCAATTGAGCAGCACGGGAGCCTCGAAGGGTGTTTAGAGGCCACTCTTCTTGTTGCCCGCCCTGGACCACCTCACCACATATGGCTTGCGGTCAAAGCAGTCCAAGAGACCTTGTGTTTTTAGAAGTACATCACGTTTCCATACATGTCTACTCACTGCAAATCTTAGCATCTTTTCTCAAGAGCCTCTAATGTCATAGTGCATCACATTGCCCTTTTTGTGTCTTGCATAGAAAACAAAGACCCTCCCCTTTCTCTGTAGCACTTGGCTCCCCTTCTTCAGTAAACAATGACCCTCCCCTTTTCGGATTCTCACCATAGGCATAACTGCAAGTGCCTGGAACACGACTCCCTCCTGATGCACCCACCACGGATGGAAACTGGTTGGTCTCTTTCTCACGGTACTTTGCATGCTCCCGTCCCGTTTGCTTCTTCTTGCTCTAATTGCAATGCCTGCCTTCTCTTCTATTTGTTGCGCTTATCTCAGCAGGCGCTGGACAGAGCTCGTTGATTAGTCGGCTTTTGAGATAGGGCTCGCTAGTATTTGTTGCGCTTATCTCACTGAGACAGTATGTGCTACAAATTTCAACAAAGAAAATAAAAAAGAATCTTCGATGATGCTGACGGGGGAAGGTTAGCAGAAAAAGCGGCATATGTTGCTTCGCCATGCATGCACAGGGAAACAAGGCTTGTCAACAATCGCAGAGTTTCCTTGGCCCATGAGTGAGAGAGAGAGAGAGAGAGAGAGAGAGAGAGAGAGAGAGAGAGAGAGAAGGAGGAGAAGAGAGGGGGGGGGGGTTGGTTTTGTACTTTATACAATTTTAAAGGGCATTTCGACAGATAGCGTGGGTGTTTGTCTGCATGGTTTACCCTAGCCTAGAAGTGTCATTATAATTTCATGATGTAGAGGGTTCAATTCTTAAATTCCCATTTTGTGAGAGTACGAGAAAGGGGGATTTGTTGAGAGTAAGAGAAAGGGGGGAGAGAAATTCGAGGGAATCTAGACAATGAATGAATATAATATAGTTGGATCCAGTAAACGAGAAAGATCATAGCCAAATATGTTGAACACATTTTGAAAAAAGGGTCATGAAGGCGAATCCTAGAATATGCGAGTGAAAGTAGAATGGGCGTCGATGATGTGATAGATGAGGAGTGCAGAGGCATGGGCAGGGGAATGAAAATAATTATATAGTTGGATCCAGTAAACGAGAAAGATCATAGCCAAATATGTTGAACACATTTTGAAAAAAGGGTCATGAAGGCGAATCCTAGAATATGCGAGTGAAAGTAGAATGGGCGTCGATGATGTGATAGATGAGGAGTGCAGAGGCATGGGCAGGTGGCGAGTGCGAGGCTAGGAGCGGAGCCGAATTCAAAGACGCGATGATGAGTAGTGCACACGCCTTTGTTGCGGACATGTCTTGCTCGTTTTTTTCTGTTGGGAAGTGACGTGCTTCCTTTTTTTAATGTGGTCATGCTGCCCCCTCATCAGCGGCGCCTTCTTGACTCTCTGGTTAGAGCGTAGTACTTCTTTCCTCAGCTAGTCCACCAGCATTTGAGTCCGGATCTATGTCTAAATTTTGCTTGACTTGAAGCGATTGGTGTAGGGAACCTATGAAGAGGAAAGGTTGGGAACCTATACATGAAAAATAGTATAGGCAAATTGATTAAATTCGAGGGGTTTTATACTAAATTATAGTACATCTCTAAATCGTGTAGATTTTCACCTTCAAATTTAAAAATTGAGGTTAATCTCAAAATTTGTAGGGGGGGTTACACTAAACAATACTTAACCCCCAATTTTTGAAGTTCTTTTTAAGCACTGCCTTGTAGGAATGCTCAAATGAAGTCCACCATCTATGTGATGCCAAAAGTTGCATGCTTTTCTTTGATTGGTTTGGACGAACTTCTTGAAGAGATCCTCGACATGGTGTGACGAGGCCCATGTCACACACATACACTTGGATGCATGTGCTATTGAGTAACCCTAAAGAACAAAAGCTGATTCACATGTCTGCAGGCCTAGGATGTCACTCAGCATAGACTTAACTGTTAGGGTCCCAACCTAATGTTATTACAATGTCAATCTTATGGATATATATATGTCATATGGAGTGCTAAACTAATTGGTTTGTCATTTGCATTCACACTTGTAGGAAATATCTTCCACACTCTTATGAGATTTTTGTATGTATGCATGTGTAGGTAAAGGCACGGGAGAGAGTAGTCGACCAACTAATTGAAAATGTAGGCCTTAATATGGAGGGAATGATGGTGTGGCCTATAAAAAATGTTTTTCTTATTTGGAAGGGAGAAACTGCCAACCCGTGTATTACTTATCTTTGTTGATGACAATGAGTGGTGGAAGGAGAATATGAGATTGTTGTTCTTGAAGTTTAGCTTGCATTTAATTGACTACTATAAAGTTACATATTTTGATAGAGCTAACACATCTTCAACAATTGTCCTTGAAAGGCTAGAAGTCATAAAAAGCCTCATTCCTTGTAATAAACTATGGATTGTTTAAAAATTTGTATCGTCAATCTATTATTCTAGAATGTCTTTCAATTGCAATGATTACTCATTTTTGGCGTCATCAATAATAGTGTTAATACCACCCAATTGAAACTCTATTGTGTGTGTGTGTGTGAGAGAGAGAGAGAGAGAGAGTGAGTGAGAGAGAGAGAGAGAGAGAGAGAGAGAGAGAGAGATGGTTAAGTATTTCTCTTTAGTGTTGTTTTTCCACTT
Organism: Adiantum capillus-veneris; assembly: GCF_014529385.1. Classification (NCBI taxonomy): domain Eukaryota; kingdom Viridiplantae; phylum Streptophyta; class Polypodiopsida; order Polypodiales; family Pteridaceae; genus Adiantum; species Adiantum capillus-veneris. The sequence goes on from NC_140955.1 coordinate 117,144,382, forward strand.
TCTTACATTTTTTCTTGTGTGGTTGTCATCTTTTATTAGAGCGGGTTTACAACATGGCAAGCAAGGAGGTTGTAGTTATGTTGCACAATGTAGAAGGAGAAAATTTAGTTTTGGGATGTCCTTTTGAAAGAGGGTGGAACATACAAAGACTTAAGGCACGAGATTCAAGATGGGGGAGTTACCATTGATGAGTTTCATTTCTTAGGTGGTTCTAGAATGCTTCCGATATCAACGAAGCAAGAGGAGATGTGGTTGGTCAATGACGATGAAGCCACAATCGAGTATGTAATTGAAAGTGTGACGCCCTCAAAGAGTCCACGACTAGATTCAAGTGATGCCAGCAACGAAGTGACCACAATGAGTACCTTGGGACTAGAGAAGGAGGTTGAAACTCCTAATGTTACTGTGTGTAGTGATGACTTGGAGATATCTAGGCAAGCCACAAAGGTCCTTTTGAAGAGCTCAAATGCTACTTCATCTAAAGTGAGAAAGTGGAAGAGAGATATCAAAAATGCTAGACAGAGGTTGCAATTAAAAGGTCGACATAACAGGTTTGAACTGATGTCAACAGAAAAGGAAGGGAAGCCCTTGTTTCAAATGTCTGATAAAAAAATGCAAGCTAGCAAAATCTTAGAGGAAGAGATCATTGCTTGTAACAAGGACAAGGTGAAACAAGCAATGCTAGAGGTTCAATCTTTTGGGGTTGAAAATAATGTGGTGTTCAATTTGGTCCCCAAAACTATTGGTGACTACAAGACTTCGTCTAAAGCCTTCATAGCATGCAACATAGCTGGAAAATGGCTTCCTTTGTTTCCGAAGACAGGGTCGGGTCTCCCACCTTATATGCTTCCCTGCCTGTCTGAACCCCACCCGGCCTCCAATGTGCCCCTGTGCCTAAGAAGATTGTCTTCCAAGAAAGACGATGTACTAGATGAGAAGCAAAAAAATCTTATTGGATTTTTCAAACCAATCTTAGGTAACTAGTTAAGCATTTTTTAATGCCAATGTGCAATTGTTACCACATCTCTAACATGAGAAAATATGTGCATGCAGATTCGCATAAAGAGGCATGCGCTCCCTCAACCATGGATAACCAAGGTAGCACCATATTTTTAAAAATCAATAAGTTAGTATTTCACATCATATTTTATTTGTTTTGTGGCTTGTTTGCACAAAAAACACTATATTACTCTCTCTTTGTTGGGGATTTTGGCAAAAATCATATACAATAAGGGGCAAAAAAGTTGATTTATACCCTTTCTTGGATGATAGCAAAGGGGGCACTAATTGGTAATGTGAAACGTCCATGAAAGCATCATTGTTGATTGGGTCAACAATGATAGAAATTCTTGGTACATTTCGTCACAAGAAGTGCAAAAGAGTGAACGTCATTGGTGTGCCATATGACACTCTTCAATGTAGTGAGTGTGCTTCAACACCTAAAGAACGAGATTTTCTCATGCGAGTTTATCGACAGTCTCAAGCACGAAGCTCCAGAGGCGCTAGAGACACTGGGGGAGGTCGAAGGTTGGATTACATGAATAACTTAGAGATACTAAACATTGCTCGAACCAAGAGTTTCTTTGTTCGCAAACTAAATAAAGACATCTGGTTTACACGGACAAAGGTTCTAGCTATAAGCGTTAGGGTAAGAAGCCTCCAATAGAGTGTGTCTAAAGCTTTGGGTCGTGGAGATGTCAAAAAGTTTTTCACTGGCATCATTAATGCACATGATCTTGGCTTGTTTGAGGGTAAAAAGGCATTATGGAGGTTCCTTATGGACGTCTCTCAGAACATTGGTAGAGATATAAAAATATGGGGTGGAACAAGATTGAAATATTTTCTCTCATTGAATCTATTTGGTCCACACATGTCCACCACAATGAGATCCACAAGAAAGTCCATCTGGTATAGGACAGGTCTGAGAGAGAATGTGTTTGAGCATGTGGCAGAAGTATATAGGAATCACATGATAAGAAACAATCTCTCCTTGGGATCTATGCATGTCAGTGTTGCTGAAGATGAAACTGTCATCAAAAGAATGGTTAGATGGATAGCAAAAAATGATGAGCTTGTTGGATTTTGTGGGAAAAAACAGGGACATATATGCACACCAAATTTTCTTGTGCGAGTTGGGGAGGGGGAGGATGGATACAACAAAATAGTTGATTCTTTCTAAGAGAATGAGATTTCACATTATGCTAGAGTTTTGGTTGCAAATCCTCTCATTGATTGTCTACCACATCTTGTTCTTTTAGTTCAGCTCACCTGCAATAGGTTTGACTCCTTTTTCATAAGAGAACAATGGGATGGAGTATTATCATATTGGAATGTATATTTGAAGAATGTAGTTGGCCCTTTAATTGGTCATGCCTCCGATGGGGATGCTCGACGTAGGAAGATCATGATTGAGGACTACACTTCCCTTGCAAGTAAGAGGTTATCAATCCCTTGGAAAGGTTCGCCATTAACAACTAACATGGATGTTGATGGTAACATCTTGGATGTGCATGACTCTGACTTTATTCACAATGGAAAGAAGTTAATCAATCCATTGGACAATGCATCCAAAAGACTTGTTTTTGGTAGGGATCTTGCTACCTTGAACCATGTGGCTTTGTTTACCAACATTTCAAGGTTGATGAGCACAGATTGCAAGAAGGAGACGTTGAGAGAAAGGATCGACAAAATTGGAGGTCCGCACAAAGACTTGCTGGAAGAAAAGTACAAGCATGTTTGAAAGCTATGAGGGATGAAGGAGGTATCCATCAAGAAAGAACTTTGGCAAAAGAGATGTATCTTTCAATAGTGGCAACATATATTGATATATTCTTATCTACAACTCTCACTTTGTATGAGAGAGTCAAAGCCACTGGAAAAGTTATTCTTTCTCAGGTATGCAAGACAATCATTTTGCACTAAATGGTATGAAACACACTTTTTACATTCTAAGTGAACTAGTAAAAATCTTCTTCCAATGTAATCTTTAATGTCTCTATATATGTCTCTAGGATCTATCGGACATGGATCATGAACCACGATGCATATACTCTAAAACAAAATTTCATGAGCAGAGAGACCTTTTTGGATATCCAATTATCATGTCACTTTGTGGTTCTCTTGGTTAAAGTATTCAGAGAGAAGTATCCTAAGCTAAAAGTTCCATTCTCCTTCAACTGGTTATGACGCTTGCGAGAATTTCTTTAGCAAAGTTGGTGGCATGGTCACGAATGAAAGATGTTATGATGGATATGACTTATTAAGTAGTGCAAGATCACTAAATAGAATTTCCGAGATGAAATCAAGAGAGACACTTGTTTTTCTACCTGCCCACTCCAAAAAAGAAAGCATATGGTCTAGTATGAACCATGCACATGGTGTTGCCATGGCTGATCTTGGAGATTTTACCTCTGTGGCTACAGATGAGCATATAGTACATGATTTAAAAGAGGGTTTGCAAGAAGTGAAGGTTATTTGTGTCTTGTTAGGTATGCAAGATGAATCTTGGTTGCATGAAGGGTGGGAAGAAAGAGATCTTCCATATCTATTTGATAGAAGTGTCCTACTTGAACTCTTAGAAGCAGATAATGTAGATGGTATTTCTCTCGAGGTCAAAAGATTTGAAATGAGTGTATGTGTCGAAGATGAAGTTTGTGTGGCTGAAAATCTACAAGAGTACTCTTGTCAGTCAATTGAATGGAAACCCTACATTGTCCAAGGATAGACTTACGAGGGTGAAAAGTGGGATTTGCTTCTCAATTGATATGAAACAAAAGTTTCACACATGCAGATGCCTTGTATTAGGATCAGACTGTGCTGTTTTGTTTGAAAGCACCTCTTCAAAGGAGAAATCTAAGTGTCGAAGGAAAGGAAAACTTGCGAGTACGAGTCATGGTGTGACAAAAGGTACCTGGTACTTGGGCAGGATTATGTCAATGAGAGGAAAGATGGGCTATGCTATGAAAGAGGTAAGAGGTCCAATTGATCTTCTTGATTGTTCTCCTAATGTGGAGATACATCTAGCATGGTATCAAAAAGCAAAGGGAACAAGAAGCTACACTTATGACCTTATCGACAATCAATGTGTCCCCTTGGAATCAGTGATTTCCATTTCTAATTTATCATATGATTTGGAGACAAGGAAATATCAACTTAATGCTGCTGATTGTAAGGTCTTCAATGACTACGTGAAAGGTATCATGTTCTACATCAGTAATTTAGTCTAACATGTATTTAAATGTATACTGATAAACATAAAATAGACCAATGATCTAAAAGACTTTTACTTCAATTTTTTTAAGGAAAAAAATACTAGAAAGAAGCTTAGTTTGAATCGATTCTTTCTTGCAGGTTAAAACAAGCTTTGGAGGGCTTTGAAGATCTACGACACTTTTCTCAAGATTTGGTGATGCTTTTATTAGAGACCATGCCATTATTGTAATCGATATCTAGAGAATTTATCCATATGGAGGTTTTAGTTTTACTTCCAGTTTTGAAGCCTTACAACCCTTGTAGAAATCCTCCTCAATAGGAGACATACTTATGATGAGATTTTGAAACTAGTGGCAATGTACAAATGAAACTCTAGAATTTTTTGAACAGATGACAATATCTACAATCCATATATATATTATAGAGGGTGTTAAGTTGAATATACAAACACCGTAGAAAGGGGGGTATATAACCACTTTAGCATTTATAGATAGGGGCTGGGACTATTGTTATAGGGTCCGTAGATAGGGGGTTTTTCCTATATGGTTGCATGTAGAGTGCACATGTGATGGAGAAGATAGGAAAGAAGACTACACACACACACCAACACACATCAAGACACACACACAATCGTTACCCTGCAGCAGCCAATCAACGTGATGCTCTCACTCTTATATAAAATATATTTACAACATAGTATAGTCAGTGTCCGGCCACCCATAGCACAACGGACATATTCTTTAACATCAAATTCTTTAACACTCCCCCTCAAGCTCAAAATGAGCTTGCATATGATGGATTCCTAATGCTTCACGAAAGTAGCAAAACTTCTCCTTTCCAAGAGCTTTTGTAAATATATCCGCAACTTGATCATTTGCCTTCACATACACCAAATCAATCTCACCTGCCAAAACTTTTTCTCTAATGAAGTGATAATGTACTTCAATGTGTTAAGTGCGAGCATGGTAAACTGGATTCTTTGCCAACATGATATTGCTAATATTGTCACAATATATAATGACACTGTCAAGATAGTCAAAACCAAAGTCTACCATAAGTACTGTCGACCATGACTCTTCACATGCTGCCAAAGCTGCTCCACGATATTCAACTTCTGTACTTGATAATTCTACAGGTGATTGCTTCTTACTCCAGCTTATCATACCATTGCCAATGGAAAATTCATAACCACTTGTAGATCTTCTATACATAAAATCTCCTGCCCAATTTGCATCTGTGTAACCATAAAGACAAAGCTTCCCATCATTTTCATAAAACATTCCATAACTGACAGTGGCTTTCACATATCTCATAATCCGTCTCATTGCATCAAGATGACTTTTACATGGCTTTTGCATGAATTGACTCACAACACCCACTGCATAACTCAAATCTGGCCTTGTTATTGTCAAGTAAATAAGACTTCCAACCATCTTGCGATACATAGTGACATCCTCAATGTAATGTCCACCATCAATCAACTTCACATTTTAATCAAGAGGTGTATCAACCGGTTTGCACGCTGTCATTCCATACTTCTCAAGCATATCCCACGAGTATTGTCTTTGTATCATCCAAATTCTTGATAAAGTGTCGACAATTTCAATTCCCAAAAAAATATCTCAACTCACCAAGATCCTTCATGTTGAATTCTCTCAACAAACTCTTCTTGACATGCAAAATTTGCTCACCATGACTTCTAGTGAGAATCAAGTCATCAACATAGATAACAATAACGACTATCTCTCCATCAACATGCTTCAAAAACAATGAGTGATCAGTAGTAGACTGTTTAAATCCAATCTTCTTCAAGAATCAGGTTATCTTTTCACACCAAGCTCTAGATGCTTGCTTCAAACCATACAATGCTTTCTTCAACTTACACACATAATATGGAAACTCTGGATGTTGATAACCCTCTGGCTGTATCATATAAACTTCTTCTTCCAAGTCACCATTCAAGAATGCATTATCGACATCCATTTGCTGTAACTTCTAACCGAACATACTTGCCATTGCTATTACAAATCTGATTGTTGTCATCTTTGCAACTGGACTAAATGTCTCATCATAATCAAGAACTTTTGTTTGCACATAACCTTTAGCAACAAGCCTCGCTCTGTATCTTTCCACACTACCATCTGACTTGCACTTGACTTTGTATACCCATTTTGAACCAATTGCTTTCTTTCCACTTGGCAAGCAAACCAAATCCAAGTGTCATTCTTCACAAGAGCATCCATCTCATCAGCCATAGCTGACTCCCATTCTGATTTTCCAATTGCCTCTTGAAAACATGTAGGCTCTTTATGTTGCACACATGAAATCATGCATGCATAATGTGTACGCATGTAACCGTTGTATGTCAATCTATCAACTGGATAATGCACCCTCTCTGATCTTCTCAACTATGGTGCACTATTCTCTTCAACTCTTGCATATGGGGGTACATATTTCTCAGTATACCTACTGCCAGATGTCCTCAAATGCGGTAAACCATGCTCTTCATCGAGGCTTTCATCTCCAGAACTCTCCTCAACCACTTTCTTCTTGCCTTTCTCGTCTTGCTTCTTATCTCGCAAATGACCGCTCCATGGGTTGACACTTCCTATACTCTCCTCTGCCATATGGAGTCCTGAAATAGTTCTTGTTGATGGTCCTGGTTTATCAACAACAGACGCACATTCTCTTGCTCTTCATACTCATCTTCTATCATCACTGGCTTTGGTTTATACCATGGTTCATGCTCACAAAATCTGACATCTCTACTGACATAAACTTGTCTTGTCGTAGGATCATAGCACTTGTAACCTTTCTTTCAACAAGATAGCCCAAGAATATACACTTCACTGCCTTTGGCTCCATCTTCTTTCTTGCTTCATTTGGCACATGAACATAGCAAACACATCCAAAAACTTTCATGTAGGAAACTGTTGGCTTGATCCCATAAAGTCTCTCATAAGGTGAAATTTCATGAATGGAAGTTGTTGGTGTTCAATTCATAATGTGTACTATTGTATGAACTGCTTCAGCCCAATATGTTAATGGCATATTAATCTCATTCATCATGGCTCTTACAATCTCTGCTATGACTCTATTCTTTCTCTCAGCAACTCCATTTTGTTGTGGTGTGTATCTGCAAGTAATCTGTCTTCTTATGCCTTGTTCACGTAAGTAATCATCAAAACTGTGTGACATGTACTCTCCCCCTCCATCTGTACGTAGGCATTTAATTTGACAACCATTCTCTTTATCAACCATAACTTTGAACTCTAAGAATACCTCAAATTCCTCTGACTTTGCCTTTAGAAAGTAAACCCATGTCATTCTGTTGTAATCATCTGTGAATGTGATAAAATATCGACAACCATTCAACGTAGCATGATCACAAGGTCCCCAAATATCTGAATGAACAATTTACAAAGGACTTTGGCTAATTCTCCCCCTCTTTGGAAATGGTAAACGAGATTGCTTTCCAAATTGACAAGCTTCACAAACATGATCAAAATTCAATCTGCCAAACTTTGGTAATCCACGTACAATTTGATTTGATTGCATATGCTTTAGCCTTTTAAAATTGACATGACCAATCCTCTTATGCCATAACTCTGCCCAATTATCTTGAGTGGCTGATTTGTTTGCATACATACCGCTATGTAAACATGGATCTGCAGCGTCCAATGAGAACAAGTGACCTTTCTTTCTTCCACGTGCCAATATCTTGCCTGGTTTGCCTTTGTGAAACTCCTCTATGAAGCATCCATAACGATTAAAACGGACTTGCAACCCTTGATCTGTCATTTGTCCAACTGATGTTAAATTCTTTGTGATTGAAGGCACATATAGAACATCTCCCAATGTGTTGTATGTCCCGTCTTTTTCTAGCAATGGAACTGAATCAACATGCGTAATCCGATGCATAGTATCATCACCTATAGCGACAAACTCATCCTCTTCTAACTTCTCTTTTTTGTCAAACCATTCACCATGATATGTCATATGATTTGTGGCACCACTACCTAAATACCAATCATATGTATGATGTGGCTCCACCATGCTTCCAACAACATGCTCTATAGGAAATAAATGTCCACTCGATCTATTGTTATATATATTTTGATCAATTGTATCCAGCAAAGTTTCCTCCATGTCTACCATAACCTCGACCTCTTCCACCACGATCACGATTTTGATGTAGCCTTGTGTAACATTCTCTTTCAAAGTGACCATAAATGCCACATCTGTTACAATATCCATATCTTTGAGGATGTACAAATCGTCCACCTCCACGTCCACGAGGTCGGGCTCTTTGGCTGTAATCATTGTAACTTTGACTTTGTTGGTTTTTCCATTGACCTCTTCCAGCATTGTTTCCACGACCATAGTTTCCTCTTCCACCTCTATTGTTTCCACGAGCTCTAGAGTAAAAAACTTGATCTCTGAAATTGTTATTTGATGTACAAGGACCTGACTTGCCTAACTTTACCTCTTCTTGCAAACAAAGGTTTACTAACTCTTCAAAATCAGGCATGTGTCCTCGAACAGATATAGATGTATCCAATGACTTGTATTCCGGTCCCAAACCATTCAATGTCACTGAAACTAAGTCATCATCTGGAACTTCAACATTAATGCTCGTAAGATCTTCTTGTATTTGCTTTATCTCTGTCACATAATCTGATATGGATCTATTTCCTCGCCATACACAATGTAATCTTTGCTTCAAGTGAACTTTTCGTGGTTCTGTATTGGAGCTGTTCATTCTTGCTAGTATCTCCCATTCTTCCTTTGGAGATCGAGCCTTCTTCACATGTGGTATAAAGAAGTCACTAATGCATAGTGAAATCCAATGCATCACTTTCCTTGAATTCTCGATCCACTTCTTGTAAGCTTCTACTCCTGCTTGCCATGTTTTATATGCTTCAACATTCTCTCTGTTTGGTTCCAAACCAACCTCGGGACACTCTTTGTTCACCTGTAATGCAGTCCCATAAACCTTTGCCCATGATAAAGTTCTCCATCTTGTAAGACCATATGCTGTAGTTCTCTCTGGTTAGCTTCTCTCCAACAATCTATGTGACTTGAGTTGAACTTTCTGTCATTTTCACTCTCTCAATTTCTTCCAAAGGATTTTCACAAAATTTTGGAAGAGTTTCATTTGTATTTGGACAATATCTCAAGTGACAATCTCAACCAAAGTGCTCATAAACACTGACAGAAAATCTCTCACTGCCAAGGGAAAATCCATTGACTCACTTTGTCATAGACTGACTCAATACTATGCATAAATACTCTAAAACAATGTCCACATGGACCTGTATGCAAATGCAATCCATACGCTATCATGTACCACATATCCATATATCCACCTTCTTTCCATAGTCGTAAACGACATATGAGGTCTTTAGCGGGGCCAGTTGAGGGTTCGCTTCAGTACCTAATCCACCTTGCCAAGGTACCAAAGCTCCCAAGGCAAGGCCTCAAAAAACCTCACTCGACCCTCACAAAAGCTGCAGTTTTCCAAAATACATTAACTGCATATCCATACATAACCACACAGTACTCAATCTAACAATATAACTGCCTCAACTTCTTCCCACAACCTTTCTTACATAGGCGGCTGTCCATAACGGACCCACAACAACCAAACATAATCTTCGCACGATAACACAATATCATGATGCAAAATCTCTATCTCGCTCTCCAAAACCTGTGTAAATGCTGAATTCTTCACATGTAACCTGTAAATCTACTGCAGAGCGTAAAACTGGAAATCTCCTATGCTTGTGTGAGCTGGCTGTTTGCTGCAAAAAAATTATGATTTTGGCGAATTTGAGTATGCCAATGCGTCTAGAATGCCCAAAAATATAAAGATAGACTCCTGGATCACTGTATTCCGAGTTCGGGTGAGGGAGTTATGACCAAAAAACCTCTCTTTTTGGTTGTTTTTCAAAGCTGCGAAAATCTGTGTATTGATTGTAGCTCCTTAAACTGAGTTCTGATACCACTTTGTAGAGTATGCAAGTGATGGAGAAGGTAGGAAAGAAGACTACACACACACACCAACACACATCGAGACACACACACAATCGTTACCCTGCAACAACAGCCATTCAACGTGCTGCTCTCACTCTTATATAAAATATATTTACAACAAATAATAGTCAGTGTCCGGCCGCCCATAGCACAACGGACATATTCTTTAACATCATATTCTTTAACATTGCACACAGGTGACGCCCCCCATAAGTGTAAGTGAATCCCCCGGGCACTACACTTTATTTGGAAAAAATAAGAAACACAACTCTTTACTGCATGGTCATGAGGAGCTCTAAAGCACAAAGAAGCGCTCAATTTGATAAAAAACAACATATTTGCTAGGTGAACCCCATTTTATGTAAGGTTTAAAAATCTGTAAACAACGAGTCTATTTTCTTCGTAAATATTAATGAGTTATTGACCAAATTATATGGCTTTTTTAGGCTCAAGAATTTTCTTTTGAGCAAAGAATTAAGTAAAGAAAGGTGCATTTTTTTCATTTTGTTGGCCTATCATCAATGTTTCTATGTGTACATCCATAATTATCTTTATGAATGCTTTCACTTTACACAATTTGGTTCTTTACTTCATGTTTAGGCATAAAAAGCATCAAAACATGCCTTCTTAAGAAAATTTGGAACACACCTATGAGGTACAGAAACTACACTACAGGGATGAAAAAAATGGCTTCCACATTGTGGCCTTCTACATGGCATAAAAACCTATCAACTTGGCACCAAATTGGAATTGTGCACTTAAATTTGGACCTAAGTTTGAAATATACCACGACGTTTTTTTAGTGAAATTTAGCAATATAAAGACAACATAGTATTAATTCCAAATGAGTGTGATTCTAGTAAGATGGAAAATCACTTTTTCCTTTGTGTTGTTTACTATTTAGGGTATTAGGTTCCCCATAAATGGTGAGAACTCCATAAACACACTCAAAATTTCCTTTTTATTACAAAGAAAGTTCCAAAATACTAATCAAAATGTGAATTTTACTAGCAAATCAGCACAGAGGATTTTTTGTAAATGGACCATAGATTCCAATACTTTTCATTTTATAGAAGCACATGAACAACTTTAGAACTATCTATGCTAGCTATATAGTACTTTAGAGGCCACTCTCTTCTAGCCTTGCAAGCTTTAACTTCAATTCTTGGATTCTTTTGACAATATCATCTAAGATGGATTTTTCACTCTTTGAAACCACAATAATAGGCTTGATTGAACCCTCAAGAACACTTGGGACTTGAGGAGGGTTGACTATTTGTTAACTATCATCTTATCTCTAGACCTTGATATCTGCCTTACAGTTGAGCATGACTTCCTCTTCTTGACCACATGATTATTATGCCACTTTTGTGCATCATCAAGAACATCAAAAAACCAATATGAATCCTCTTGAGCATCACACAAGTCTTGATGACATGATGCATCCTGAAAGCATTGCATGATTTGATACAACTCCTTGGACAACTTTGGCATGCAATACTTGACAAAAACCTCCAATTTATGACAAGACTTACACAAGTAAGCTCATTTTTGTTGAGAAATTGGCATGCTTACCAGGAAGGTATCGAACCTTTGACAGTAAGAGCTTGTGAGGAGGTAGCAAAGGACTCACTTAATGAAGTGTGGTATTTAGTGATCTATACATAAAATTCAGCCATATAAGTCTCTCTCTCACCCACTCATGTACAGTTAGAGCTCTAAAAATAAAGAGAAGATGAAAACATCCAAGTTTAGATAATATCTAATCAAAGGTAAGATGAAAGGATTTACTGATGCATTTATAGCGGCTAACCTTTGTCAACAAACAAACCCCAAATTGTTCTTTGAGATCTTAATTTTGTGTTCACAATGATGTCTATATTTTGTTTAGCGATTGAAATGAGTTGTGTATATAAATATTCTTGGTTCATGAAAATCCAAGCAAGACTCACCCTCTAGAGAAAAATAAATATGTGCACATGAATTAGAATAATCTAGGAGTGATAGAATAATGGGGAATGGAGAGAGAAGAATTTCTTGTAGTCTTTCAAGTCCAAAAAAATATATAATTCTTTGTTGGAAATGATTTTTACGATACACACATTAATCATAAGAGATTGCACAAAATGGACACAATGAAAGTCGGCATTGTGTGGGTTACTCATTTAAGATAACATAAGCATAAAAAAAAAGGATTTGTTTAAGGGTGGAAGCTAGGACATGAGGAAGATAGAGAGAGGTTTATGTAGAATTAGATATATGGTTAGAGAGGGATATGAATGGAGAGAGAGAATAACAAAGAATGTAAGGGAGAGGGAGATTAATAGGGAGATACAACAACAACAAATGTAAAGAGTAACACCTTACACAATATGCCCACAAGTATGTTCTTGATCATTAGGGAAAATATGAACCCAAATAGGGCCCTTTAAGATCAAAGATACTCTTGAAATATACACTCTACACCAATCAGAATGGGTGTGTGGCCACGGTCCACCAGTTTTTGCATTTTTTGAATAGCCATAACCGTGAGCATTTTAACTTCAAACTTGTTGGACAATAGTGCATTTGGATCACATTGCAGAGCTCTTTCCATAGATATATTGCATGACATAGTCTTGAGGTTACATAGATATGGGCTATCCATGCCCTCCTTTTTATGTCCTATTGTTGACTGAAATCTGATTGGTTGCTCTTACAATGGGGTTCATATTTTTCGTAATGTTTATCGAAGAAGAAAATGATTAGTAGGCTTTGAAACCTTCTTAGGAAAATCAAAGCCCTTTATGATGACTAATAGATGTGTACATTAGATGGTCATAATCTTGTCAAAATATGTGTGTGCTTGCAAATTTAGCTAGAGCTTTTCCAAGGTATACATAGAAGTTAGGGTCTTCTCTACTTCTCACTCTCTCCCAATAACATCACTCCATTTTCTAACTCTTGATTGCCTTGCAAGGGAGAAAGGGATCCTTTATATAGATGGGGAGAACCCTCAAGAGTTCCACTTGATTCAATGTGAATAGGAGATGAGCAGAGTTGAAAATGACTCATTCTTACAAGCACACTGAGATCCACCATTTTGATCATATCTCCTCGTTCATAGCTCCAAACATTATTAAAAAACTTTGAGCATATTATTCAGCTCAAGAGGTACAACTTTCATGTTGAACACGTTTTCATATTCAAATGGGTCCCTTTGGGTTGAACTTCCTTTTGGCTCCAAGAATGAACATATCATGGTGTATGTAGGTATGAACTTCTCCACATGCCCATGTGGTTAGGGCGTTCGCCTAACAACGGGACAAGTCATGAGGGGATCCATGACCCACGCCTATTTTGGGGAGCGTGGGCATTGTAGGCCATTGATCTTGCAATGCCGTTCAAATTTACTAATTTGTCCGATTTTACTAAACTGAACCAAATTTACAATGCGATGGCTTCATTATAGAAGAAACATAACTCCCAATGTTTTCAACAAGCATGCGCATGTGAGGTGGTTAAGGTGATAGCTTGCAAAGGTGATGTCCTGGGTTCGAATCCGGGGGGAGGGGCAAACGAATCTACATGTTTTGTTGTACCTGAGTTTACCTATTTCTTTGAATTAAAAAAGACGGATTAGATGGCTCAGATCGCACTCGATCATTGAAATAGGCATGCACCATTGATTCCCTCTTGTCCATGCCCATGTGAGATAGTGAGGAAGCAGGTCATGGGTTCAAATCATCCCATAGGCATTGACCTCAGCTTTTTTTTGCACCATCCATTCCCGCATTGAAGACCATGTGTGGTTTATTAGCGTGGGGGAAAAGAGACACCGTTCAAACTTCACTTGTATTTATAGTGAGTGAGAGATTGATCTATAAACAAGTAGTGCAAAATGGTCACCCAAAGTCGTAATCGCAAGGGGTTGTGCTTGTGTCTTTGCTAGAGAGAGAGCAGGGCTTGTTTAGATAAATGAATATAAGTAGGATGATGACACATGAGAAACTATATCATACCCCGCGCTTCCCGAGAGATTATAAGACTGGGGGACTTGATGTCATTTTTTTGTTATTATGCTACTATAATATACACCACTCATAGTTGTTTGGAAAACTAAGGCTGGGTTCACACTAAAGCGCGGCAATCACTCTCCAAAAGAGGCATTTCCAGGCAAAAGTGCTTTCGAATGCACTCTTCCACTACCCATCCGTCCACACAGGGGTGGAAGAATAAAATTAACGGTTTCTCTACCGCCGCCTGTTGTGAACATTGGAGCCCGACGGAATAAACAGTAAAAGATCGGGTTTGGAAAGGTTTGAAATTTTTAAAATTAGAAAAGTGGAAGGTTTGAAATTTATTAAAATAAAAAAGTGTTAGTCGTCAGATGACGTGGAGGGTGGAAGCCGGGGGGGGGGGTCGGAAGGAATTGCTGGAGTTTCTTCCATGCGTTGGCAAACGAAAAACAGATTGCCGCCGCTCACTGTGAACAAGGCATCCGACGTGCTCCCTTTTGATTGGCTGACAAAGCTCACGCAATTCCTGCCGCCGCCGGCCCACTGTGAACTCGGCCTAAATTAATTGTGGGATGATGCTACTTTGCTTCGTTCTATGTCTCTAGCATCCTCAACAAACTCAAAGAGGTGCTTTCAACTATGTTCTTAGCTCTTTATTTTGGATTGCCTTGGCTAAAAGTTGTATTGTAGATAAGTTTTGACCTATGCAAATGAAAAGCTCAGATTGGTTTTGTTCCGTCATCACAATAGTTTTGTGTGGGTGTCATCACAATAGTTTTGTGTGGGTGTCTGTGTGGGCGAATCTAGTTCAATGCCATAGTCCAAGCACATCATCGGCTTAAATTATTCGTGTCCTTGCTAGCAGCTTCAAGATTCAAGAGAAAGAGATTAGCTCTTCTTGCTTATCAAGGGGAGTTTTTGCATGGTGCTGCATGAATGTGTGTGCCATGTAGTGCAAGAATTGGATTTGCATATAATGTAGTTTTTTTGTGAAAGGCTTGCCAGATGAACATGATGTAAGAGGCAGGTATGTGATTTTTTTGTTTGCAACTTTAGAAAGATCCATCATGTGGCACCAAGGTGACAATGAAGGAATGTGGGAAGAGTTCTCTAACCTCTATGTAGACACAGCAAGCACTCTAAGATTGCTATCAAGATTCAAGATCAAGCTTTTTGGACTTGAAATGAAAGAAGCTGAGTCTTTTGGCTACTTTATCTTTGACAATTATCACTCAACTAGCATCTCTAATGTGGAAACAAATGATGCTATTGCCTTTCTTTTGAAAAGCATGCCACCTATGTAGGACTCCCTTGTAAATGATATGGAAGGTGCTTTGGGAGACATGCCAATTGGAGTGAAGCTACTTGCTAGGAGAATTGGTCTAGATTGATAGGACCAATTCTCCTTGCTAGGAGATTCACTACAAGAGGTTATGTGCTCTTGTGACGCTCTTAGCGACGGAAATACACTGGGTTTTTATAACCCCCGGCGTCGCTATAAGCGTCGCTAAAAGCGTCGCTACGAGAGCGTCGTTATATGCGTCGCTATCTGCGTCGCTATAAGCGTCGCTGTAGGCGTCGCTATATAGCGACGCTTATAGCGACGCCTATAGCGACGCTTATAGCGACGCTCTCACAGAAGAGTATAGCGACGCATATAGCGACGCTACAGAGCCATAAATAGCGACGCTTATAGCGACGCCTGAGAGAATATTTTTTTGGTGGCAGGGCATTGAATGCCCTGCCACCCATCAACCATATTGTACTTGATTCACTTTTTAAAAAAAGTGCAAAGGTAAATAATAGACCCAAAATAGTCACCCACAAGACGCATTGTTTGCAAAATTGACAATTGTACACATCATAGACAAACTGAATTGATTGGCAAATGTAATAATGACAATTGTACAACATCATAGGCATAAAGAATTGATTGGCAAAAGGAATTGCGGTGACAAATGTAATAATATACATGGTTCAAAAAGACGTATAAAATCCGTCTCATGATACATAAGCTATGAGAAACCCTAAACTAATGCTATCTAGCTACGGCTAAACTGACGTCGTCTAATCAGACGTCTCATCGCGTCCAAGCGGCGTATCTGTCGGATTCTGCAAAAAAAGACAATAAGACAGTTTTCAGTAAGTATAAACATATAACGACATTTATAAAACAATACAAAAAATAAAAAAGAGTAAACCGTAATACTAACCATGCCGCTGCGAGAACTGAGAATGTCCATCAGGGCGTTTAAGCCCTTCCTGCCTGCGTACTCGCGCTCGTACGGTGTGGGATCACGTCCTGTCATCGACCACTGTCAAAACATACAAAGATTTCATTATGTTAGAACTAAAAAACTCATAAACCCTAAACTATCGAACATGCATAAAGAGCAATGTGAAAAGACTTACAAAATCGGCCTCAAATGATGCCCATCCACCGCTCCCCAAGTGGTGCGAGCTCCCTGCCTCTACTCGCGCTCTGGCTGCATCTTTTTGTTGCTTCCACTTGTCGGGATTCTCGCGCGCTGCTTTCTTCGCATTCTTCCAATCTTCTTTGGCCAGCCAATCTGGCCTATTCCACCCATTCTTGATTGCTTTTTGCACTTCGGAACGCTTGTGTTTGCAGTATTCGCGCATTCGAATCTTCATCAGGTCTTCATTGAAGCGCTGATCCCGTGTTGGAACGGGAAACTCATCATGAAGTATGCTGATGACTCTGTTTTTTAAATCACTTGGTACTTCACTCCATTTGTTTAGTATATAGTGTCTAAACAGCTGAGAGCAAAGACCACGCATGCGCGAGATCACCTTCTTGCCGTCATCATCCATGATGATGCCGCCGCTGATGTCGACGGAGTAAGGCAAGCCCTCTGGCCGGTGACGCGTGAACCTGGGTGTCCCGGCAGGGGTCTCTAGCGGCGTGTCGATGGGGGTACGGACGTCAGGTGTCTCCACCGGCGTCTGGGCCCCGAAGCGAGGAGTGTCGAGTGGGGTGGCTCCTGGCGGAGTAGGTAGAGGTGTGTAGCTTCTAGGAACAGTCAGCCGTGCAAAACCTGGCGTAGACGGCGATGCTGTGGCTGGTGTGGGGGCGGGCAAAGAAGGGGAGGGTAAAGAGCCTCGTCGAACACGAGGCGGTGTGGAGGCATCGGTGGCGGAATCCCCACAACAACCGCCACCGCCACCACTAGAGCGCCGGTGTCTAGAAGAGTGTGACGCTCGTCTCGTCGACGCCGAAGCTTCGGAGCGCGCCGAATGCTCCGAAAGAGAGGGAGATGCGGATGGTGTAGGAACGCGCGATGATGCGCCAGAGCGATGACGCTCCACGTACCACTGTCTCTGCTGCGGTGACAAAGAAGAAAGAAACTCCTCATCATCCATACCTGCATTAAACACACGAATATTTAAACTTAATATTGAATGAATAGAGTAGACAATGACGCAAATACCATTAAATACAATGACGTAATGACGCATATAAATACAATGACGCAATGAATCGAGTGGTAGAAGAGGCAAGTCGAAAACTCAGAATTTTCAATCAAAAGAGCTAGAGCTTTTACAGCACGGAGCAAAATTGTTCAAATACAATATTTGTGGCTTTAAGAGATCTCTCTCTCATCCTCGCATAACTCAGCATAACTTCCTATATCTATATAGAGCTCTCCGTTTAAACACATATCCTCTGTTTCATTTTGTAGCTCCTCTGCATGCACCCCATATAGAGCAGTAGCATCTTGATGCTCGTCTGGCACCACCGCAGCGGCTTCTGATTGAGCATCTTCTCTGATCTCCTCCATTGATGTCGTTGTGATTGGCACATGGTAGCCTTCATACGTCCTTGCACTACGAGGGGCTACCTCTATGACGTACCACCAGTTTGATGTAGACTTTGTAGGATGAAATACTACCTGCCAGAGCCACATAACTTACATGAGAGCTTTCAAGCACATAACTTGTAAAAGGGGGATGTTAACTATTTATATACTTACTTGTTCACAATGCTCGGGTAGTACGAAAGTGTCTCTTAGGTCAGTCCATTTCTTAGTAGAATCCACCTCAAGAAAACCAGACTCTCCTCTACGCACAGTAGCGTTTCGACCCTCCATGATTATCTTGAACCATTGCACGTCGAACAAGTCGACAAAAAATCCTCTGTAATCGATCCTCAAAATCTCTTGCAGCGTGCCGAAGTAAGTGAGTTCCGCCACCACGGGATCTGCATCAGAGGAACGTCGTCGACTAGACTGTTCAAATTTTGCCATGATTCCACAATCTTGAGTAAAACGCTTTTTGTCGATTCGTTCCACCCTAAAATGTCGACCTTTACACCATGCTGCTGTGTATGACTTATACTACAACGAACAAAGATTATGAGTGGCCGTTCAAACGTTTATAAATAAAGTCACTTGCTAGTCGTACATTGCAAACTTACCTTGGTCGCGCAACCCCGAGAGTACTCCCACTCTTCTTCAGTCACTTCGTCACCGCATTGTTGTGCGCTTTTCAATTGGTTGTGCAACCATCTTAAGCTCATGAAGGTTGGTAGGCTCTCCAGAACCGCTGGATAGTGCATCGGTGGTCGTCTTCCCCGTCTCCACTCGATTCGTGCCCTTTGTCGCTCTTGCTTTGCATCCTCATATTGTGAAATCCACTTTTGCATCACTGGATTGTGAAGCATGCAAAATCGGTTGATTTTAGCCTCTAGATCTTCCGTCATCTTCTTCTCAACACCGAGATTGCACATGACAATCCCAGATATGCGCTCATCATCTATGGTTCGCCATAGCGTATCCCGGGATTTATCAAATCCGTCTAACCACTCTCCAATGTACACTAGGGACTCTGATACCAACCAACCTTCTGCCATGCTACCCTCCGGACGTGCCTTTTGACGCACATATCCCTTAAGCGTTTTCATGAAACTCTCTAAGAAGAACATCCATCTGGAATGAACTGTGCCAGCTATTTCCACCTCATCAACTATGTGAATAAGAAGATGCACCTGAATGGTTAGCATTGTAGTAGGAAAATGTTTCTCAAACATGCACACAAGCTCCGCAGCATTTAGTTTGGCGAATGGTATGGAGTCTACGTCGATCTCCTTTTGTGAGATCCATTGCACCAGCTTTGCAAGTTTGTAGATTGTGTTACGGATGTCGAGAGACAAACATCCCTCAATGGCAACCGGTAAAATAAACTGTAAAGTATGTGCAGCAATGATATTAAAGTCCACATTTTATGCAATGATATTAAAGTCCACTATGAACGTACCTGACACATTTTATGCCAATCGTGTGACTTCAAACCGGTAAGCTTTCCTTCTTTAGTAAAACACGTTCGGAGCGAGTGCATTACGCCAGTGGGGGTCCGCAAAGATCGAATGGCCTCTTTTACTTTGCGTTCTTGGGCTCCTGTGAAAATCCATGGTGCTTTAGGAAGTTTTATCGATCCATCAGACGCTGTTTGCGGCCAATATTGCTCCATACGATCCACATTTCTAAGGTCAACTCTGGCTCCCAAAGTATCTTTCTTGCCGGTCAAATGGTCCCATAGTAGATTACCCACATTCTTGAATATGTGCATTGGATCGAGCAAGTGATTGATCACGAGTCGAGGCCAGTATGGTAACTCGTACCATAGAGATAGTCTCTTCATCCCTGGAGGCAATCCGTCATCGCACATCTCCTTCTGCTCTAACCATGCTTGTGCAGACATCCTTGGTGGCTCTCTTCCCAAAAAGCCGTCGCGTAACACATGATTCTCCGGAAGATACGCTTGATGACCTTCGTAGATTTGCTTCTTCAGTGAGGGTGCCCTACGTGCATTCAGTCTAGGTCCACATGTGACACATGCTCTGTATCCGCTTGTTTGAAGCCCTGCATGTATACACATGATAATAGATCAACTATGGGGAAAAACAAGATTTACAGTGTCTGAGAGAGGAGTGTCAATAGATCACCTGAGCATTCTGTTAGCCCGGGATAGTCATGCATGGTCCACATTAGAATACCTCTGATCAAAGCATTCCGTCGTCCTGTGTGTCGGCTCATATCCACCACCTCTATGCCAATCCACAATTGTTGTAGCTCTTCCAATAGTGGACGAAGATACACATCCATATTCCCCACTTTATATCGCCCTGGCACAATCAAGCTTAGCCATAGGTGCCCCTTCTTCGTAGTCAACCACGGGGGAATGTTGTAGTTGACGATGACAACGGGCCATACACTGTAAGATGTTGATCTTTGACCAAATGGATTTACGCCATCCATAGCCAGGCCTAAGCGCAAATTTCGAGCTTCCCTGGCAAAATCCGACCATGTTCCATCTATATGTTTCCAGGCTGCGCAATCTGCAGGAATTCGTAGCACACCATCCGAAGATTTATTCTCCTCATGCCATGATGCTAGGGCGGCCATGGACTTACATTCGAAGAAATGCTTGATTCGAGGAAGCAAAGGAAAATGTCGCAAAACCTTTTGTGGAATTTTTGTCCCGTGGAGATCTACTCGATATCTTTCGGAATCACATTTCGGACACTTCTCCATGTCTGTGTATTCCCCTCTGAAAAGAATGCAGTCATTAGGACAAGCGTGGATAGAATTGTAATCCATCCCCAAGTTTCGCAAAATCTTTCTTGCTTCATCTCGGGAATCTGGCATCACATTGTCAGCTGGTAGAATGTGCTCTTTCAGCAATCTACACAACATAAAAATATGATACAGTCGTGTAGAAATCTATCAGATCATTATACACCATGAGCTCTATTAAAGTAAACTAATTGTAATAGATCACCTGAAAAGCGCTGTGACGCTAGTGTCACTCCATCCAAACTTTGCCTGCATGTTGAGAAGAACCAGGAGTGCTTTCAATCTAGACATACGTGCTCCATTATACAATGATGTATCGGCTTCACTTTTCATATCATCATAGATAAGCCTTTCTGAATCCATGATCGTCTCGATCATTTCATCAATCTCGGGCTCAAACATTGCCTCGTTGGGAATGTGCTCTGCATGATCATCCCCCGAGCTGTCAGAGGCTACATCTTGTGGCCTCACATATGCTGCTTGACCAAAGCGCCTGCGAATACGTCTATTGGGTTGCAAGATTGCTGCTTGTTGGCCAGCGTCAGAGTCCGACGAGTTATAATTGGCAACAACTCGATCTATAATAGATGGATCGAACTCGCCAAATTCACGAACGTGCTGCAAAGAAACACGTCTTGTCCGTCGCACAGCATGCTTGCATTGATTACAAGGACATAAGACCCTCGTTGAGAGATAGGTGTTTCGGTTGGACGGTCCCACATCCTCGTCGCTACTCATAATGAGGATAAAAAACTTATAACCTAGACAACAAATTTAATATTCTATTGGCATTCTTCATCTTATCTCTCTCTCTCTCTCTCTCTCTCTCTCTCTCTCTCTCTCTCTTTACCTCACATTCTCTAGTCATGTCCAATCCCCGCACACCTCGGTCTAGAGGTGCACGGAGATCAGAACCACCGGGTTATAATCTCGTCTTTATTGGTCAATACCTATATTTGTGGGTACAAGAAATCTAGACACCCACGTCTACATGATACTGCATGTAGTGGACAAAATCCCTTTGCCTCTTCTCTAGCTGTAGCACTTCACTTCATCTTAACATCTTTTCACAGTAGATCTTTTCACTGTTCGTCTAACTCTAAACCCTAAACCGTAAGTAATTCTTGCGTGGACTCGATCTAACGTAAATAAGCGTAAATCTAAATAAACGTAAATCTAACTAAAAATAAAGCTAAATCTAATTTAACGTAAGTCTAATGACTAGAGGTTGTCTAGATGGTCATTGTGTCGGGGATGTAGTGACTCTTGCCGCCCTGAAGATCCACCTTCTTCCCTATCTTCTGAAGACATTTCACCAGTACTTTTGGATCGACGGAGCCCACTATGAGTGAAGGCAGCAATACCCTATATTCCATTGAGGGCTTTCTTCACCCGCTTCATGCAGGCATCGCAGTCTATGGAGACCCGCATCTAATCTAATATAACATAAATCTAAATCTAGCTTAAATAAATGTAAATCTAGTTAAAAATAAACCTAAATCTAATTTAATGTAAGTCTACATATAACCTAATCTTTAACGTCTTTTAAAATAGTTTCCTACGACGTTATAACTCTCTTCTTCCTGTGTGTGTGCGCGTGTGTGGATGTGTGTGCCAATAAAAAGAGATAAATGGTATAACCTTTCTATCACCCATGCCAAGTGTGATAGATTGATTATGCCATTTCTCTCTTGAATAATAGGTCTTCAGTTCAACTCCTCGTCGGCTAGATCTTTAGGTCTTTTAATTTTAATTAGTTTCCTACGACGCTCCCTTAGTTTCTCTTTCTTTCTCTCTCAATGTGTGTGCGTTTTTTTGGATCGTATGCATGTTTTCTTTCTCTTTTCCTCTCTCAATGTGTGCGTTTTTTGTTTATGCATGTTCTCTCTCTCTTTTCCTCTCTCAATGCGTGCGTTTTTTGTTTATGCATGCTCTCTCTCTCTTTTTCTCTCTCAATGTGTGTGTGCATTCTTTGTTTATGTATGTGTGTGCGTTTTTGCACTCTCTCTCTCTCTCTCTCTCTCTCTCTCTCTCTCTCTCTCTCTCAAAAACACTATATGTGTGTGTGTATGTGTGTGTGTGTGAGAGAGAGCGCGATGGAGAGAGAAAGAGGGGAAGGGAACATGAGAATGAGGAGAGGGAAGGAGCATACCTGGCTCTCCTTCCTCTCCTCGTGTGTGTGTGTGTGTGTGTGTGTGTGTGTGTAAAAGAAAAAGAGAGAGAGAGAGAGAGAGAGAGAGTGAGGGAGAGCGTTACCTGTTCTTTGCTTGAGGGCGCCGAAAAACTCAGATCTGAGATCTGAGTTTTTGGGCGCGCTCGGTTATTTTTTTTACCCCAGCTGGCGTCGCTATGAGCGTCGCTATGAGCGTCGCTATGAGCGTCGCAAATTTCTTTGTAAATTTGCGACGCTCATAGCGACGCTTATAGCGACGCTCATAGCGACGCCGGGAATTTTTTTTTTTGAGCGTCGCTGTGTGAGCGTCGCTAATGTGAAGAGCCTCTTGTAGTGATTGGTCTAGATTGATGCTCGCAATGTAGAACGGCTTGTGAAGACCTTTCCCACCTGTTCAATCCGACAATCTATGGTCTTGCAGGCAAGATTTGCAAATGGGTCCAAAATACCTGAAAAATAGGATTCTTTAAGAACGATCTCTTCTTGGGGGGGAAGATGTTCAAGAGCCATACACTGCTCATTGCTACACAAATCGTAAGGTATTACTATTTTAAACACATTTGGAAGACAAGGAACGGTTGGATCTTTGAGAACTCAACGGAGATATTCCAAGAAAGCAAGGTAGCGATCATCGCCATTGGAAAACAAAGGAACTCAGAAGAGTGGAAGGGGACCCTTGGGGCCTCTTTAACACTAGGTTGGTAATGGGACACTTCTATGTCCTGGGACACTTTTATGTCTTGTTAAGTGACCATTTTCCTTGAATTATGTCAAGAGTTTCAAAATGGATTTTGAGGTACTATCTGTCTAGAAATTTGTCTCATGAGCTGAAAAAAACTTGACATTTTTTTGAAATATCAATTCCATTTTTAACCTTGTTCTTGCACAACATTTCACAACCTAAACTGTGTGAAAAGACGGGTCCTGTTTTTGGTTTTTTTCAACTTTTTGCACCTATACCACTCTAGAATTCATGTTTGTGAGGTCTATAATGCTAGAGAAATATCTTTAGTAGTCCTCAACATGTCCTGATGCTTCTAGGGAGAAATAAATGTTAAAGTTGTAAGTTATGACCAAATTACAAAAATTGTCAAATCCTGTTTTTTAGCCAATTTTAGCTCTTCTATGATTTTTTTGGTGGCTTTCATGATATCCAAATGCAATTTTGATTTTCTATGTCACATATTGTAACATAAAGCTAATATTCCTTGAGTTTTGGGGCACCTAATACCCTATTTTGCATAGTAGACAACGATGGTTGATTTTTTCAATTATAGAAGAAAACGAAACATTCTAGTATATCAAGAATAGCTTTTTCAATATTGTTAGTTTCTTGTGACAACTACATGCATTTTGTAGGTAGTAACCATATCTAGTCATAAGGATCAAATTTGGCTAGATATTGAATAGTTTCTATGGGATTCTACAACTCATAATGTTGAACCCATTTTTTTCATGTTTGCTGTATTTAGCACTTCATCTTTGTCCCCAAGATTCCTCTTGGTAAGAGATGTATTATTCTTTTGACATGCTCCATAGCTCCTTATGAACCTAAATGACAATAGGGAACTAAGAAAACATGCATATATTATTTGCATTGAGCGTGGCTATAGAAACTTTGATGATAGGTTTGCAGAATGGTAAAAATTCAACTTTTTTGTACCTATTTCTTTTTGCAAAACAAAAAATAGTGAGTGAGAAGCAATCATACGTTCTGATCTGCCAACACTACCTACACTGATAGTCATAGTGCATTGGCAATTGCGAGGAACCCAGTTTTCATGCTCGCACAAAGAACATTGAGGTGCATTACCACTATGTCAGGGAGAGGCTCTCAGCAGGAGACATCAGCTTGGCTTATGTGCCAACACAGGACAACGTTGCAGATCTTTACACAAAGGCATTCTCTCGTGAGAAGCTTGAAGCTTTCCGCAAAGCTTTGGGCTTACTCCCGTTTGTGGACTGATCATGTCCTCAGGGCATGGAACTTCCCTTTACTCATGTGCCAGATCTCGTTCACCGCATCACTCCAGGGGAGATTTGTTACCATATACATGTGGTGGTGATGTGTGTAAACACACTAGGACCATCGGGACATTTTTTCCCTCTTTAGGAGGTTTTTCCCCCCGTGCATTGTATATACGCCCATCACTCTAGGGCTATCTATCTTTCCATTGCATACTAAGAAACACACTCTCTATTGTGTGCCTTGAGCTTCCTTCGTCTTCTCCAAGTTGTGTGCGTTTCTCTGCAACCCTAATTCCAACAAAAGTTGTCCTCTGGATCCTTCCTTTGTTGTGGTGAACTAGCTTAAACCACGGGAAGATTTTTGAGCGTATTTTCTTCTTGGACTGGTGATTGAGGCTCTTGCACTACTGGACTTGGAAAGTTTGGTTTCTCTACTTGACCCCTTGAACTAGCCAAAATCATGGGTTGATTTTGGTATATAGTGGCTTTATGGAGTTCTTGCACTGCAGGTTGAAGCTCTTGGGAATGGGATGGAGGTTGAAACTCTTGCACCACTAGACTTGGCAACTGTGATTGTTGTTCTTTCTATTGTGTATGTAGCTCCTGAATTTGTTGTTGAACCTTTTGCAAGGTGGATGCAACGCTTTCCAAAATACATTGTTGCATGGCTAGGTAAGCCATGATGGTAGTCTTGCCAAACTGTTATGAGCGCATATAGAGCTAGAAGAGAGCAAGAGGAGGCACTCACAATGTACAAGAACTTGGACTTGATGATAAGCTTAATATAGATTACAAGACTTAATGCTTTATTAAGAGAGCTAGGTACAAGACTTGGATCACATGACTCGAGTACAAGACAAGGCTTGATTGCAAGGACAAGACTTGAACATAAGAACAAAAGAGGGATTTTCTCATAGAAGCCTCACAACTAATGTTGGCAAGACTGAGGGGCTTGTGGCCCAACACCCCTATTTATACTAGTGCTTGAGGAGGTTACTTGAGGAGGTTAGGACTTTCTAGGTTCTTCTTAAGGAGGTTAGAATCTTCAAGAACCTTCTTGATCCTTCTAGAACTTTCTAGATATTTCTTCAACTTTCTAGAGCTTTCTAGAGACCTATAGATTCTTCAAGAATCTTCTTCAAGCTTCTAGAATCTTCTTGATACTTTTAGAACCTTCTAGAATATTCTAGATCCTTCTAGAGCTTTCGAGAGACTTCTAGATTCTTCTAGAATCTTCTTCAAGCTTCTAGAAACTTCTAGAATCTTCTTGATACTTTTAGAACCTTCTAGAATAATCTGGATCCTTCTAGAGTCTTCTTGTGATGATGCACACGATGACATCATCGATAATGTAGGCAACAACTGACTCTTAAGCATCCATGACATTACCCCCTCCTCTAGCGACAAGTTCCAAGAGGAGCGGTGGTGTTCCTTGACTAGGGCTTCCATGGATGTTGTTGATGGAACTCAAGTTTGGACCAATGAGAAGACTCAAGTACTAAAATATGGAAGATTGCGGAAATGATAAGCAAACATCTCCTGCACCCTCAATGTCAAACGCCAAACCATCAACCAAGTGTACACAACCGAAGCTCCCACTAGAGAAGGTACTAAAACAATCACGATGTGGTGTGACATGGAAGACTGCATCTTCATCTAGCAATCAACATGGAGAAGTTTCACCTCTCAAAGACATGTAATCAGGAGGAATGCCAAAGAAAAACTTGACATCACTGTCACTGGCATATGAAGCCATGACTCTAGCATGTGTCAAACCTCATATGCACCACGCATCATATACGCTACGACATGCGCTCTATGTTCCTCAACTGAGATAGAGTTTGATCTCAGTGAGCCAGTTAGCAAATTTTGGGTGTCAGACACTGCTTAGAGAGCAGTCTTTCCAGGTGCATTGTGGCTCATTAGTGATTGCTAGAGGAGCACGAATTGACTTGGTATATCCTACGCATGTGTTTGGGGTTTGAGACAACATGGTCTCAATTCTTTTGCTGGCATGCTCTGAGCAAGAGACGAGACATGTCTCCTTAGCGGGTGAGCTCCACCATTCTCATGAGATAGAGCATTTTGCCGTGTAGGATGTGCCAGTAGACTCTGTAGAGACAGAGGTAGCGCGACAATGCTCTAGTGAGACATAGTAGGTGTTGTCAGAGTTTGTGCAGGCAGAGGTAGAGAGAGTCTTCTCCCTAGAGACACAGGCAGAGATGACGGACATGGAGTTCTTTGATATGCTCATGCTAGAGGCTAATGAGTTGGTGCCAAGATGCACAGTTCCGCCTATGGGTGAGGGGGACTTAGCCATCCGAGTGTCGATGTTGACACATCCATACATGATGGATAATCTTGATGATAAAGTACATGAAAATAGCGCAAGGGAGGTGAGTACAATGAAATTTACATAGATTTCTCAGCTTCGGACGTCTCATGTAGAACCTACTAGTGTCGAGAGAAATCCAAAAGCTGTAGTGGGAGCATTTGCAACAGGGATTGTCAGTTGTACGATGACTGACACTAGCATGATGCATAGTGGAGTTTTGCAGACCATACAGAGTAGAGTAGTCTACGGGATTTACATGCAAGCTCTAGCATTGATACACACGCTCGCCTATCCCTAGAGCCGATACGGCTGCATGAAGATTGACTGAGCGAGCCTAAATGTAGTGTTAAGTACCTCAATATTTGTAGAGTACTTACTACCCCTGCATTAAGCAAACCGAGCATCATGAACATTAGCAAAACGTTTTACAATATGTACACGAAAAAAAACACACAAATTTTTGATGAGAAGATCATAGAACGAGTGATTTCGAGCAAAACTTGAACATACCTAAGTCATTGTGTCAGACAGTAATCGGGGTCACCGAGCAAAGTATGGAGGAAGCATCAAACACGTAGGATAGTCACTGCCAGTTAAGCTCTTCAGAATAAGGTGTGCAAACCAGTATGCAAGTTTTCTTCAAAATATCTTTCTCACTATAAACACTCGAAATACCTTCATCTTTGAATTGATTTCTCTTCAAAACCACCCATAACTCTTTGTCTTGTCCAACAAGCATGCATGAGAAAGTACATTATTCGGCATCACAAATGGAAGACATCCTAAAGACATCCATTAATTGTTGGAATCCTCGTATGCCATCAATTCATGCGTCCACTCTTTTATAGCCACAAGGCGTCCCATCACCACAGCCACTCTCCCCCTGGCGGAGCACGAGTTAAAAACATTATGAGGCCATAATTCTGGCATTCTGACTTTCAGGGTCCCATATTTCCCCCGAATATATTCAGTCTCTTCTGCTTTTGCCCCTAATCACATACAGCCGACCATTCCTCACAACCGCTGCCGCATGTCCCCGGAAAAGATGCTTATCAGGGAGGCTCTCCCACACCGACATGTGAGTGCAGTCCAACCTTTCAACACTCTTGAGAGCTTTCAGATTGTTGAACGGCAATTGCCCCAGCTCTCCCCGACAGAATGAGTGATAAAACCACCAACGCATATACATAGCCATCAAGCAAGGTCGAGGCAAAGTATTCACGATTGGTGAGCATCAGCGGAGCAAATGTGGGGTGGCTGTGATCGCGAAACAGATCGACATGGCCGAGTTCATCCCCATCCTCATGGAGAAGGACCACCTCATGTAGAGAGGCGGTGGCAATGGGTGATACAGGATCATGCAGAGGCAAAGAGGGCAGATATGTGATAGGGAAATAGCGGATGTAGAGTGGATTGATAATCCACCATGAGTAAGTATTCCGAGGTTCATTAAAAAAGCGCGGGAAATTGAAGTAGAGAGGAAGCTTACTTTTGAGGTTGCAGAACGAGGAGAGAACCTGAGACTCGATGGCGCGTTTCCAGAGGCCCACAAGGTGTACCCAATTCCTATTGGATGGCCTTGGAGGTGGACCAATGAGAATTAGGCTAGAGTAAATCTAGTTTAATTAATTTAAAAACACTTAATAACAAAACCAATGAGAATTAAGTCCTCTAGAAGACTATTGGACAATCTCCCAAGGGGTCCGATGAGCATTCAGCAGCCCAATGGCTTGCTTGATTCCTATTGGCCAGGAGGCAAAGGGGTCCAATGAGAGTTTAGTTTAATTATTAAATTACCTAAATCTCTCACAAAAGGGGAAAGGGGGACACATGTCAGAAGGATATCACTTATGCTGCTTAATAGTCATTGGCTTGACCTGGGGAGGTCCAATGAGGGTAGAGCAAGAGCAAATAGCAAGAGGGCTCGCCCAAGAGAGAGAGAGGGGGCTGATTTTTGCAAGGAATTATCACACACACACACACTCTCACACAGTCTATGGAGAAGAAAAGAAGACTATCTCTTCCCAAGCTTTAATGGAGAGCTCATCACCTACTCCAAGCTTGTGAGATAGAAGCCTACATCGACACACTCTTGGCA
The DNA here is from genome assembly GCF_014529385.1 of Adiantum capillus-veneris. Classification (NCBI taxonomy): domain Eukaryota; kingdom Viridiplantae; phylum Streptophyta; class Polypodiopsida; order Polypodiales; family Pteridaceae; genus Adiantum; species Adiantum capillus-veneris. The sequence continues at coordinate 117,173,795 of NC_140955.1, forward strand.
TGTGGATGCAAATCCAACCAAGAGCCAAACTTAAATGCATGCTCATCACCTCTACCATGCTAATTACTAAGCTAAGCTATGCTAATATGAGTGATTATGTGAGTAGATGTACATCTTTCTCGTAAGATACTCCTTCTTCCTCTCAATCTACTCTCATACCCTGCTAGCTCTCACCATCTTCAAAGGTGTGTGAGGTCTTGGGTCTGAGACCGGGGATAATTAATGTTGTGTTTGCTAAGTGTTTTTCTTAGTGCATGAAGCTTTCATCTTCATTACACTAGCTAGTCTTGAAGGAACACAAAGAATTGTATTGTACAATGTCTCTCTTGATGGGAGAAACCATAATACAAAGCCTTTTGGAGGGGGGACCGGCTCCATGCAAATCCGGTCCTCAACTGTTGTCAATAACTTAATTTCTCTCTCTTTTGAAAGTATTGTTCATGCTAGCTAGCTAGGTGTTATGCTTTTTGTTGCTCTCTCCACCCAAGAACTCTTGTAATTCTCATTAGGAATCTATTCTAATGAAATGCCCACTATGTTCATGCTAATTTCCGCTACACACAAGTTTTTAGGCCATTAAATGTTACATGTAACCCTTGTCGTTAGTAGTTGAACTTTTCTTGTTAGCCAATAGCTATCTCTGCCCATAGAGGACTTTGTAAGCATGCGAAAAACTTCTAAGGAGTGGCTTATGTGCCGGTTTCATCATGCTCATGCGTAATTCGCAACGGTCTTGGGGAAGGCTCTTGTATCGAATAAGAGGAGCTCACAATTGTGAGATTTCTACACTGGTACAAGAATCCAAGGACTGATCTTTCAAGCTTCATGCACTCTTGTTTTCTTTTTAACAAAGTAGCATGTTGTGTTCCTGTAAGTTGGGCCACAGGGTGTCAAATCCAATTACCTCTTCATGTGTTGCAATCTCCTGTGATACCTATTCTAACTACAACATTCTACCGCAAGGATTTCTCTTCTGCAAGAGCCAGTTATATATACACATTAAAAACACAAGATTCATAATTAATTACATACTGCCAAAGAAATCGAGAAGCTTTGTCTTGTGTGCCTCTGGAGGCGCCGGGTTGCTGGTGGAAAATTTTGTGGGTGCCTTTGTGCAAGGGAATTTTTCCTGAGAGCTGTATTCAAAACTCAAGAGGAATGTGTTGCCCTCTAGCTACATGAGTCGAAGAAAACCTTAGCATGCAAGAAGGGGGTTGGGAGCAAACTGAAGAGCAATGTGGACAAGCACAAAAGGGCCTCTTTTGCCCAAGAGCCCATCAATCAATTACGGAAATTGTGTTCATTGTAGCTGCCCAGAGAGAAGTTGAAAATGTGTCGGTCGTAACGTATGTTTGTTATCTAAACAAGTGGACTCTATTGGGAACCCCGTTGAAAGAACTTGTATTCAGAAATGTTGCCCAATTCCGTGTTACATTGCAGAAAGACAGAGCTTTTTGAATTGATTGCTGCCATCTGACTCACAGAAAATGAAGCCTTCAAAAAGACCCATGCCAGTTGTGAGGCCAAGAATCCCTAGCACACTACTTGCTACCTGCTAGAATCTTTCTCTGGTTTATTTTATGATTCATAGTAGCGAGGTCCCTCTTTTGGTTTATCTGGTGTGTAATGTCGGCAACACTGATATGTACCTCGTTGGACCCCAAGGTGAAACGATAGTTCTTCTCAGCAATCAAAAGCATGACCTTTGCAAAAGAAGATGAATAACAGGTCCCCCTTTTGGTTTACCTGGTCTTTAATGTCCATATCATTGCTATCTACCTCGCTACACTCCAAGGTGAAATGATAGTTGTTCCCAGTAATTGGATAGCCGAGCTTTGTCTTCGCTTAATTGCCTTGTACCTTCTTCGTTGTTGTAACCCATGGTATTTTTGCTTTCCATCTAATGTGTGCACTTATTTTTACGTTGTTTGTTGTTGTTACAGCAGCAGGGAGTGTTGCGTGAGTTAGATTACATTAGTATGGGCAAGGCACACAAATGCCTGAAGACAATAAAAACCCATTTGCAAACTCCTGTGCCAATAAAAGGCTACTAGTTACTTGACTTAGGCGAGTGCAAAGTGTGATGTGTGTGCATGTTTCTTTGATGATGTCCTAGTGCACAATGGGGAAAGTAGTAATGAAACCAATATTCTACACATTGTACTTGTAAGGTACCATGTGCACTCTATCGATTTCTTTTCGTGATGTTTTCTTGACGGATTGCAGGTATAACAATTAAATTGCAAGAGGACCTGGATAACACCCGCAACATGGAGGTGGATGGTAAGCAGGTTTGGTTATTTTTACCGTACAGTGTCTTGGTTTTCTATGCCTTGTTGGTAGACCAGGTGGAACGGGTGAGTCGCCTTCTCATTTTTGTAGAGTCAATGAGGAAGCAGTCGGGCCTGCAGTTGCAGTTGCAAGCTAAGAAAGCCATGGCATGGTGGATATATCCGAGTCCTCAGCTATTAGTCCTTCTAAAACTCAAAAATGTGTGACAATTACTGACGAAGGGTTGATCGACAAATCAAAGGGACTCCCAAAAAGTTAGCTTCAAAGTAGGCTCTTGACCTACTAAAGCACTTTGACATTTTCTAGTAATCGGTTTGCATTTTCTGGTAACGAGTTTGTATTTTGACTGCGTTTCTGAGCATGTATACGTTTGTAGGTCCTCTGTTGGCAACAAATAGTGTAACATCGAATCTGCTTTCACAACGCGAGCATTCCTTTTTAAACAAGGCTACTCCGCAATATTGGGAACGACCAATTCTAATCCCAAAAGTGGAGAACACAGAGCCTAGCTCAGATGAAGTGCGCAAAACAAGCAGCGTTCCGCTTTTGAGCATCACTAACCTATCGAAAATTACTCCCAGGTTTGCAATCGAAGGAAAAGTCCTAAACAAATACGGAACCTACAAGATCATGAGTGACCCTAAATTTCCAATGTACTTTAAAGTAGAAATTGTGGATAAACATAGCTCTGATACTATCATAGTTGTTGTCAGCTCGTTGTTGATCAATCGGTTTATTGAGAAACTATCGATAGGTACCTTTGCCCGAGTAGAGGGAGCAACAATCAGAAGGAAAAACAAAAGCGACAGCGGAAGCTTTGGTCTATCCTTGTATGTTGACTCCACGACAATTGTCCACTCTGCAGCACCAATTCCTATTTGCTCGAGCTTCTCCCCCCAAAGCACGATTCAACAGTCCCTAAATGAAGTTGCGAACAGAGTTGCTAGAGGTAGTAAATTCTGTTTCTTCACTGTTGATTTTGTCATAGTCCACAATGAAAACTTAGAAATGAAGTCTGGGAGTACTCATGGAGAGCTGATAGTGGGCGGATGGGCCAACTCCTACTGATCGAGCAACAGTATATAAATTTTTCCCACTATTCATATGCTTCTTCTTAAGTTCTCTTCTTTTGTTTTTCTCATGTGCACACTTGCGTGTAGCTCACATTTTCCACATATTGCAAGGATGAGTACAACAATTTCTTGAAGAAAATCGATTCTGGGAAATTAGTGATGCGCGTGACATGTAATGTAGGGGCTTTTATGGGCCATGAAGACACTCTGTCTGTGATGGACTTGAGTGTCCTTGTTCCCGTTTATAGCAAGAGAATGCACATAGAACTCACGAGGGCTTTTGAGGGACAAGTAAGAAGATTTGGATATGGAAAAGAGGTGAGTATGTTGTTCCTACAGTCATGCTCACCTACTTTGTCTGCTTGTCTATTCGTAAGTTTGAAAGTGGTGCTTGGCCTTGTAGGTAAGTAGCTTAGTTTTGTGAACGTGAATAGTGTTCTTATAGCGAGAGTGTGTCGTACCTGCAAATCCAACAAGGTGCACCGAGTCGCATCTGGAGACCAATGTGTTGTATGAAATAAGAAACTATCGTCTTGGAGGTTCCAAAGTTGCAAGACCAAATATAGCTGTTCAATGACATTGTGGTGCATGTGCAACTGGTTGGGGACATTGTCGACCGCGTGCTGCATTTGGACAAGTCTTTCCACCAGCTATATGCAGAGAGTGTTTTAAACACAAGGGAGGTTCTTGCTTGCGCTTCCTATGCATGCACCTTTACTGTGCACATGGAAGTCCATGTAATCGCCTACAACCAGAGAAAGGCCTAAACTGTTTTTGGTTGTACAGTGCGTGTGCATGGTTGCATCAGTGTGTGTCTTAGGCCAAGGCACTTTTTACTCTTTGTAGGAGAGGGTTTTCCCCCTTGCGATCAAGCTTGTGCAATGAAATTTTTTTTCTCTCATACATCAACTCTATATTTTGCCAACCGCTACTTGCTTGCATTGTTGTGTGACAGTTAAAATCAATGTTTGTAATTCTCTCCTCGTCATGTTTGCATCCCAAAACCTGCACTTCGTCTTGATTATTCTTGCAAAACTGTCTGAGGTATCTATTTACATGACCCCCCCTGGTCCAGATAGTGGTTTTGCAAAAATTTTCCAAACAACCTTTGAGAGCATGGCATGGATATAGCTAGCTGCTTTTAAAGCTTGTGCAAGCAATGAAAGTTTCTTTAAGGTAAGCTTCAGGGCTCGCTACCTTTTCTTGAGTGGCACCTTCAAAACAGCCTTTGTCTGTGTGTTGAAATGCTTGCAACACCTTCTCAAAATGAATAGTCACATTTTGAGGTAAGCTTCACTGCTCGTAGAAAATCTAGAACTGCTGCTCGTTCTTGCCTTTTTTGCACTTTTCTTTTGAGGATCTATATGAAGGAACTTGATTGTTCGGTGTGAGTTTAAATGTTCAAGATCTCTCTGGGCTAACTTAGTGGCTATTCCATAGATGTAGGATCATTGTTGCTTGATTTTGTGTTGTTTGCTAGCACTGTGTTGTCTGTAAATGGATTGCCCATCCTTTTTTTCTGGTTATAGTAAAATTGTCAACTTATTTACACCTATCACATCTTGCTTTAAATGGATCAATTAGTTATCAAAATCTATGGTGTCTCATGAAATTGATAGTGTAATTTGTTTGTCGACTTCATGTTATTATCCTATTGTGATAACCTGCTTAGTTACGAGATTTGTAGAAGAAGATTTTCGCTTTTGGAATGATAAGGTATTGCAATTGGGCTGGGAATGATCATTCAAGGATATTTGGAAATACGAAGTTATTAGTGAGCTTGACAAAGATTGGATAGTTATCAATCAAAATAGAAACTTGGATTTTATCACCAAAAGATGTCCAAACATCAAAGATGGTCTTTAGTGAATTTGTTTTTAACAAGGGAATGCTTGTTGCCTTTAGGCTGTTCTAGCTGAATAAATGTGGTGATTTCTCATTCTTATGTTGGCAATGAATTTGCTTCATGTTGTTGCCTTTGTTCCAGTGATTGATCATGTTTTTTCCTCGACTTTCACAAGTCTAGGGATTGATTTGGCATTGAGATACCTGCAATTTTTGTGTCGAAGGAGGCTGTCTATGTCTTGTCATAGTTTGTGAATGAAAAAGATGTCAATCTCTACATGCTTCCTGTCCTTGAGACTAGTGCTTGGTCAATGTTGACTGTCTCATCGATCTCGCTGCTTACATTTTCTATCGTTCTATCTACCTTTTTTGTTTGTGTGACTTTATGTAACGTTTTCCAATTACCTTCAATCCACACATAAGTAATGTTGGGGGTCACTTCTCGTACATAGGTTGGTACCCTCAGTACCAACGTCCAGTACTTGCAGTATCATCAGCTTCCACGATGTTTTTTAATCACTGTTTCCAATCATGCCCAACAGATCAATTGTTTTCAGCCAACAATGGAAGATCTATATCGCCGTCGATTTTCAGCCCTAGCATTCTTTGGAACTTGTAGATTTCATGCATAGTCCCAACATTTTTAGATTCAGCCTTCAAATCAACTAGCATTTTCTAGTTTTCAGTCTGCCATCGGCATGGGCGACAACAGAGAAAACCATAGGCTTTTCGTGGTTGTAGATCCCATTCATGGTCCCTAGAGTTTTTTATTTTCAGTCCTTAGCCTTATCGATCCAAGAATCTGCAGTAAGATCCAGTTAGCACTTCAACGCTTAGAGCCATTGTGTAAGAATTTGTGCAATGTGAAGCAAATACCTCTCTGGCGATAGAGAGAGGAGCTTTGAGACCCCGTTTGGTGTTAGTTTTCTCTGTCTCTCTCTCTCTCTCTAAACGTTCAATCACAATATCATTGTCTCTTTTGTCTAGTCTTTATAGATATCTCATGAAGTAAAGAGAACCTTGTGCACACACAAAGCACTGAATCTGAGCATTCACCATCACCCGCTTCCATTGCACATTGCATTGCAAAGGTGCAAGAAGTCAACTATAAGTGAAAGAAGGGGGAGTGACCTAGCAGTTGGTTTGCAGCACACACGCACACACATACACATACATGGAAATGCCACACCATACCTGTAGTTGTATCTCCTGCTTACAGATGTGGAGAAATAGAGGGAGAAACACAACACCTCGTGCGGCACAAAGAGACAAAGCTTGCATGCCCCCAAGTAGCCCTTCACGCATGCTACCACTAAGGCTCCTATGTTTAGCAATTGCTGAGGAAGCTCGTTTCTCGAAACCCAGGTGCCAATCGAATCTAAAACAAGAAAACAATCGACAAAGGGAGAAAGAGAAATTGCTGAGGCATCTCGGTACCTTGGTTCTGTTTATTTGACAACACACACACGAGTTTGAGAGTCAGGTTATTTTTTTTAAAATATGTTTCTCTTGCAATTTTAATGCAAGCTTTTTCTTGACTAGCACCTTCAAAACAGCCTTCACCTGTGCATTGACATATTTGCGACACCTTCTTGAAATGAAGACTCATATTTTGAGGTGGGCCTCAGGGCTCGCTGCCTTTTCTTGACCGGTCTCTTTAAAACAGCCTTTGCCTGTGTAGTCAAATGCTTGCAACACCTTCTAGATGTTTGTTTGGATAAACAATTTGAACTGTAAAGTTGTAGACAATGGAAAACACCAACAATTTTATATAGTCACAGTATTTTTGTAAGCATGGTACATGCTCATCATCGGGGAGCATGTAATTTTTGCCCTTGCCTTAGACCATTGTGAAGTGGCCAGATTATTTCTTACCCATTGGCACCTATTTATGCCTATAGAAGATTGTGCGTACTCATGGAAAACTTGGTTTTGTGCTGGTTCCACTAGATCTGTATAGAATGTAGCACCAACAAAAGAGGATGATCTAAATTCCTAGCTGTCAGAAAAGGAAGAATGTCTCATTTGTATAGATTCAAAAAGCGTGTTGCCTTGAAAGAAATCATATTGTATTGACAACTAAAAAATTGTTTGGTTATTGTACTTGCCGTAATTTCCAATTGCCGAGAGTTGTGAGGCCAATTACCTCCAACACGCAGCCTACTGCTTGCTGGTATCTTTCTGTGGTGTGCTCTAAGCTTGCTTTAGGATTCATAGTGACGCTCTAGATTCAAAATGGCTGTCACAAAACATACATCCATGTTTAATTGAGAGCATGCAAACTCGCTTTGAGCGTGTGCTCTGACTGCAGATGAAAGCGCTACAAAAAATGTTAAATAATTCACTGCATGGACTGCACATGCACAATGTGAGTTGCTGAAATTGTCATTGTAGATATTAGTCAAATCAAGCACTTGTCAGATTGAGGATGACCAACCCAGGCACCTAATTTTTTTATGTCTCTCTTGAGACTGTTACCGTTGCTTGCTAACGTTTTTCTAGTGACCAAATTTTGTGAAATATTAGAAAATGAGTTCTCTCTACATTCTTCTGCATGCACTTGGTGTTTATTTCATTTGCATTGATGTTGTCCATTCGAACTTGGATTGGCTGCCGCACCCCGCACCCACACCAATGGTTCCAGTGTCAATGCTATGTTACCATATACATGTGGTGGTAGTGATGTGTGTGAACACACTTAGGACCACCGTGGCATTTTTTCCCTCACTAGGAGTTTTTTTCGCCCGTGCATTGTATATGCGCCCATGACTCTAGGGATAACTCATCTTTCCATTGCACATCTAAGTAATATACTCTCTGTTGTGTGTCTTGAGCTTCCTTCATCTTCTCCAAGCTGTGTGTGTTTTCTTGCAACCCTAATTCTGACAATTGGTATCAGAGAAGGTTGTGTCCTCCCGGGCTTAGTCGCCATCAGCTCTAGCACACGTGTGCTCACTTTCTTTGATTTTTGTGAGATTTGGCGAGCATTCGCAGGTTAACAAATATTTTGGGAGAATTTGTAGAGCTTGGTCTACTCAGATTTTTTATTTGGACTCATTTCGGCCTCCATTTTCACTACAGACAGTACTACGTAGGCAATTTTGTCATTTTGTGCAAAATTTTTGTCAGTGCCATTTTTTGCATAACAAGTCCCTTACAGTCTTCTACGGTTTTTGCCATATAGCATGTTTTGTTCCCACTCTGTTTCTCCTCTTTTCGGACAATTTTCAAATTACGTGCAGCATTCGCCATAAATGATAACAACACAGACGTGTTCAAGATGTTTGCTATTGAGGATAGGTTGGATGGGGACAATTACCCTATGTGGGGTTACATGATGCAACATGTCCTTGTGTCAAAGGGTGTTTGGAATATTGTGTAGGGCATTGATGCACATCCTGGTTCGGAGGATGTAGGCGATGTTAAGGATGTTGCAGGTTTTGGTGGGAGGGTTACTGCTGCCAGAGCTATTATGCCTATGAAAAGCTTGTTGGGATGTAAAAGATGCATAGGCTCATGCATTGATTGTGTTGTCTGTGAAGCGCACTATTACTCCCACATTTGTTTAGCAAAATCTACAGAACAGGCTTGGGATATTCTAGCTGGTCTTTATGCAAGTCGCAATGAGGCAAAAATTGCATTGATGCGTAAAGATCTAGAGTCGAAGATTATGCATGAGGAAGATGACATGGACACTTTCCTTGCTGGTGTCAAGGATATCAATGAGCAACTTATTTCTACAGGTGAAGTTATTTCAAACAGCTCCCTTGTGCAGATTATTCTTGATGCCTTGCCACTAGTACTTAGAGACTTATGACCCAAGGAAATCTTGAAGTTGTCAAGTTTGATGCATTATGCACATTGTTGTTGCAAGAGTCGCTTTCTAGAAGAAACAGGACTAGACAACATGCAGTTGAACAAGCCTTTATTGTTGCTCAAAGAAAAGGTGGTAACAACAATGTAGCCATGTCTCATGGTTCTTCTACATTGGTAAATGACTTGTTCCTAATGCTTCTGCTGGCAACAATTCATCTAGGAATTTTGGTGATAAGGGCAAAGAGTGTTGGGATGCGAGGTTTTGTTGCATCTCTTGTGTGAACAATTTCTTCCACCTAGAAAAGTGTCATGTGTCAATAACCCATGTGAAGAACCCCTTACAACCCATGTGTAAAGAAAATCCATTTGTGTTTGTGTATAGGCAGCCACATCTTGTGCTCATATGTCAAAAGGCTATCTCTTTTGTATAAGCCTATATAGAGGCACATTCTGTTGAAAAAATGTAAGTTTATCATTTGCGATTATACTCTATATTTTATTATGCAATAGTTTCTCTCTCAAGCTCTACACTAACCTCTCCAAGCATGCCATTAGCATGAATGTCACACTAACCTATCCACCTTAACCCAACAACTGATATCAGAGCTTTCGATTCACCTAGGCCTATTACTCTTTATTGCATTAGCGTCTCTAATAATCGAACTCTCTAATCACCATTTGGGTATGAGCATGCTCCACTACCCTTTGGCGATTAGATGAGGAGAAGATCATACTTTGCATTTTAAATTAGTGTGTGTTCCATTGCATTTGCACTTTTTTTCTGAATTTTGTGATTGATTTTGCATGATTTTTCCTTCATAATTAGTTTCTATTTGAGCTTCAAGTTACTGCATTGTGCACGTGTGAGAGAAGGCCTCGTCAAGATCTTTTTGATGACTATTTACTCGCTCTAATTGGGTGTTATAAGAGGACCTACTTGCCCAATTAATCTTGAAAAAATAGTGGTTCACTTTGCTTTCTGGAAGTCTTTTCAAACTTGCATTAGCTTAGAGCTGTGTGTCTGTGTGGCAAAGTTTAAGTGTGTGTGTGTGTGTGTGTATAAGGACAAAGCCTTTTGTGGGAGACACCTCCAAATTTTAAAAGGAATAGAAGGAAGCCCTTGGTGGGAAAAGACCCGTTTTCTCCCATGCACGTGGAGCATTGTCGGCCAACCCATCTTCTGCACCTGCTCCAAATCGACCATGCACAAAAATGACTACTCTGCACCTGCTCCAAATCGGCTTCAACCCGAGATAGCTCTTGGATTCTTATCTGCAACCAGCTCCTCCAAACCTTCCCAGCCAGCACCATGTGCCTCTTGCTGTCTTCGCAACCTTACAGCCCGCCACCAACGAGCTGACAAGCTTGTAAAAGCATCCAACAATTTGGAGAGCTCAACTGTGGTTGAGGACAACATTGAGAGCAAGAATGTAGAAGCTGGTGAGTTTACGGAAGTGTAGTCCGTTCGCTATCAAGAAGACACTTCTGAAGGAAATGTTACTGTGGATGCTAGGAGGTCAATCACCAAGAATGTCAGCTTAGTTGAATCTAATAAAGATTCAACCACTTCAGACAGTCCTTTGAATAGCGAAAGTCAACTAGCTGCTTCTGCAGTCTTGGATTCTACTCAAGGTGCAATTGGTAGCTCACCAAAATTGTGGGCAGATCTTGTGAGTGAGAGTGAAACAAAAGAAGATGTGTATGCAGCACCCACAAATGAGGAAAGTGCATCTTGTTTACCATTGAGTGTAACTGAACCATCGTCATCATCTTCGTGCCCAACTGCTTCTACCTACAAAACTCATGCTGCTCACCGTCATTGCTAGTCTCGGCCCTGCTGCATCATCATGCAAGCCACCAACCTGCCAAAGTTTGAGGTATTTTGTATGCATTCACAGTCTCAAAGATTAAGGGCACCTTCCCATTGTATAGCGAGTGCCGATCTTTACCAGCTAACAGCCCTTTCACACATCAAGAAGGCACCGTTCCCACAAAAAAATTAACATTTCCCTCCACAAGAGGCTCTTTCTATAGATTATCCATACATGTGATGAAGCACATTCAAGCACATGTTTATCTCATGAGGAGGCTTCACAACAATGACACAAAACACCATTTATCTATCATTGTAATGTATATAGGCAACCATGTTTTGGCATGCATGCACTTAAGGATCAAGCATAGCATCATGCAATCATGACAATAAATGCGATGGTTTATCTTTCCCCATCTTGCATGCTATCCATCAACACATGAAGTATCCAATTGGTTTTGAGCCCAAACAAGAAGGTTATTTTTTCCACGTGGTTTTTTCCTCTATTGTACATATATGTGCATTGTGTCTTCCTTTGCATTCTACATAGGATCATAACATCAACAAAAATAACATCAGAATGTGGCAAGGAAAACGACGACATTACAACAAATTCTACATTATGTAAGGGAGAAAATCCTCCAACAAACAACAAACGACATGTGTTGAGAATTCTCTCAATTGTACCTTATCGTCTATTCGTGCCAGGGGAGGCTTGTGTGTGCCTACACCCTTTGTGTCTAGGGGAGGCAGATTTGTGTTTAAGGGGAGGTTTGTGTTTTGTGTGCCTCACTCTAGTGTGTTTTGAGGGGAGGATTGTGTGAGTGATATGTAAACAAAACCCACATAGGGGTGGATTGTTGGGATGCGAGGGTTTGTTGCTTCTCTTGTGTGAAAAATTTCTTCCACCTAGAAAAGTGTCATGTGTCAATAACCCATGTGAAGAATCCCTTAAAACCCATGTGTAAAGAAAAGTCACTTGTGTTTGTATATAGACAACCACATCTTGTGCTCATGTGTCAAAAGGATGTCTCTTTTGTATAAGCCTATATAGAGGCACATTCTGTTTAAAAAATGTAAGTCTATCATTGCAATTATACTCTATATTGTATTGTACAATAGTTTCTCGCTCAAGCTCTATACTAACCTCTACAAGAATGCCATTAGCATGAATGGCACACTAACCTATCCACCTTAACCCAACAAAAAGAGTATGTATTTCCAATATTGTAAACCTAATGACCATTTGATCAAGCAGTGTCCTAAGCTGAAGGCCAAAAAGGCTAAGAAGAAAGAGGTTGGTTCCACTACTAATGATGGTTCCACTAAAAATGCAACTATTGTTGAGTCTTCTGTGAAAGGAGACTGTGATGTTGATGTTGATGCAGAATGGGCTTTTAGTGCAGAGTGTACTTATGATCTTTTTGTCCATGATACATGTTTGTCAGTTGTTGCTGCAGATGCTCGAGTGTGGTACTTTGATAGTGGTACTACAAAAGCACATTACCTCTCATCGTGACTTGTTTACCTCTCTCAAGGATGTCCCTTATGGAAATTCAGTCACTTGTGTCAACAATGCCTCTTATCCGATCAAGGGGGTTAGAAAGATTGTGCTTACTGCTGCAAATGATAGTCCCTTCACACTTGTTGATGCATTGTACGTACCTAGGATCAAGAAGAATATTTTATCTGTTTATGCACTTGCTAGACTTGGTATTGTATTCAAATTTGTGGATGACAGATGTACAGTACATGATCTTAGTTTTGGTGATGAAATTGTTGCATCTTGCACTTTATGTCGTGGGCTGTATAAGCTCACTTTGTATGACAAGTGTGGGCAAAATTTTTCAAATGCAGTTATGGATTCTACGGATATTTCAAATGCAAAACTTTGGCATGCACATTTTGGGCATCTGAATTTTGCTCAAATTTTACTAGTTTGCTACGTTTGTAGAAATCTGATATGGTTGCTTCTTTGCCGCATCTTGACACACTTGTGAAACATGTTTGTGAAGGATGTATTTTGGGTAAGATGCAGCGTTCTAAGTTTCCAAAGGATGGTTCAGTTAGGGCCACATGCAGGTTGAACCTGTGCATAGTGATGTTTGTGGGCCCATGCAAACTCCGTCCTTGGGCAATTACCTGTACTTTGTGACTTTCATTGATGATTACTCTAGGCATGCGTGGGTATATCCGCTTAAAGCTAAGTCCAAAGTGTTTTTGTGCTTCAAGCAATTTCTGGCTATGGCTGAAAATGTCTCGATATGTACTATGGGCACCCTCCGTTCTGATTGAGGGAGGGAGTATATGTCTCATGAATTTAATGCATTTTTGGCTAGTCTTGGGATAAACACCAATGTACAGTGCCTTATACGCATCAACAAAATGGTGTTGCTAAGAGGAAAAATAGGTCACTTACGAAAATGGCACGATGTATGGTCAAAAGTTAAGCTTTTTCGCATTTGTTTTGGCTTGATGCCATCATGTGTGCCACTTATGTACTAAACAAGTGTCATACAAAAGCTTTGCAGCCTGTGACTCCATATGAAGCATGGCATGATAGAAATCCTTCTATTGAGCACATGCGTGTTTTTGGTTGTTTGGCATATGCTTTGGTGCCACAAACACAACGTAGAAAATAGGATGATAAGGTTGTCAAATGTATTTTTGTTGGTTATAGTGATAAAAACAAAGGTTATGGCTGTATCATCTGCGAACAAATCGTATCTTGGTCTCACGGGATGTTGTGTTTGTGGAAGATTCTATTCAACCCTTGCTGTCATGTACTAGAGACAGTACTGTAAGCTCACAAGACATTTATGACACTTTTGTTGTCTCTTTTCAGTGGTGGAATTTCGAATGTAAATTCCAATGAGGCAAATGTATAGCCTATGGGGGTTTTTGAAAATATTACAGATCAACTTATTATTGATGTAGATGTACATGATGTACTTGATGAGGAAAGGGCCGAGAATGAGCAGGCTAGAGATATGCTTAAATGGCTGGTGCATACTTTGCATGACAGTAAATTGGATGCATCTTTGTCTAGCTATACTCGTTCAATTTCTCGCCATGCATCTTATGCATCAGATTGTTATGCTTTGGCTGTGTCTAGCTTACATGATGTTGAAGAACCTCTACCTTTTGATGAAGCATATACTTTAGAAAATTGGATGGCTACCATGTAATCTGAATATGATGCAATTATAGAAAATGACGCATGGACTTTATGTGATTTTCCTCTTGGCAAAAAGGCCATTGGTACAAAGTGCATTTACAAGTTGAAACGCAAGCCGGATGGTGAGATTGATCGCTATAAGGCTCGACTTGTTGCAAAAGGTTATGCACAACAAAAAGGCATAGATTATGAAGAGAATTTTCCTCCCACTTGTCATATGACTATTGTGAGTTCTCTATGTGCATTGGCAGCTCATTTTGGTTGGGATGTACATCAAATCAGACATTGTTACCACTTTCTTGAATGGTGACATATTTGAGGAATTTTATGTAACGCAACGTCGTGGTTCTGTGAAGAAAGGACAAGAGGATAAAGTGTATAGGTGTAAGAAAGCTTTGTATGAGTTGAAGCAATCTCCTCATGCTTGGTATGATAAAGCTGACACTCATTTGGTCAAACAAGGCTTTTAAAGTCCAAGAGAAAGAACATTGTATGTACAGAGTGAGGGTGATGTACTTCTCACTGTGGTTCTCTATGGAACAAATGAGAGACATATTGCTAAATTTAAGGCTGATTTGAATTCTACTTTCAAGATAAAAGATTTGGGGCTATTGCATCATTACTTGGGTATATAGTTTAAGTAGCGTGATGGTGGTATTGCCTTGTGTCAGAAAAGTTACATAGAGACATTGCTATGTAAGTTTGTACTTGAGGATTGCAAACCTATTTCCACTCCCATGGAAACAGGTTTGAAGTTGAGTCTTTATGATGCTGGTGATCCTGCCGATGTCACTCGTTACCAAACTGTTGTTGGTTGCCTCATTTATGTATGCAACACGAGGCCGGATATTCAATTTGCAAGTCTCACAAGTCATCAGATTTATGCATAGCCTAGGGTCTAAGCATTGGCAAGCTGTCAAGAGGATTTTTTGCTACTTGAATGGCACTTCACATCTTGGCTTGAGATTAAAATATAAATATAAATATTATAAAAGAAAATATATATGTGCTCATGCAATTAATAGTAGAGCATGAATTTCAATTTGACATGGACATTCTGATTTAAGTGTCCTTGAATATGAAAGATGGAATAGGAGAACAATCCTAAACCCGAGTTTCCAGTGTCAATTTTTTTGTAGCAATGTAAATGTGATGTTTTAAGACTTCATGAAAGCGTCCTTAGTTCTCTTGGTGCTTCCATGATGATGGCCAATAGTAAATAACGTAAATAGGGTTACAAAATTATAGATTTTTAAAAAAACTTCCATACTATATATAATGGAGCTTAAATTTATTTTAAGGAAGAAGAGGGTATCCACTTTACACATTGGTCGATGTCAAAGAAACTCTTACAAAACTTATAATCTAAAATGCAAAAGTGAAAGGTAATGAGATTTACATGCAAAAGTGAAGGGTAACATTGTAGAAAATGAAAAGCTTCTATATCTATACTATACTATCTCGCGAGACCCGCCTGCGACAGGTCTCGCACGCTCTTACTAATGGTACAACGATATGGCCTTCAATAGTGGCACTGCCTCCGGCAGTACTTAGGCATGGAAACACTATCTACATAATCCTTACATTCAGCTTTATGAAATGCACCACATTTGGCATACTTGTCGACCAAGGTAGTGCTAAGCACAAAGTTTTCTTTCAAAGTAAAACCCCCAATAAGCGGACACCCACAATGTTAGACAAGGGGAACTAGAACCTAGGAGTCCACCTCCCAACCACCCACTATATAGCATGGCTCCTAGTCCTTTGCCCTAGTTGGACTCCCTTTCCACACTGCCTAGCCCGGCCTTGCCCTTGTCTAGTCCGGCCTTGCCGTTGTCCTGACATTACTCCCCCCTGAAAGAAGAGATTTTGTCCTCGAAAACAAAAGTGGGGAACTTCTTCTTAAGAACACAAATGTTTTCCCAAGTGGCACCTTCCTCAGGTCAATCTTTCCACTTGATTAAGGCTTGTTGATGTACATGATGACGCGTATGTAAATCATGATAGTCGAGAATACGTTCAGGTTCATGTGGTAAGGTAGGAGGTTCAACAAAATCAACCAAAATCTGCTGGTCAATGACATTGTCATCCCCATGTAACCGCTTACGTAAACGGCTTATATGAAACACCGGATGAATACGAGAATTTGCAGATAGCAATAATTTGTAGGCACAATCACCTACTTGCTTGAGTATTTTGAAACACCCACAATATCGTGGAGATAATTTAGGTGTTGGCCCAGTTTTCAGACTTTCTAAATGTTCTGGTACACATAAAAATACTTCCTCCCCTTCTGCAAAGGTAACTTGCCGAAGTTTTGCATCTGCGTACTTCTTATACGGATCCTACGCTTGTCGGACATTCTGATGAGCGAGGTTCAGCATATCCATGTGGTCTTGGAGAAAATCCTTAACCTGTTGGAGCTTTTTGGTTGCCATCCCCACCCTAACATATGACCTAGGTTGAAACCCATACATGAGCATGAAAGGACTAAATCCAGTTGTGACATGCTTAGCACTATTGTAGGCAAACTCGAGAATAAGTAAATATTCTTCCCAGTCTGACTATTTCTTGCTAACGTATGCTCTTAGCATATCCTCTAGCACTTGGTTAACTCGTTCAGTCTGACCATCTGTTTCTGGATGATTGGTTGTACTGAGGTTTAGTTGTGTACCCAATTGTTTGAACACAACCCTCCAAAAATGATTGTTAAACTTAGGATCATGATCATTGACAATGTTACTTGGCAAACCATACAGCTTGTATAGATTGTTCACAAATAACTTGGCTAGTTCAGGAGTCTTAACCGTTGATTTGGTTGGAATAAACCTACATAGTTTAGTCAATCGATCTACAACCACCCATACCGAGTCATGACCTCGTACAGTGGTTGGTAAACCCACAATAAAGTCCATAGAGATGCTTTCCCATTTTCCATTGGGAATCTCCAAAGGATGTAAGAGTCCACCTGCTTTCACGTGCTCTGCTTTGTTAACTTGACATTTTTGGCAATGCAAGACTTAAGCTTGAACAAAGCCATGTAAACCTGACCAGTAAAACTGTCGTCGCATGAGAGCATAAGTCTTTCTAATACCCTGGTGCCCTGCACTTGGACTATCATGACGTTCATAAAGAATTTGGTTCCAAATGCCTGTGTCCGTAGGTTCACAAACTCTCCCCTTATGGAGTAGGTACCCATTGTCGATGGTGAAATGCTTTCATTGTTGTAGTTCATCACTCGATAGAGGAGAACTATGTGTGGAGGTTAACGTTACACTACCATCATTGGAGTGAGAAGGATCCCTCATTTGTGCATGGCTCCACACTTTGGAATATGCTTCATCGTGCTCATATTTGCCTTTTAGAGAATCCAAAAATTCACTACGAAGTTCCGTGAACAAGAGAGAATTGATCTCTGGCATACGACTTAGAGCGTCAGTCACCACATTGTATCGTCCTTTACGATACCGGAGCTTGGCGTCATATTCCTGAAGAATCTCGGCCCACCTGGCTTTTCGACCCTTCAAATCAGTTTGTTGTGTAAACCATTTAATGCTTTCATGGTCAAACACAATCTCAAACTGAGCACCATATAAATAATGCCACCATGTTTTTAAGGCAGACACTATTGCATAGAGTTCACACTCATAAGCAGAGTAGTTATGCTAAGCTACATCAAGCTTCTTGCTTTCAAATGCAATTGGTCGTCTGTCTTGTAATAACAGGACTGCTCTAATAGCACGGTCATTGGCATATGTTTCCAAAAAGAATGGTTTTAAAGGATCTACAATAGCTAATATGGGAGTTATAGCTAATGCATCCTTGAGCGTATCAAAATTGTGTTGTTGAGCGGGTTCCCACTGAAAAGCTTTGCCTTTGCCTTTCAGTTGATCCATCATGGGAACAACAATATTAGCATAGTTTTGAATGAACCTTCAGTAAAATCCTACAAATTCTAAAAAATTATGTAACTCTTCCAGATTTTTAGGAGAAGGCCACTGCCGGATTGTATCCACTTTGGATTGATCCATATATAGTGTTAGCGGCTGGACACACCCAACGGAGGATGATTGCTCCGCGGGATACTAATTTCCTTTGTAATTATTCCTTAATTGAGAAGAAACCGTCATTTCACCTTTGTAAATGGTGGGGCTTGTAGAAGCTTCCAAATTGTATCCCATTTTTGACATTTAGACTGAGTAAATGGTTAAATTGGAACATTAGGGTTTGCGATTGTAAGTTTTTTATACCACTTTTGACCTTAATGCAAAAAACCTTTGGTCATTTTTATAAGTTTTGTCTGTGTGAGTTGAGCGTACTCTGTGTACGAGAGAGAGTGAGAGTTTATCTTGACGCTACACGCACACTGGTGGTTGGAATCAAGTGCGGAGAAGTGCAACGTGTTGCCCCCGAAGAGAGCTATGCGCCAACACCTACATTGCAGTTGTACGGCCCGGCTTTGCGAGATCGACCCACGAGCTATATATGGTGATTCGGTGAGCATATGTTTTCCGTTTTTGCATTTCAGCATATCCACACGTTCGCAATGAGTAGAGCTACACATTAGGCACTTTAGTTTTCGGAAAGGACGACCTGCAAAAACCTGTCAGACATCCTACGTGATTTTGCACCGGGTGTTTAGGGTTGAGGTTTTGGGTCACGGACCTTAGGGAGAGTGGCGTATTAATGTTAATAGGGTTTCCATCAAGTCCCATAGCGTTTCGAGAACGTTTGATGGGTATTTGGCTCTTGAAAGCATTGTAGGAAATCTCCTCTTGTGTACTCTTGAAGGCTATAACTTAGACATTAGGTAGAGACCTCTGTAGGAAGTAGTCAATAGTCGATCGAGTGTAGGTTGACACCTTATGCTTGCTTCCACGCACCTGCGGGTTGAGCTTCGTCCTTAGCTGAAAAATCTTGTTAGGTGAGTTCTTGCTGTGTTGACGTCCGTCGCGGAGTATTCGCCAACATTGGCGCCGCTGTCGGGGACGAAAACCCTAGGTAGGTGACCGAGACTAGTCCTTGAGGATAGGGATTCTCTGGCTTGCCAGAGTCTTATTTTACATTTAGATAGGATCAGAGGGTGGGGGACTGTCTAGGTCTTAGGAGGAGTCTAGGGAGCAAGTGTCTGGCCTAGATCCTTCGACTTAGGTAGTATTAGATAGGAGAGTAGGAGTTGGAGTGGTAGAGACGGTGAAAGGATAGCTTGAAAGTCCGGGGAGGCCAGGAAGCAACCGAGACACCAAAATCACCATCTCACATGATGAGTAGGAGTAGGGTAAGTAGGACATCATGATTTATGATCAGAAGCACTTCATGTATGTTATATTTGCTTTTAGGCTCATCAAAGAGCTGTAAAAGACGGAAAAGAGTGTTTAGAAGCTGAATTGAAGTTCAAAAGTTTTTGTGAGTATCTCTAAGAGAGCTGCAAAGCATAGGGAGTACTTCTGTCAGAAAAAATGTAAATTTTAAGAGAGTAGACATCCTACGCGTAGCATGTTTCCAGGGGGTTTTAAGCAGGGAATTTGGGAAAACTGAGGTCACCTATGTGTTCAAAGGGTGGGTTTCACCCTAGTAACATATAGACTTGAGTGTTTTTCCCTTATGGGATTGCCCAAAAGCTAAAAGGAAGACTCAGAAAACGTAAAAGTTCAAAAAAGGTTTAAATTGAGAGAAATTTGCATATTTTTGCACTTGTAAGGCATATTGGCACTTTCTGAGAGCATAGGGAAGGCAAAGTAGTACTTTAGTTTAAGAAAAGGAGCAGTAGACATCCTACGTGTAGGATGTCTATAGGGTGTTCTGGTGAGAATTTTGAAAATCTGAGTTGACCAGTGTGTTTAGAAGGTAGCAATCATCCTATATTCACTTGGAAGGGGGAACTTGACCATATCTTGACAGGATAAGACCAAAAGACGAAAATTGGGCCCAAGGCATTATTTTAAGACCAAAACCATAGGATGGCTTCATGAGCATGATCTACATGATTTATTGAGTGCATGAGAAAGGTTTCATCTCAATTGGGTGAGAAAATTGGGTTTTAAGTAGACATTAGCATTTTTGACTGAAAAAGGCTAGAATAGCTAAATTTGGGGTCTTTTGAAATCCAAACTAAAATCTAAGCATAGCATTGGGTTGCTGACATCAAGGGGAAGCTGTGGCTCAAGTTTGGAGTCAAACAGAGCACTTAGACATCCTACATGTAGGATGTGTTCACAATGATTTAGCACTCCAAATCCAACTGTGAGCATACCAGAGTGATCAGCACCTTAAGAGGAGTCTGTAGTTTGAATTTGGAGAAATTTTGAGTAGTTAGACATGCTACACATAGTATGTCTAAAGCATGATATTGAAGTCAAAATCTGACTATGGACATAGCAGGGTGTTGTATAGCCTTAGGCAAGCCTCCTAGTCAATTTTGGTCCAAATTGGAGTTGATTTGGCTGGTTAGATCAACATCAGGCTGTTGGAACAGATTTTTGATCAATTGACCAGCTTATAGGTGTCCAAATCAAAAAGTGAGAACATCTGTGGACTCAGCACATCAAGGGGAATCTATAGTGCAAATTTCATCCAAAACAGAGTAGGTAGACATGCTACGCGTAGGATGTCTACAGGGTCTTATCAAAGTCAAAATCGGACTGTGGACATAGAGTGATGTTCCAATTGACTTAAGAGTTCCAGAAATTCTTTTGAAAGTGAAATTGGACCTTGTTTGACCTTTTGACGGATCAAAGACGGAATTAAGACTTTACCTCTAGACTGACAAACACTCAGGTAAAGTACAGTTCCAGATTAGTAGACCTAATCAAGAACATCCGAAGTGTATAGAGTACAGTAGTGGTTGAGGTTAACCCTCCATTTATACCAATCATTACTAAGACCACCTCTAGCGGTTAAATGCTTTGATTTGATTGCCGAAATTAAACGCTTGTGTACAAGTATATTCAGCGGCAAGGCAAGAAGTTGTGCGGAAACTGATCTCTTGCTAGGTGAGTGGTTGAATTTGTGATAAATTTCATTGCTAAGTTTGATGAATTTAAGATCAGGAAGACACATTCCTAGAGACCAAAAAGTGGCAGGTGATTAGGGTAGCTTAGTGTCCACTGAGGAGAGTGTAACTCAGGCAAGGCTAGATCCATTAGCACCGATCATTGAGGAAGGTAGTGATACTAACACTTCATCAGATAAGTCCTTCTTCATGATGGGTAGTCAACAACCAGGAGGTTTCTCCGGTGAAGAACCAATGCTAGGAGGAAGTACCTCCCAAAATCCTTTGAAAAATGCCAAGTTCACTATAATCTTCTTAGAAGAGGGGAGCCCTAGTTTATTATGACTATCGGGGACGCAAGTGTATTTGTATAGAAGAAAGACCTTCTCAGAGACTGGAGATAATTCGAGTCTATGATGATGGAGATAGATTCCGAGACAAAAAGGGGAACCACTATCTGATAGTTAGTAACCCTGAGGATTACAATAGATATGGAGATAATGTGGCAAAAGCAAAAATGGTCTCAGAGGCTCAAGAGCCACCTCCAAAAAATTGATTCACCTGGAGCTCTTTTTATGTATGATAAAAAAACAACCAGGATCTCTACCTACAATGAGAATGTGGGAATTTACAAGCATGAGAGCGAGGGAGTAGTCTCTTATTTTCGATGAAAAGAACCCTACCCAAATGAATTAAGCAAAGAAAAGTTTCTTCACTTATTCTCTTATGAAATTGCTGTGGGGAAGGATATCATTTTTGTTGACAGGTACGGGCGATAATACAAACGAATTCTCCCAGAGGAGGTAGAAAAGGCAACAGTTCCAGAAACATCAACATATGCCCCCGAAGAAGTACCAAGGTCCACCTATACCCCTAGCAAGTCAACAAATCCATTTTTAGAAGAGTACAAGACAACATCACATTCTAACGGAACAGACGTTCAGCTACCAGAACCAACAAGCAACCCAACCATCATTGCAGGCATAGCTTCAACAAAGTGCGACATTAGAACAAGACCGAAACAGAGATGATTATCTAGCCGCAAGAGGGCTAAGAGATTTTCAAGAACCACCACTCTATTCATAGTATCAAGGCGAGAGTAAGACAAAAACTCAAGAGTCGACAAAGCCTGGAAGAAAACCCATAGAACGAGTTCGAAGAGATGAACCACCTCTTGCAAGAACCATAAGAAATTATGGCTTAGGGGCACCTTTGGGAGAGGAACCCTCCCACGTACTACCGAAGGCCAAAGGAGGTATATCGAGTAGGACGAGGAGAACCAATGATGAGATTTGTAGACCATCGTAGAATTAGACCTTCCCAGGTGCAAAAATGGGTAAACAAGAAATACACGGGAAACAGAGATCCTAGGGATCATGTAGCAGCCTTTGTGCGTGTAATTAGAGCTGAAGAATTTTTGGACTTCCCTACTCAATTTGCAGGGTTTGGACTTACCCTAGAAGAGGATGCCACTACTTGGTTTGAATTTATGGAGCGTAGAAATTTCGAGTCTATGGAGGAGGTTCTTGACGAGTTTATTGAGGAATTCTCACAAAGGGGGATATCTCATAATACAGTCTCACAAATCCATAAATTCAAACAGAAAGAAGGGGAATCTGTGTGAAAGGCAGCCCTATGACTAAAAAGATATGTGAAGTTCTACACTGTCGAAGCAAGGGACTTGCCAATACACCGTGTGCGAGCCACAAACGGCTCCAAGCACACAACAAGCCTAAACTAGCAAGCTCAAGAGAACAAAGGGTGTGTCACTCACCGCTCTACGCTCGCCTTCCTGGTGGATTCCTCGCCGCGATGAAGAAGAAGCTGCAGTCGTGCCGCGCTCAACCGCCTCGCCGCCGCCGTGCCTTCGTAATGCTCGATCGCACACACACTCTCCCTCTCTCTCTCTCTCTCTCTCACACACACACACACACAAGGAGGTGAAGAAGAAGAAGATGGAGATGGAGCAAGAGCACTCTTCAATTGCACAAATGAAAGAATGAGTAAAAATTAGGTTTAGTTGGCTTTTATAGGAGCTCACCCCATTCACACTTGGGCGCCCATGCTTAACCAACTAATCCCTTGAATGTCCAAGTTAAAGTGCGCCTCTCATCGACGATCACTCTACCTTTACCTATTGGACCGACAAGCCCGGTACCTGACTCTAAATAATACAAAGTTTATAGATCATAGGGTGTCCGTGTGGCGTGAGGGTTAACATGCCCCCCTTCCTGATGTAGATTCCGTCCTCGGAAGCTATTGAGTTGAAGCTCGTTCGTCGAGGTGGAAGAGAATTTGAGATGAATGTCCTTAGCCTTCTTCAGTCACTGCAAAATCAAACAACATTGGCACAGTAATGGCATTCTCTTAAAAAGCATATGCAGTTTTAGGTAGAAAAATTGATTGGTAAAAGAATTTCAAACAATTTGTCAGCAATGAACATTAAATGGCAATGTAATCAAATGCATAAACAGATGTAAAGGTAGAAAATTAAACAAGTCTGGGGTCGCTAATTTGACGGTCGAAAGGCACTAGAGATCGAATATTAATACCATGGATAAGCTTCTTAATTTTCAGTGGTCAATTAAGTTGTTTAATCACGAGAGCCAAGTATTCATGTTCGAGGGCTGACTAGAGGCTATATCTAGAAAACCTTGTAGTTAAGCTACCATAAAAGGAATTTCTCATGAAATCATCGCCTGGCTGATTACTTTTTCTTTGACCCCCCAAGGTCTTTTCACAGTGATTCAATTATGATGTGTGTGCTTATTTTGTATGCCTTGGGTTTTTTGCTTTTCAAGGAAAAGCGCCCACACTGGGAACCTCTAGGGCTCTATTACCATAGGCAATACATGTGAGTGAAGTACCAAATCAAGCTGAGATTTCTCTTCCAGCTTAAAATTTTACATTGTGGCACTTTGATTTTTGGTTTGTTCATTTTCAGCATTTTAATTTTGTAACTTTGGGAGGTCATATAACATTGTTACATCCCCCAGGCTCATCACATTAGTAAACTCCCTTTATAATACTTAAGCTAAAGGTCAATAGGGTTAAGCCCACTAGAAAGCCCTAGTACATTTCATACAATGCTGCCTAAATCGGATTAAGAACCTAAGTAACCATTGTTTATTAGGAAGGCATTCCCCATGGTATTAAGAGAAGATTTCTAATACCTAGCTTGGTCAAACTAGCTTAGTCGGACTGCTTGATTTTTAAACCTAGACAAGTGATTATGACAAAACATTACATTGAATTAAATGTTTGATACTAAGCCAATGCGCTGAATATTATGCTACCAATCACAATCAAGGCAGACAAACATAGATGCAAAAAGATAATGGCAATGCTAATGGACAAGAAACACCTGTTTGTGTTGATGGTCGCGCTTGATTTGAAGGTTCCATGAAGGTCCAAATCCTAACCACAGCAACACGCTCCTGTACACACTATGAAATACAAACAATACCTCTAGGAGGCACATCAGTGGGAAAAGAGATCTTTGCTAATCACTCAACTCTAAAACAGAAACACTCCTATCGTACTAATCTTACCTACCCTCCATCATTCAAGTGATGAGGATCAAAGGTGTTTTATGGCATAGGTTTCTGTTTCACTGTACCAGATGTGACATGTGTAGGTTTGAGTCAATGTTTTGACTTTAATGTGCATACTCGTTTGCTAATTGCTCTTGCTCTTTTTTTTTTGTGAGTATAAAGCTTTATATGTACATTCCCTAAGATTGGTGATTGAGAGGTCAGGGAAAAAGGTTGAGAGGGAAACAAATGAATGATGACTGTCAGCAAACACTCCCCCCTTCCTTGGGTAGATCATACCATTTGAAATGAGCTTGTCACCCTTTGAAACCAATTATTCCAGTTGGTAATAGGTGAGGATTTTTGCCAGTAGTTTGTTATTACCCTAGGTGCCTTGTCAAGCTGCAAGGGTGGTAAGGTACTCTCCCAGGATTGAACTTGAAGTGGTTCATCAGGTGATTCTTGAACACTGGGAGGTGTGGATTCTTTTGTAGCTTCATTGAGGTCCATTACTATAGATGGAGGCTGTGTAGAAGCTTTTACCTCTATGGATGTATTACATGATGAGCTAGAAGCTTCATGGGACTCCCCCCTTCCTGAGCTAGGTGGAACAAATCGTTCTTTCTTTGGTACCCAAACTAGCTCGGGAGCGGGTGTGTAACATTGCATGATTTTTTCCTTTCCACGATCATTGATTCGTTTTGGAGCTACGGCATTGGGCTCACTTGGGTCAGGTGATAGGTAAGAGCACACTTTACGTTTGGGCACCCAGATTTGATCATTTCCTTCATAGTATCCTTGGGCTTCCAATAGTCGTTTAGGAATCCAACGCAACGTTTCTTTACATTTTTTGGAGCGAGTGATACGTTTCTTACAAGGCTTCTGTTTTTTAGCACTAGCTATGGTCACTAAAGAAGCTTTAGGGACCCACTTGTATGTTTTCTTTGTTACCTTAGGATGAGTCTTGTCGGAAGCGATATGCATTGCTTGTAGCATATTTAAGGGTATAGGCATTTCATCCCCCTCAGGTGTTACCCAGGTCGTCCCCCTATTTCCCCAAGTGTCTATGGTTGATGCTAGGTGGACCCAATCCACATTGTCCGACTCAGTCATCCCAGGTAGGATATCCATATAAGGAGAATCTTGGCCAATGTCTGTATCCTTCTTACAAGTGTAACAATATTGTAGTGGGGCCGAGTGAACTGTGGTGTCAGAGCGATAATCAATAATGGTTTTACTCCCTAAGGGGTGTATCTTACCAGTCACCAAATCCACTCTAAGGACAGAGTCTTGGAATTGCAAATAGACATGATTTTTAGACCAATCGTGAACCATTTGTGCTTCCCTCATGAATGGTCGTCCTAAAATCATTTCATATGACATAAGGTGTTTAGAGAAATCCATTACAATGAACGTATGTCGTACCTTGTGTCCTAGAACTTTGATCTTAAGATCCTTGAGCATCCCCATAGGTTTGGCTATGGTACCATTTGCCATCTTTACCACAATGTTAGTAACACTGAGGCGGGGTTTTCCCATGGATTCCCAACAATCTTTTGTAACGATGCTAACTCCCGCACCACCATCAAGAATTCCCTTTATAGTTAATCCCTTGGTAGTGATGGGTAGGGTCGCATTAGACTCGTCGCCTTCAAAATACTGCCCTAATTCGTTAATGGGTACCTCGATCACAGACTCGTGTCCATCTAAGTCAAGTGATTGCACATGATTTTCCTCATCAATCATAATCGAGTCAGGCCTATTTGGTTGCGCAAACTGCGGTAATCCCGTTTGTAGCTCTCCGTTAAGGAATGATCGAAGTGCAAGGAATAACTCAGGATCTCCATACAGCTTTGCTATGATCGTGGTTTGGACCTCAGAAGACATGAAGTCCACTAGTTTGGCAACATTCATTGGCGTTTTGCAGGGTGTAGGTCCTTGACTAGGAACTGGTGAGGATGGAATCTCATATTCCTCAATGGGATCAAGTATTCCTTCGTTAAACATGTATGCTCACTTTCTGATGTCCCGTCCTCACTCCCTTCTTGGATGATACTAGATATGGCTAACGGTCTATGGTTCATGTGGGGTGGATGAACTTGCGTGGGAAACACTGTGTCATGAATTTTGACCTGCATGGGTTCTGGTTCTAGTTTCCTTTGAGTCTTCTCCACTAAACCTCTTAGAAGTTTCACCTGCTCAATCTCGTCTACTGGGTTTGGGTACGTCCCAATCTTCTTTTTACGATTCTTCCCTTTTTGCCCCTGCGGTTTATCTTGGGGGTCTTGGATTGGATTTGGAAACACTTGTGGTGTTTTCAGAGGCTCTTTATGATTTTCTCTTATTCGGTTTTCATTTGGTTCCATGTTACGGTTTTCTTTGTCGGTCTTTCCCTTTGTGGTATTGGTTCTAGTCTCCATTGTCTCGACTGAATCTGAATCATCCTCGAGGTCATTCATATACACGGGGTCATCTCCTGTTCCTATGTTTGTTTTGGAACTTGGCTTTGAATTTTCCGTATTCTGCGACTTCTTCCTTCGTGTCTTCTTTTTCTTTGCTTGGATAACTGACGCGGTATCTCTCTCTTCGAGGATATGTCCTGGCCCTTGAAGCATGGACCGTGTAATCGCATAAGCAGGTGCGACGGGTGGTATTGGCGATGTCACACTAGCAATTTTGACCAAGTTCAGGGGTGTGATTTTAGGCGCATTTGGGTTATAGGGGCATTGGGCAATCAAGTGATCTATGCCACAACGATTACATGTGAGTATTGGCATTGCAGACGTGCTCCCTTGATTCACTTGCATCTGTGCAGCATTCTTTTGCAGCCTAATAGGGCACTCCGCTACTCGATGTGGTCCACCACACTCGTAGCATTGAAGAGGTGGCCTCCTAGCCTGGGTGTTGATATTTTGACCTCTGGATGCGAGAGCAGCAGCTTGATAAACCGGCTTGACTTGTCCCCAACAATCTTCCATGTAGTATATAGGACACTCTTCCAATGTATCAAGTCCGTAGGCAATACTAGTGTCTATTTCCTCCTCACAGCCATCTGGATAAGCATTTGATGGCTCGCAACCCACTTGGTTCATAGGGGCGACTCTTGGATGCGGGGGCTGCGGTCCTAGCACAGGAGGTGGTAACGGTGTAGCTTGTACAACATTTTGAGATCTAGGGACCATGTGTTGCGGTAGTTGCTCAACAGGTGGAGTAGGCATCAATACAGGAGCTCGAGGTGCATCCGTCCAGGCTATAGGTGGTCTATTTGCCATCATACGTTTGATCATTAAACAATCCTTAGCTTGGTGACCATACCTACCACATGCGTTGCAAGTTCCATTAAATTTTACTCTAAACGTAGGGCACTCACTAGTGCTATGTGGACCTAAGCAAATGGAACACCATTGTTGCTCCCTTCTTGGATACATGTGACTATTTTGAGGGGGTCGATTATCCTTAAGAGACTCTTGGATTGCCTTGGTGAGGTCTGTCAACAATGTCTCAAATACCTTTGGCTCATTGGCAATGGGCTTTGCAATCATGGGTTCATACTCAATGGCTTGTGAGCTAGTGGATCTCGTGTCAGTAGACACCCTCATGCCTGCTATCATCAAGTTGTCCTCTAGTTGGATTGCATTGGCAGTGACATCTTCCCAGGTTGTGATACCTCTAATCACTAGTCCATTATAGATTCCTTCATTCCTCAACCCTCGAATGAATCGATCAAGCAGTTGGTTATTGTTGAAGCGCTCATTTACAGGGCAACGAGATTTTAAGTGCTTTAGACGACTAATGAAGTCCCTTACTGACTCTCCTTCCTTACGTTCGGCCTTCTGTAGCTGAGATGCTACACCCCAAAGCACACCTTCTCGTATGTACTCCTTTAGAAACAACCTTCGAAGGGTAGGGTAGATTTTTTTCTCGTCCACCCTTAGGGTCCTATACCAATCTCCAGCCTTCCCACTTAATGTCAAGCTTAAGGCATTGCACTTATGTAGTTCGTTGCGTTCCCCTAAGGAATCACATACTTGTTCAAACACTTCAATGTGTTTTCTAGCATCTTCGTCCCCATTGAATTTTTGCGTGAGTTTGGCAATTTGTACTGCCTTACTTCTAGGCTCTCTATCAGATGCATGACGCATATTTTCCGCGATAGATCGACCTATGGTTTGAGCAAACGCTACCAAGTCACCTATGTGAGGAGGTAGGGCCGGTGGAGGTACTCTTGGAATCATATGTGGGAGAGGAACGGGTACCGGTCTTGGCATATGTGTGGATGATGGAGGATATGGAACATAACCGGGCATAGGTCCACTCGGATAAGAGCTAGGGAGCGGCACTCGAGGAGCATAAGCAAGTGGTACTATTGGAGGTGTGGGGGCCATGTGTGCATAAGGGGCTAGAGGCACATATGGTCGAGGCCCCATATTAGGTACTACGACACTAGGTAGTGGCACTGCGCTAACCGTAGATATCATCGGTACATTCTCTGTCAGGCTTATCCCTGGAGTGAGCACTGTGTTTTCCTTGATAGAGGGTTGAGCCAAGTTAGGGAAGCTAAAGTTTTCGCTCGGAGGCTCAGATTGCATAGAGACCCCAGGTGAAATGACGTAAGATGGGTCCATGGGGCTCATTAGAGGAGTCTCCATTTGTGATAGAGTAGGCTGTTGAGCCTTGCTCGTATCCAGAAATCTCATGGGGCCAGTTGAGAGTATATTTACCCCTCGGTTTTGCCTTTCTGATTGAATAATGCCATGGATAACATTACAGATCATTTTCCGTTGATCTTCGATGCTCGTGGCACTAGAGGTGGATTGTACAATTTCTATCCATCCTACATGGTAGGCGTGGCCAGAGTGTAGATCCGTCAACACCTCAGTGTGGAGGTCGTATGTCCAATGATCATTAATGAACAATCCTTCTAGAGTCGACGTGTTAACGGTTTCTTGTGAGGTAGAAGCAATGTTGCTCCCCGTGGTTTTACTTGTCACCAACGGTACTCTAGAGGGAACTTCTAAA
Source organism: Adiantum capillus-veneris (assembly GCF_014529385.1). Lineage (NCBI taxonomy): Eukaryota > Viridiplantae > Streptophyta > Polypodiopsida > Polypodiales > Pteridaceae > Adiantum > Adiantum capillus-veneris. The sequence goes on from NC_140955.1 coordinate 117,203,355, forward strand.
GGAGGCAGCTCAACAGGGCCTTCTTGGTAAGAAGTTGGTAGGATATCCACATGGACACTCTTTGGGGGTGTGGGGTCCACGTGCGATGTGAAAGGAGAGTCCACTTCCCCACCCCCTTCGTGTGCTTCATTTGCATCAGGTTCCGAGCGAGTAGCTCTACCTAATGTTTCCATGAAACGGCTAAACATACTAGTACTAGGCTGTGGAGCTTCGGGAGGTGCATGGTCTTCTCTCTCAGTGTTTTGGGTAGGGTATGCTTCCATGATTTCTGAGTCGGAGGAGGAATCACTAGCGGCTATTTTAGGGTCTTGGGTGGTGCTACCTTGTGTCCCCGCTGAGGGTCTAGAGCTTATCGTGGATGGGTAATGGGTGTCCGTATGAACAGAGGCACCCTCAATATGCTCGTGTTCTAGCACCCGCCCAGAGCGTAAGTGCATGTGCTTTTGACCCTAAGGTGTCAAAAAGCTGCTCTAGGAGGTCTTGTGACTAGTTTTTAGCGTGTTTTTTGTTTGTTTTTTTGCTAGATTTTTTAGAGCGTGTCGTGGAATGGACCGTGTGATAGCTCGAAACGAGCGTATCGGTCAGAGAGTCGTGCCGTGCTTTACAGCCCTCCGTTTGGTCACTCTATGCCCTCGGAATCCCTAAAACTGTCAATTTCCAGTAGGGAACTAGGCCCAAACTAGAAAGTCTAAGGGTGCAAGTGGGAAGAGAAAGGAGGAGAGTGGAGGACTTGTCCCACATGCTCTCATTCTCTCTTGAGGGAGTAGGGTATATATATAAGAGTGAGTCTAGTATATATCATAAGACTGAGGACTGAGGCCCGGGCCTGGGCTTGGGCTTGGGCTTGGGCTTGGGAAAATGATCCCGATCTATCTTTTATACAAACCAACCCGTCCGTTTTAAGAGTCACGTTTTTTATTTTCAAAAAATTTAGCCGCCCGCTCGCTCACGTTTTTGATTTCCGATTTTTTTTTTTTTTTTTTTTGAAGAAAAAATAAAAAACTTTTTTTTTTTTTTTTTGGCTGCAGAAAATACAGAAATTGAAAACGCAGATATGCAGAAATTGAAAAAACGCAGATATGCAGAAAATTGAAAAACGCAGAAATGCAGAAATTGCACAAAATTGCAGAAATTGCAGAAAAAAACGCAAAAATTGCAGAAAATGCAGAAATTGAAAACGCCGAACTTGAAAATGCAGAAATTGCGGAAATTGAAAAAACGCAGACAATAGCAGAAATTGAAACTTGACAGCAAATGCAAAAAACGCAAAAAACAGAAATCTCCACACACTCCTTCCCTGCCTTTCCTATGATAGAAATTGCACCACAAGGAAGCGTAAAGTGCTAACCGAGCTTAGTGTAGGGCATATCCCCGGCAGCGACGCCAAAAATGTGCGCTCCTTGCCGCACTGTCGAAGCAAGGGACTTGCCAATACACCGTGTGCGAGCCACAAACGGCTCCAAGCACACAACAAGCCTAAACTAGCAAGCTCAAGAGAACAAAGGGTGTGTCACTCACCGCTCTACGCTCGCCTTCCTGGTGGATTCCTCGCCGCGATGAAGAAGAAGCTGCAGTCGTGCCGCGCTCAACCGCCTCGCCGCCGCCGTGCCTTCGTAATGCTCGATCGCACACACACTCTCCCTCTCTCTCTCTCTCTCTCTCACACACACACACAAGGAGGTGAAGAAGAAGAAGATGGAGATGGAGCAAGAGCACTCTTCAATTGCACAAATGAAAGAATGAGTAAAAATTAGGTTTAGTTGGCTTTTATAGGAGCTCACCCCATTCACACTTGGGCGCCCATGCTTAACCAACTAATCCCTTGAATGTCCAAGTTAAAGTGCGCCTCTCATCGACGATCACTCTACCTTTCCCTATTGGACCGACAAGCCCGGTACCTGACTCTAAATAATACAAAGTTTATAGATCATAGGGTGTCCGTGTGCCGTGAGGGTTAACAAAGAACTGCCAACTCAGTCCAGACTTATGCTTATATTTATTCAAGGACTAAGGAACAGAGATCTCCAGAAGGACTTACATATGAAGAGGAGCACAACGTTAAATGAGTTAACTAAGGAGGCTATTTACCTTGTAGAAAATTGTGTTGTCTACAAGGAGGGTGAATTCAAGGATCTTGATGACGATTCATCCTCACAACAAAGTGGAAGCAAGTCCGCTAAGACAGCACTGAAAGGAGAAGTAGCTGTAAGCCAGGAGAAGCTTGTGGAGGAAGTGCTAAAAACAATTAATATGTATGCCATAAACAGCCACAGTGGTGTGCTATTGAACAAAAATGGACAAACCATGTGATGGAGGAATGTTATTATAACAAGGGATATGTGAGAGAGCGACCTTATGCTCCCCAAGCTCAGGTAGCATCTCCTCAACTTCCACCGATGCCTAGGTATCAAGCAGGAAACCTACCAGGACCTGTAGATGTTGAAAGACCACAACCAGTATTGGGGCAACAACAACCCCTACCAGGATTACAACCGTTCATCATAAGATACACACCAACGGTAAACGAACTAGAAGAGAAGGCTTTGGTACCAATGCATGCATATTATGAAGATTCCAATGGATATGCAACAAATCCTGTCTATTATCCACTGGAAGAACCCCCAGCGCCAGAACCTTGGAGCATGATTGGAAGTACAAGACCACCAATAGCTGCACAGGCAACAGGAGAAGGAAGATACAGCTTGGATGAACGAACATTGTTTTTCATAGAAAATGGAGACATGGGCGGGTAGAGGCATGCGTACCAACAGAGAGGAGATCAAGGAGCACCTCAATAGCCTAAGGGACCCTGCTACAAGTGTGGCAGAGATCATTGGCTAAGGGACTGTCCTCATGATGAAATCATTAGAGTCAATGCGTATTGCACCAAGTGTGGAATTACTCACTTGATTCCTGATTTCCCTAAGAACCTGAGAAAAGAAGCAAAAACTACTTTGAACATGCTGGAAGCAGTGCCTTCTAGTGGAGGGGTTCTAGTGGAGGGTCAGAAAACAAGACAGTAATACCTATTCAAGCAGTGACACGTGCCCAAGCTCAAAGAATGACAAACGAACCCATAATTGAAGAGCCAAAGACCGATGCCCCAAGTGTAGAAATGAAAAATCAGAGAAGCACTTGGAAAGCAAGAAAGGCGCATATGAAAGCCAGGAGAGAACGAGAGCAAACGGCTCTATCTGAGGAGTTAAAACACACAAAGGATAGATTGGAGCGGTTAGAGGATCTAGCTAGTTTAAGTTCACACGCTGCTACAACCAAAGGAGCCAAGGAAATAGTAGAACCCAAAAGTGCAAGATCGGGAGGATCAGTGTTGGTAGAAAAAGTAAATGAGCAATTGGACGCACTTTTAAAAGCATACGAAGCCAGACTCAAAAACAACCAAACCCAAGAGCAAAGATGGATGACTTATCCATATGCAAAAATTAAAAAACAGAGGTTGGAAATGTGTCGAAAGATGATTGAAACAGCCCAATCCTTGATAGAAAATCTGCTTGGTAAACCTGCAAGTTGGCACGAGGTACCAACTCCAAACCCTATCAAACCAACTCTAGAGAAACAAGTAGACACGAAGGAGAAACTCATGACTGCCTCTGAGTCTAGGAGAGGAGAACCTATCATAGGACCAAATACAACAGATGAGACAATTGATGGTTTCTAGCCTAAAACATTAGTAGAAATGGGTAAGGATTGTAATAGTCTAGATGACTTGTGGAAGCAAATCCTGGAAGCAAATGAAGATAACAGGGTGAACCAACAAATACATAGCACGAGAAAGGAGAAAAATGAGATCTTACCTCCCATTGAAGAGTTTGAGGCAAGATCACAAATGAACTTTGATATGCATTCATAAGGGGGAGACCAGTGTTCAATTAGTTCAGGGCACAACCAACCAGACTCGCTAAAAACTCTACCCTCTTACCTAGGGGAGTATGAAGCTAAGTCCGAGGTGAGAGCAATCCCATCTCAAAGATTTTCTTCCAACAGAGTGATGGATTCACAAGGGTTGATTGAGTTATTGTCCACCCCTGTGGCATGCACAATCACGTTAGCCGAACTCCTGAGGTTACGACCAAACATGTGGACCACCGTAGGCAAATGCTTAGAAAAATTTGGAGTAAAAGACCCTACCTCGAAGCTTCAAGAAGGGATCAGAGAATTGGACAAGCCTCAACTAAACACTAGGCCAGTACCTTTAAACAAGGCTGGAGAGTATTGCGAGAGAGAAGATGGAAATACCACACTACCAGTAGAATTCCAGGGAATAGTATCCAAAGCTATTTTTGACAGTGGAGTGGGAGTCGCTATCGCCACCAAAGAAATCTGGGAAAAATGGAAAAAACCGGCTTTGAGAGCTACCAGAATGAAATTGCAACTGGCAGATGGGCTCATGAAAAATCCTCTAGGACTTTTTAGAAAAAGTAATTGTCACCTCTTGCGGAATCGAGTATGAGCATACATTTGCAATAGTTGATTTAGACAAAAAGAACAATTACGAGATCATCTTGGGAAGACCATTCATGAGACAATTAAAGATGGTCCAGGATTGGGGTTACGACCACATATACCTCAGACGTGGGGAGACTACAACCAAAATATACCTAAAAGACCATAGTTACAAGGATGTGAACCAGACACTAGTGGAAGAGTGTGATTCACCTACATTGGCAGGGTCCGAACTCCCAGCATGGTTACGGCAGAAAAAAGAGCTATGGATGTGCGGAGCTTCACATTGTGGGAGCTTAAAAAGAGAGGAATTCATCTTAGAAAGAGCTATTGAGGACAAGGATTACATTCCGGAACCTTTTCCCGAAGATGCCTTAGAACCTCTGGAATGGGAACACATACTAGCAACATTGGATGTCTGTACCATTACAGATAGCCCAACGATAAAATTTTGCGATAAGGATGGCTGTGATGTGCTACCATATTACATGGTAAACCTTATACCAGTAGGAGATGAGTATGTAGACTCACCAGAATAAGAAGAGTTTTATGACTCCTCTGAGCATCAAGAATTAAGTAACGATGCAGATAACGAGTGTTCAGACAGCTCAAGCGAGCGTGGGGAGACAACCGCGAATATCAAGTTTTATGATTTTGCAAATCAACACCCTAGATGCCAGGAACGCTATAGAAAAAAAAGAGCAGAAAACAAAATTAGAGAGAACCTGATGCCCAGGATAAAAGATAAAACTCACTATCTAATGCTTGTCAAGGCAGAAGATTGTGTAAAAGACCAAATATCAGGAAGATTCTCAAGAGTGCGAAAGGAAAGGACACATGAGAAAATAAAACAAGCACGGAAGACTAAAAAAGAAATAAAATCAAGAAAATATCAACAATCAAAACAGGAAAAGACAAAACATCTAGAGTGGACCAAAATGGAGCGTAAGAATACATACCAAGAACTAAAACGATCGTTACGAGAGGTATGGACTACTGAGGGAGAAAGTGATGATAAGGAGGATTTAGAAAAAGGAAACATGAATGTACCATCCCATTATCGAAAATTCACCATCCAAGACAGAAAAATCATAATGACACCACCAATAAGGGAAAGAATAAACCAGGAATCTTACGATGGGTCGAAAAATGCAAAATGGATAGACCTCGCTGCGCTAGGTGAAGAGCCTCAGCCTGTCTATATAGCAACTGATTTACAGTCTGAAGAAGAAGAAAGGCTAACACAACTTCTCAAGAAGTATAAAGATGTGTTTGCATGGTCCTACAAAGACCTCAAAGGAGTTGATCCATCGATATGCCAACATACAATTCCTTTGAAATCAGATGCCAAACCTAACAAACAGCGTCCTTACACATATAATGACACATTCGCTAAACGAATCAAAGAGGAGATTGACAAGCTGATGGATGTTGAATTCATCTATGAAATCGAGCATACAGATTAGGTGTCACCTATTGTGGTTGTCTCCAAAAGGAACGGAAAGCTGCGTGTGTGTGTGTGAACCTCAAAAAAGTGAACGCAGCCACAATAAGGGATAATTATCCCTTGCCGATCACCGAACATGTGCTTGAGAGGGTGGCTAGAAAACGGACTTTTTCCTTTTTAGATGGGTTTTCGGGGTATAACCAATTGGCAATTGCAATAGAGGATCAACACAAAATAGCATTTGCCACAGAGTGGGGAATATATGCGTATAGAGTTATGCCTTTTGGCCTAACTAATGCCCCAACTACCTTCCAAACGTTAATGACATGCATTCAAAGAATACCTGAGAATATTCTTAGAAATATATATGGATGATCTCTGTGTCCACTCTCTTATACAAGAAGAACATATTGACCATTTACAAAAGGTATTTGAGAAGTGCAGAACATATCGAATTTGTCTCAACCTGAAAAAGTGCATTTTTACGGTAAGGCAAGGCCGCATCTTAGGACATATTGTCTCAATAAATGGCATAACCACTGACCTAGACAAAATTAGAGTCATAGTAGACTTGCCCAGGCCTACTAATGCCAAACAAGTACAATCCTTCATGGGACACTGTGGATATTATTGAAGATTCGTATATATGTATGCGGTCATTGCACAACCACTATATTGCTTATAAGTCAGTTTCGACTGGAGTGAGGAGTGTGAAAATTCATTGCAAAAGCTTAAGGAAAACCTTGTATCAGCACCTGTACTTAAAGCACCAGATTGGGAAAAGATATTCCATGTTCACATTGATGCCTCTCCATACGCAATTGGGAGTATTCTTGCTCAACCTGGAGAAGGAACAATGGATTTCCCATTTTTTTATGCGAGCCGACATCTAAATAGTGCAGAAAAATCTACACCACCACTGAAAGAGAGGGATTAGGAATGATTTATGCTGTAAAGAAATTTTGGTATTACTTGCTTGCAAACAAATTTGTGTTCTTCACAGATCATCAACCTCTTTTGTATCTAGTAAATAAACCATGCAATACTAGGAGAATTGTACGCTGGTTTATTATATTTCTAGAGTTTGACTTCACAGTGGTAGTAAAAAAGGGTAAAACTCATCTACGGGTGGATCATCTTTCAAGGCTACAAAACGGGGAAGCTCCTAAAGGAGTAGATGATGACATACCTGATGCTTATCTTTTCAATATTGAAATGATACCCAAATGGTCTCAGGAAATTGTTAGCATTCTTTCCTTTGGAGGTAGATTTGATAACAAGGAAGATAGATCCAAACAACAAACATTTCGACAAACAAAAAAATTTCAGTTGATTGCAGGACGAGTGTACCATCTAGGCTCGGACTAAATTCTATGATTATGTATAAATCTAGAGGAATTCGAGTGTTATCTTTAAGAAGCACATATCCATGATTGTGCATTTCATTGTTCAACAATGAAAACACACCAAAGATTGAAACACTTAGGAGTTTATTGGCCAACTATGTATGCTGACACACATGCTTATGTTAACAATTGTACTATATGTAGTGCCGAACGATCGGTGGATCATGCGACATTGTTTCAGGTAGCCATTGCACCTGCATGGAGTTGATATATCATTGATTTCTTAACAACAAGGACATATAACAAAAGTGTGAAAAAGGGCTATAGAGTTGGAAGCTCGAGACTTTAGTTTAATTGGAAATCAACTCTACAAGAGAGGAAAGGACAATCAACTTAGAATCTGTGCAAGTGAAAGTGAATACCTGCTAATTCTAGAACATGCACATGGAGGAATAAGTGGAGGCCATTTTTCAGGCGATAAGACGGCAAAAATTGTCTTAACCGCAAGAATATGGTGGCCTATATTGCACATGGATGCCGAGGAGTTTGTAAAGCATTGTGACACATGTCAGCACACTAAGGTTCCGCTAAAGAGAGATGAGATGCCACTACGGCCAATGATGGGAGCACGGGAATTTGCAAAATGGGGAATTGATTTTGTGGGGCCTATTTCACCCCCTGCATATTGCACCCATACCCAACATATCATTGTGGCTATGGACTATCTCACAAAATGGGCGGAAGCCAAAGCAACACAAAAAGTAGACGTAAGAACCACTGCACAATTTTTTTATGAGAATGTCTTTGTACGATACTAATTACCAATAGAAATTGTCAGTGATCGAAGAACACATTTTCTTAATGATTCATTGAGTATCTGCTAGAGGAATTCATGGTCATACATAGAAACTCTGCTCCATATCATCCACAGCCAAATGGACAAGCTGAGGCCACAAATAAGACACTATGCACTGTTTTGACTAAAATTGTATCAGAGTCAAGGACCGACTGGGATCAACAATTACACTCAACACTATAGGCATACAAGGTAGCTTACAAAACATCTATAGGAACAACACCGTACAACATGGTGTTATGCTATATTACCCATAGAGTTTTTGATTCCAACTCTACGAGTAGCGAAACGCTTAGAATGGATAGACCATGAGCTCTCTTCAAGAATAGATGACCTTGAAAAGCTAGATGAACTTCGACTGAGAGCTGTAGCTTCGATCTATGCTAAAAAGAGAAGACAAAAAGAGTTTTTTGACAAGCACGTACGTATGAAAGAGTTCAAAACAGGTGATTATGTACTTGTTTATACTTTGAAACAACATGCCAAGAAACTTAAAAAGCGAGGGATGGGACCCTTTGTGATTAGTGATTTATCACAAAGAGGATCTGTCAAACTTGCTACATTGGCAGGAGAAGAAATGCCAAATTGGATTAGTGGGCGTCAGTTAAAAAAGTATTATTTACCACTAACACAGGATATGCTTCAACAAATCCATCAAGAAAAACAACGAATGAAGGAGAAAAAGAGGGTATGAGAAGAAGCACAAGTAGAAGCAAAAGAACGCATTGCAAAAAGAAGGCTTCTACGACAACAACAACAAAGTGGATCACCGTTGCCAATAAATGCTATTCAATTAAGGAATTTTGGTGAAGACACAGGGGAACCAATAATTGCAGTCAAAGTGGGTAGAAATCAAGTTGAATTGACGACATTGCTTTATTCCGGAGCTCAAGCAAATCTGATCTCTTACAAATTATATAAACAGCTTAAGCTCGAAGATCAACTACATCCTACTCAACAAGTGCTGGAAAGTAGTATATCACATTCGCTAGGAACATTGGGCTGGACAATATTGCATGTACAAATACATCAATATGTTTACCCCCATAAGTTTTATGTGGTTGAGGATGCGAGCACACTACACCCCATGTCGTTGGGACAACCTTGGCAGAAAGAGTATAATGTGTAGATAGATTGAAATTCGGATACAATCAAAATTCAGCATACACAAGAACAACAGGTGGTAGCCTTTGCTCAATCAACCCGAAAGAACTAGATGATAGCACCACCATCACTGGATAAAGAACAAAAAGGATGGGTGCCAATAAAGCACAACACGATATCCATGAAGAACAACCAAGGAACTGCCAACCATGTTCACTACAAAAATAAGAACACAGACCACAGTGAATAGATCAAGGTTAGCAAGACGCAGAAAACAAGTATGGGTACGGAAGGATAGAAGCGACCTGGCATACAAACCACAATACAATAGCAGAAGTCAACAGAAGAACACACTTAAACCAACAACCAAGGGAATAAAAAAGATATGGATCCCGAAGAGAATGCTCAGTAACCACTTAAATGCGACACGCATTTAGATCCCCAAACCAAAGCAACAGGAACTCCCTTCAGTACAAGCAACACCACCAGCTAGACACTCACTACATATGAAACCAGCAAACTGATCTATGTGGGTTCCGATCAGCAGAACAGCAATGACGACCAAGGACGAGGCAATAAACCTACAAAAGCCTCCACAATAAAACTCCAAACGGCAATTAACAGAGAACAAGATTCTAGCTACAACGGACATGACACTTTCATCCACGGAAACAAACACAGCCATATTGACAGTAGCGGCAAACCAAGAAACTTTTGCAAAAAAGACGATCAAACAAAGAGCTGTAGAGTTACAATTTCTACTTGCAAAGAAAATCCGCCAACCAAATCAACAACAAACAGGAAACCTCGACATCGAATGCCAATAAGCATCTTGCTTATTCCCTCCTCTCGCACAACATTAATTTTTCCATGCATTGACTGAGTATGCATCAGATAGGGCCACATTACAAGGCCGCGCATTAGCACAATTTTTAACCCATGCACTGCACATACCCCAAGGCAAAACCTTGTCGTCCGGGAGGACTCCGACTAGGAGGGGGGGAGGCATTCTCAATGCGGACCCAATGAAGGTGAAAAGAGAAAAAAAGGGCATGTTTCGGACCCAATGAAGGTAAAAAGAGCAAAAAAGGGCATGATTTTTGACTATTTTGAAGGGTTTTTGTTTGATTGCAAAATTTTCTAAACTAACCTAAGTAAATGTGCCCTTATACAACACGAATCTACAAGTATATGGGGCCAAATGCCAAATTAGGCCTCTAGGTGTGTGTATATATGTACAAATAGCCATTTTTTGGGTGAAATATTAGTAAAATGGAGAAATCCGACCAAAAAAATTGCATGTGAGTGTACATAGTGTTTTGCAGTGATGTTTTTGAGTTATTGTGATTTTTGGGAATTTTTTGGGTTTATTTTTCTATTTTCTTTTTAATTTTACTAATTATCGGCAGAAAAACTTCAAAAATACAAAAAACAGGTGAAATATGGTCGTAATGAAAAGAAAAAAAATATGGGGATAATTAGTGACTATAGGACAACCTATGGTACAATGGGGGTGCAATTATGTGAATGGAGCGGAAGGCGTGTTTTGACCAGATTTTGACCCAAATGTCAAATTTCTCGAAAATTGGGTAAATGGAGTCCAAATCAAAAACTTCTCGAGCCTAAACCGCATCTCGCAAGAAGTCGGGAGCACATGTCAAATTTCATAGAAAGTGGTTCGGGGACCCCCATTATAAGATTTTTGGCTTTCTAAAAGAAGCCTTAGTGTTGAGTCGAGTTAGGCATCCTTTCAATGTTTTGAGTGCCAACGATGGAGACTCATCTTAAATGTTGATGGAGTTTGTCAAATATGTCCCTTTCATTTCATAGCCTTACATGGCTTTTTAAGACTTTCCCTTGTTTATTTTTTTTGTCCTTGCTCATCTTATATTATTTTCAATACGAACACACAATTTATACTTCTTCTTTTTTCTTAGGATGGGACTACATTGCTTTTATTTTGTGTACCTTTCTATTTTTAAAGCTTTTAAAGAGTAAAGAACTTTTTTCACAAGAACAAGCGATTGTGACTCTCTCTCTCTCTCTCTCTCTCTCTCTCTCTCTCTCTATATATATATATATATATATTGTATTTTTATTTCCCTCATATCTTGATTTCCTTTTTGGAAAGCCATCATAAAAATCTCACCTTGTTTCGCTTCACTTAGAGCACATTTCTACTATTTTCTTCTTGAGAGAGAGCTCTTGCCACCTAGAACGAATCGGACTTCCAGCTGCTTCTACGATGCGCACGACCACCCGACAGGCTCCAGATATGAGAGGTAGGCTCACCACCTTGAGCTTTTCGCGTATGTTTGATGTTTTATCGCGAAAACTAGTGTAGGTTCACATGGGGAACATGCAGTAGAGACCTACAGGTAGAGGTAGCCACCTAACGGCTAACCCAATAGCAATAAGGCTTCATAGGGGGTTTACCCTAGCATAGGAGACCACTCTTGAATGCACAAAGGCGGCAAAAAACCAACGGGAAAAACCCTAACTTCTAGAGCCCTACAAGAGGCCACCAAGTGGTAAATCGGTGGAAAGTCGCCCAAATGCTACCAAAACTCATGGGTAGGAGCATCTCAAAATGCTCTACAAGGCTATATAGCCCACATGGCCATAAGATGACCCGAGGCGGGACTAAGCTTCAAAAACGGCATTGGATATACAAAGCGTCAACTGGCTCTCACGGCCAAACCGGATGTCTGTTTTCCACCAAACTTCACGAGCGGCTTGTCTAGACCATCAACAACGAAGTCCTATGGTGGTAGACCACCACAAGTCATTGACGGCATGCAAACGCAACCACGGGCACTTTCAGAGCGAGAAATCACCAAACGGAGCTCCGGCGAAGCCAAAGCCAACAAAAACCATATGGCAAGGTTCCCCAAGGAACCATGAAGCTATGGAGACTAACATCAAGAAATTGCATCGCTGAAAAGCACTCCAAGAGTCAAAAAACGACTCAGAGGCTTTGAAAGCCAAATAGGGAGTTTCTATATATCTTTTTTATTGAAATAATTCTTAAAGGGGACTCAAGAGGGCTAAGGGCATATACTAGTAGCACTTCTCCAAAAGAATTCATCAGGAGGTAGGATGTCTCAAGGCCATGTTTGGGCACCCAACTCAATATCTCACCTCATACATAGCTTCTACATAGCTTATACATGCTAGCCATCAAGTTTCATCACATCTGGACAAGAGTTAACCTCATATGCATCAAAAAACGGGAAGACAGAGCATAGAGGCAATAAAGGGTCATAGACCTACCAAAACTAGTCCAAATCACATGAAACTTGCACAATATACTCATTATCACATTGCCAAGCTAACTGTGGAGTCAGATATGAAAAATAATGAAATAGACATCCTACGCGTAGGATGTCTAAATGCCCTATTTGACCTCCAGCTGGTGGTTTTGAGTTCCACATATCTTTATAACATCTTTACAAGCTCATATATCAAATTTCAAGCCAGACCCATCACATTTGGCCCCCAAAACCTCAAAGATGCACTTTTCTGAGCCTAAAAACACTACACATGCTCCTAACAACACCAATACTTATCCAAATCAAAATCTAAGAACATGGCCATGTTCTAGATGCTAAGGGATACCCACAAAATCAAAATCAAGTCATTCTGAGAAAAGAGACATCCTACGCGTAGGATGTCTCCAGGGTTATATTGACCTTCTGTGCAGGAATTGACATCATGGGAGTCTTTTACATGGTATAAGAAGCCTATATATCAAATTTCAATCCAACTGGATATCATTTGCCCATCCATATAGGACATCCTACCCATTTTGTGAGCCAAAGGCCTAAATCTGCTCAAAATTGCACTTTTTGATGTCCAAACCAGATTCCAAGTACATAGCCATGTTGTACAGGTCAAGGGCCACAAGCATGTCAAGTTTCATCAAAATCAGAGAAGGTAGACATCCTACGTGTAGAATGTCTACATGCTTATTTTTCAGCCAAAAACCTACTGTGGGCACATGCATGACTTCCCTAGTCCCTTTTGAGTTCTTATTTCAATTTTCAAGTCATTTGGGTAGTCAAAACTCAGCTTATCAGCTAATCTATAAAAACTGCTAACTTTGGACTACTTAGTGCAACAGGATCCATGGCAGCCACAAGGTCGCCTGCAAAGAAGAAGAGGATGACTATCAAGGACTACTTAGAAGAAGTGGAGCCTTTTGTTATCCCAGAGGGAACCCTGAAGCCCACAAGCACTTGGATTCAAGATGACTTACTAGAAACCAATGATCTGAGAATCTACCAAGGAGTGTTTAAAGATCCGGAGGGAAATGCAGTGGAGCTACCCATGATCCCTCAAGAGCTCAATGAATTTGTCAGGAGCAAGATGGGGGAGCACTTGAAGAAACTGGATCTACACAATTACTTTGAAGCCTTGCCAATAGGGATTGATGTTAAAAGAGTGTGGGAATTTTTCACCACAATCAAAGAGGATGGCATAGCTAGAGTTACAGATCTGCGACGCAAATGTCGTTCGACATGAATGGCTACAACCCTCTCTCCCATATCCTCTTCTCAAGTATGAAGCTGCTATAATAAACAAGAGGATTAAAGAGGAGCCGATAGTGCCACTATACGAAGAAGATATCACCAAACCAGAAGGTGTTAAGCTTATTGTGGAGTCTCAGCCAAAATGGAGAAAGGCATGGCTAACTAAATACCCACATTATTTAGTACATCTGGTAGAGGCGCCTAAAATAATCAAAGACAACCTTAGCTTTTGCCCTCTACCAAGGATGCGGACCTGGGAAGAACAAGAACTAGTGAAGAAAAGCCACCCCACGTGGCTCAACTACCCAAAGCTGCCAGGCTTGAAGACATGTGAGAGAATGAGTGAGCAATACATGGTGAAAATCCTAACAGGGAGCCATTAAATTGTTTACTAGCTTGCTTGACCTCTCTTGCATTATGCTCAGAAAGATCTGTAAAACCCTTCTGATAGTTTTTGAGATCTTTAAACCTGGACAGGCAACAGACATCATATTCTTCTTCCAAGACACATATAGATGTGCGTATGAACTATCTGCTCAACCTTCCCATGAGTTGATACATGCCCTCTATCAGCGAATAATGTTTTTTCCCTCGTACCATCTTCAGGCCTTTGAAGAAGCCTTCTACACTAGTTTCTTCACCATCGATACAGATATATTTGGCCCTACATTACTGGCCCAGCATGCATGGTACGAGTTTGTTCTGAAGATGCACGAACACCTCCACTGAAGAAGCAGCTCTACTGTCATGTCGGGGACGACATGATCTAGGAGGGGGGGAGTGTTTGCTGCTGGACACACCCAACGGAGGATGATTGCTCGGTGGGATACTAATTTCCTTTGTAATTATTCCTTAATTGAGAAGAAACCGTCATTTCACCTTTGTAAATAGTGGGGCTTGCAGAAGCTTCCAAATTGTATACCATTTTTGACATTTAGACTGAGTAAATGGTTAAATTGGAACATTAGGGTTTGAGATTGTAAGGTATCTATACCACTTTTGACCTTAATGCAAAAAACCTTATGTCATTTTTATAATTTTTGTCTATGTGAGTAGAGCGTACTCTGTGTACGAGAGAGTGAGAGTTTATCTTGAAGCTAGGCATGCACTGGTGGATGAAATCAAGTGCGGAGAAGTGTAGCGTGTTGCCCCCAAGGAGAGCTACACGCCAACACCTACATTGCAGGTGTACGGCCCGGCTTTGTGAGATCGACCCACGATCTATATCTGGTGATTCAGTGAGCATATGTTGTCCATTTTTGCATTTCATCATATCCACGCATTCGCAATGAGTAGAGCTACACATTAGGCACTTTAGTTTTCGAAAACGACGACCTGCAAAAACCTGTGAGACATCCTATGTGATTTTCCACTGGGTGTTTAGGATTGGGGTTTTGGGTCACAGACCTTAGGGAGAGCGGCATATTAATGTTAATAGGGTTTCCTTCAAGTCCCATAGAGTTTCGAGAATGTTTGATGGGTATTTGGCTCTTGAAAGCATTGTAGGAAATCTCCTCTTGTGTACTCTTGAAGGCTGTAACTTAGACATTGGGTAGAGACCTCTGTAGGAAGTAGTCAATAGTCGGTCGAGTGTAGATTGACACCCTATGCTTGCTTCCACGTGCCTGCGGGTCGAGCTTTGTCTTTAGCTGACAAATCTTGTTAGGTGAGTTCTCACTGTGCTGACGTCCGTCGCGGAGTATCCGCCAACATATAGCCCATTAGGTGAAATAACATGCCCAAGATAGTGAATTTCTTCTTTCAAAAAATCACACTTAGATTCCTTGGCATATAATTTATTTGTTCGTAAAAATTTGAACACCTGCCTCAGATGTTGTAAGTGTTCTTCTTCAGAAGTGCTGTAGACTAGAATATCATCGAGAAAAATGATCACAAATTTGCCCAAGTACGGCTTTAAGACACTATCCATAAGTGTCATGAATGTTGCAGGCACATTGGTTAACCCAAAGGGCATCACCAAAAACTTGTAGTGTCCAAACCTTGTTCAGAATGCAGTTTTGGGTATATCAGCAAGTCAAATACGGACTTGGTGATAACCTGGCCGCAAGTCTATTTTCGTAAAAATACGAGCATGAGTGAGTTTGTCGAACAACTCATCCACGCGTGGTAATCGGTATTTGTTCTTAACAGTAACCGCATTTAAGCCACGGTAGTCTACGCACATGTGCATACTGCCGTCTTTTTTCTTCAGTAATAGAATAGGAGAAGCCCATGGTGAAGAACTGGGTTGGATAAAACCTATGCTAAGGTAGTCAGCAAGCTGACGTTCCACCTCAGCAGCTTCAGAGTAACTCATACGGTAGGGCGGTTTACTGACAGATTTACTGCCTGAAACCACATCGATGCTATGTTGCACCGATCGTTGTCGAGGGATATGTGTTCAAAACGTGAGCCGGGAAGGCGCCGGGCCTGTGGATGTGGGAGGTGTCAAGAGAACAAGAACAACATGTGAAAAAAGGCTTTGTCAATCACCGTAACCTTCAATTAATCAATTTAAGCTCTGAGTACATTCTGTTGGCAATAGCCAAGTCGGGATGTTAACAACACCGACACTTAGGTTCACTAAAATCAAGGAGTTTAGGCTCCCATTACAATTACACAGGCCGTTAACGGCTCCGCGATTCATCAAAAAGAAATAACTAATTTAAGTTGCCAGGGACAAACAAAATCCTAATCTGCCAGTTTTCAAAGATCTGTTGTTCTACTGCTTGATATGTCTTCAATTAATATCTTCAAATCCCTTCTTGCCCCTTATTTAGCTCAAGAACGAGAGATTCTCTTGTCCAAGCTCGAGAGAGAGAGAGAGAGAGAGAGAGAGAGAGAGAGAGAGAGAGAGAGAGAGAGAGAGAGAGAGAGAGAGAGAGAGAGAGAGAGAGAGAGAGAGAGAGAGAGAAATTTTCCCTCCTTGACCTTGACTCGAGCTTCTCACCTTACTTTCTTGCTTTAACCTCGACAAGATTCTCCTTGCTTGCTTGTTTAATCTCGGCTTACTCCTTTGCTTGCTTCGACCAAGCTTCAAGCTCCTTCTTCTTTGCTTTTCTTGCTTGCCTCGAAAAGCCTCAACAAGCTTCTCTTTCAAGCTTCCTAGTCCAAGCACTTTCGGGCCTCTTCTTTAGCTCGAGAACGAGAGAGAGAGAGAGAGAGAGAGAGAGAGAGAGAGAGAGAGAGAGAGAGAGAGAGAGAGAGAGAGAGAGAGAACACCCCGTTATCAATCTTCGGATGCTTCGAGCCCCCCTTCCCCTCTTCTTCCCTCGTAGTCTCTTGCTCTCTCAAGCTTCAACCATGGATCGTAGTCGAGCAATCTCTCCGTCTTTTTCTCTTCCTGCTCTCGTTACTCCTTTTTGCTTCGCTTATTAGCCCTCCCTAAGCAACGGCGGCACCGTCGTTGCTAGGGGGATAAAAATCATCTCCAGGTGACGTGGCAGCCCGATCGTTGACCATTACGAAACCTGACGGGACTAGTGTCAAAATTCTACATGCGGAGATGCTAAGCAACTTCCGCTACAGTCGCGCGCTCGTCCCAGATCCCTTGCGGCCACTGCAAGCTTTTCTTTCCTTGTGCAGTTCATTGTACGCTGCAGCCACCCTTGACTCCCCTTTTTCTTTTGCTTCTGTTTTTTTAAATTAAATTTAGGGTGACCTTTTAATTCAAGTGGGCGGCCGGTCTTAGTGGGTGGCCATCTTGCTTTTGGACGCCCTTCTGGCTTTGTAAGGGCACCACATTCAATATACTATGGTAAACATGCTGGCCATGCAATGTTTTGCAACATTTTTCTCCAGCAAGCCTTGACTAACAATATCTTCGAGAATTTTACTATGTATACCAGCATCTCAAATAATGCCACATGGTTCTAAGATGCAGGTATAGGTGATTGCACTTCCCGGAAGGCATTCTCTTCGCACTTGGTTGTTTATAGCTTGCATCATCTTCCCAGATAAGGCCAAAATTATCTAGCTCAGCACCGTGCCGTCAGCTGACATCGGCCTCAATCCATATCATCTCATGAACCCGGACTCCGTCTGACAAGCCCTAAACCCCTGCAGACCTCTCAAACTGCATAAAATTCATACAAACCCTGTTGAGGCTGCAAAATTCCTAGATGGCACTCCGATCGAGCGGATCAAACTGGTACGGAGCTGACCCTCGGTGCATCTTTAACGGCTAATATCTTGACAACCGGAACTCCGATTGCTGATCTGAAAAGACCGACGCGCTCCACAAAGTGAGCACTTCAAGCCCATGCATTCATTTCATTTCTGTCATAACTTCTTCACTGTAGCTCCAATCGACGAGCTGTAAAGACAAGCCGGTAGAGCACTTTAAGCACTAAAATTTTAGATCATAATATACCATCTGTGCTCTCTTTAAGAATAGTCTTTTTTGGAATCCTTAAGGCATCAGTTGGCCTTTTAAAGCCACATCTGGCATACATTAATCATTAAACTTGGCCTGTTAACAAGCTCTGATCACTGCTCAGTAAATGTGTAGGCTTCAAAGAAGCTTATCTTGCATTCCTCTGATCTTTTTCTCTTCATGGCAGCGGAGCTGCACGACATCCACCCCCTCTGAACCTGGACAGCCTCCGGTCTGTGCCAGCTGCAATTCAATTTGCATCTGATTTAGGTACCTTAAGCTCCTTACCATCATCAGACTCACGTAACTGGTAAACTGATGAAAAATGAAATAAGGCTTATACCCTATCATCAATGTGCTAGCTTAATCATTATGTAGCTGCCCATCAAAAATCTTTGAACTGTAACTGTCGTATCCTCAAAGAATTCAATTATGGATAAGCTCTTTAGTGAACCCCGCCAGACTCAAGTGCTCCAGTTAATGATGCACACAGCTTGACCATTAAGCTCTCTTAAGGGAACCCTGTCAAGCTCAAGTATTCCTTACTCTGTCTGCACACGGAATGGCCGTCAAGTCCTTTACTTCAAGTTTTGTTAGTAGAACCAACTCAAAAAAATGTGAAGATACTTCATCAATTGTCCAAAGAAGTCAACTAGAAGCCAGAAATGTAATCTTATTAAATGCATAACCAAACACTCTTTTGACTTAACATACTCTAGAAAACAAAACCTTGCATCATGCAGTCTGCTACATCAGGCATCTAGTATCCTCTGCATCTGTAACTTGCACTTTAGTAGCCCCCAGGATCAAATGGGATAAGAAGGAATTGTCCACACACTGGAGCATCATAATATCCACATGAGCATACATTTCCTGTATCAGTCATCATTAAGCATTTCTTGTGCAAATATGCTACCTCTGGTTCAAATAACACGCAATTACTATGCATACTGATTTGTATCCATCCATATTGAATCTGCCTATGAATATTCTTAGAATCTCCTGGATCAAACACCATTGAGATCACATAGCATTGATGGGCTCCGCAATATACTAGAGCTTTACCTAAAGCATAGTGCAGCACCCACATCCCGTAAACTGTTGGCAACTTAAGCTCGTTACTAGAAAGAATTAAAGAAATCTGGCTGCCTTTTACCGGCAGCCAAGACATCACTGACATAAGCATCAATCGGAATAACATTCAAATCTAGCTACATTTGACACACTACCCAAGGAAATAAAAAACCATGTGCACCTTTTGCAGTATCAAGGATGATTTAGCATCATCACCCCCTCTAGCTTTATAGCCATCAAAAAAACCCTTGGGAGTCTCTAGACCTGTATCATCAGACAAATTTTCACCTATTGGGATTTTAGCTTGATCATGAAAAACAGCTTTATCTTGTAGATCTTCACCCGTAGCATCCTTGGGAATATCACCCTTAGAAGTCTCAACATTAATCAAAATTGTAGGAGTTATCTCCTCATGCAGTCCATCTACAAGCATAGATGTAAAATCCCTGTTGTCGTCGATAACCTGTTCACAATCAGCATGATCTAGGCAGTCTTCGTAGTCACCCATGTCATCCTCTGATTCCTCATCTGCACTTAACAATACATTATATAATTGTAAAGGCTCATTTGGCACCCCCTCTGAAGAGGTATATGCATCAGAAAGCTCTTCTATACTGCCATAAACATCTCCTTCAGATTCAGACAAAAATTCACCGATTATAGCATCCTTTTCTGTGATAACAACATCTGCAAGCATATTGTTAGTAGCAATCATAGGTTCATTGACATCCTCAGGCTCATCCTGTGCTGGGTCCACAATTTTAGTCACTTCATCAGCTATTGTGTATATAATAGCTTTATTTATGCACTCATCTGCAGTAGACATGTTATCCTGCTCGACTGTAGTGCTGATAGTTTTAGTAATGTCCTGTAGAGGCTTATCTGCTTGATGAAATCCTTCAAAATAACCCATGTCAAGGTCAAAAGCTTGTGAACCACTTGCTGTACAGTCTATGTCTTCATTGAAACCATTATTGGAGGTAGCATCCATGCAAGAAATCTTTGAAAAAAATTCATACAAATCTGTTTCAACATTAAATTCATCGTTTACCTTTTCTTCGTTGCTCAAAATAAGCTCCTCTTGAACTAAATCTGCTACTTCCAGCTCAACATTTTCTTTGGCTTTACTTCTTGCAGAAATATGCTCCTAGAATTCATCATGTTGAGGATTTGCATCTGATCCCCTTCACTTTTACTGAAGACAACCTTACTTCGTTCAGTAATCTCCTTTATTTTTTGATCTAGAATCCTTGAGCTTTCGTAAATAAATTCCTATGGAAAATACTCCCATCGTGTGGGATATTCTTTTACCAGTTCTTGAACCTTCTTTTTAAAATCCGAGTTTACAACCTCCTCAAAAGCTGCAATCATCCGATCTTCTAGAACATTTCGGCTCTTCATCTCAGCTTCGTAACATGCAATAAAACCTTCCGGATCATATCCCTGAAAATTTTAATACTGCTCCCGAACAACATCAAGTGCTAGCTCTACAGTATCATCAATTTGTTTTTTCATATGCATGGCTTTTGCTTCCTGTAGATAACCTTGAACCAATTCCATCATTTATGGCAAATCTATAACTGCCAGATTTTTATCAAATCCATTGGCATTGAAATCTTCAATAAACTGCTTTAAATGTTCTGGCATCTCCATCTTTACCTCCCACCCCGGCTCGTTTCGCATCGGGTTCACCAAAGATGTCGGGGGATATGTGTTCGAAACGTGATCCGGGCAGGTGCGGGCCTCTGGATATGGGAGGTGTCAAGAGAACAAGAACAATAGGTGAAAAAAGGCTTTGTCAATCACCGTAACCTTCAATTAATAAATTTAAGCTATGAGTACATTCTGTTGGCAATAGCCAAGTCGGGTTGTTAACAACACCAACACTTAGGTTCACTGAAATCAAGGAGTTTAGGCTCCCGTTACAATTACCCGAGTCGTTAACGGCTCCACGATTCATCAAAAAGAAATAACTAATTTAGGTTGCTGGTGACAAACAAAATCCTAATCTGTCGATTTTCATAGATCGGTTGTTCTACTGCTTGATATTGATGGCCGGCTTTCGAAACCATGCCCGTGAGAACCACACCCTAAGGAAGGGAGGGGTTTTGTTACCGAGAAAAAAAAAACAAAGAAAAGGCCCTTGCCACTTACCATACCCCTTTCTCAAAGTTAACCACCAGTGGGGCGCCGCCAGGTTGGCCACACCCCTTCAATATCACCACAAGACGATCTCTCTCTCACTGCCCGGCCCCGCCTATATTCCCTCTCTCCTACACACGTGCTGCATCATCCGACCGGTAGACACCGTTGGGATCTCTGCCACACTTCAGCCCGGCGGGCCGCCAATGATAGTATTCTCCCTCTCTCTCCCAAATATTCTCTCTCTCTCTCTCTCTCTCTCTCTCTCTCTCTCTCTCTCTCTCTCTCTCTCTCTCTCTCTCTCTCTCTCTCTCTCTCTCTCTCTCTCTCTCTCTCTCTCTCTCTCTCTGTGTGTGTGTGTGTGTGTGTGTGTGTGTGTGTGTGTGTGTGTGTGTGTCCACCCTCCAACCACGACGATCTGTACCCCCACCTCCGCTCGTCCTCATACCCCCCCCCCCCCCCTCCTTTTTGGTGGACCATTAGCCTAAATCCCCTCCCCCCCCCCCCTTATCTACACCTAGCTCCCCCCCCTCTCTCTTGGAAGTAACCACGTCGAGCCTTAGGGAAACTATCACCTCACCCTCCCTCAATCTCTCTCACCCTCTCTTCTCTCTCCCCTCTAACCCCCATCATATCCTCTCTCTCTACCCTATCTCCCTTCCCTCACTCTCTCTCCCTTCCCTCCCTTGGTGGGAACCCCCCCCCCCACTTACTCTCTCTCTCCTCCTCTCGTTGACTAACCCCCCCTCCTCTCTTCCCTCCTTGTCGCGCCCGCTGTCCACTACCCTGCCCCCTGGGCCTTGTGCTCCTTCCCTCCTGTTGCACATGGTTTTGCAACACCCCAACCCTATCCTCATCCCCCCCCTCACCATCTCCCCCCCACTCTCACTCCCTCTCGCGCCCTGTCTCGTCCGCGCCCTGTCCGGCTCCACAGCACGGCAAGCTCGTGCACGTGCCACTGCCGCAACCGCATGGACCTACACACACACACACACACACACACACACACTCGCTACGCACCAACGCGCTCACGCGCCCACACACACACACATACACACCCTTTTTTTCACCATCCTCACCCCCCCATTTTCTGCGTCGTCTGCACTGCCCGAAACCAAATATATATATATATATATATATATATATATATATATATATATATATTGCATACAAGCCATTCCCACCGCACGCTTGCGCACATATACAAAACACACACACGTATGCTTGCGCACACATACAAATACACACACACTCACGCTTGCGCACACATACATATATACACACACCTCCGCCCACATGCAAACACATACACACCCACGCATATACGCACCACAAATACAAAAAAATAATAATCCGAAGGAGGTCTACGATTACGACACCAACAAAAAAGAAGGAGGACTCAAAGCACGCGCCGCCAACGACAAAAAAGAGAAATGTGCCAAAGGCATGCCCCGGCCGACCCTGAAAAGAAGTACGCTCTACACCGACGCACCGAGAATACACCATTTTCCGGCAACACGCAACCACGATGCCATCTTCAGTAAATTATAGGATATTTTCATCATTTCTTCAGTTTTCACCAAGCTGTTGTAAAAAATCCCACTTTGTAAATTTCCTCTCTCTAGGTGATGGTCACAAAGGCCCACCTAGAGATTCTCATCTTTTAATAACCTCCCAAAACAAAGCAAGGGTCAACCACAGCGGGCCCACCACTTGCTTTTTCTCCCCGATTAAGCTTACCCTAATCACACTGAGATTATCATAATCCAAGCAGCCAACACCTATAAATTGGCACTAAGAGGTCACTATCGCGAGGGGGCAGTCCATGAGGAGTCAGCATTTGGTAGAGTGTAGTGGGAAGAATTGACACTATCACCATCACGGGGAGGGGTCTTGTGTGTTGGGTTTGCCTTGGGAATTGCACCATGCGAAGGGAACCACATCCATCTCTCGACTCCAATGGTCGATGAACACACGTATACACGCTCTTGGTAGCAAGCTTCACAATCATTGAGTCGTCTTATAGAACGCACCAAGTAGTTTGCACCACCTCCTCTCCCTATCTCTCTACCACCACGGCGTGTCATTTGTAAATACTGCAGAAATAATTCTCCCTCACACCCCCGAGGGTTTTCATCATTTGCAAATCTCCCTTTCTGTGTGTGTGTGTGTGTGTGTGTGTGTGTGTGTGTGTGTGTGTGTGTGTGTAAGTTTGCAATGTTCATCTCATCATGGTTTGCGTCGTAGCCGCTCAAAGCTAGGTGGTGCCCCCTGTTCGCTTTACCGTGGGCAGGCTCGAGGCGCGCCATTCGGTCCCCGACGTTCTAGAGGCCATCGGGGCTCGGGGTTCGCTTTGCTCCTGTCATTTGGTGCCCCCACGGAGGAGGGCTTTCTAAGACCCTTCAGTTTACAATGCTGAAAGTGACGTGCACTATCAAACATGGACGAATGGCTGAAGGAATTTTCTAATTGGAGGATGGAAGAAGAGGAGACGAAGGTGGCACTAGCCGCCTTCGTTGAGGTGCTACTGCCAGGCTGCAGTGTCTTCAGCATTCAAGAGGTAAATTCTCCATCTCGTGTCGCTCGTTCTAACTATAAATTGAGAGCATCAGGTGGGAGGTCGGTGAAGTGCCATCACTGTTGTCAACAAAGACACACTGTCAATGAGTGCCACCAACAAAGGCAGCAAAAGGGTTGAAATCGTCTACATCGACATTCATCGCGAAGAAGTCATTCACATCAAAGAAGGGAAGAAAATGGTGAGGCCTCTTTTCCCTAAAGAAACTACAATCAAAGTTATAACTCCAAAGTTGCCTAAAGGGGCTACTCGAGCCAAAGGTAAGGAGAAGATAAGCCAGTCTGGAAACACATGACCCCGAAGGGAGAAGCATCTGGCCAAGCAAGTGCTTCAAGCTTAGAAAGTCGAGTTGTACCCAGCTTGCCAAAGAGGAAATCATCTGAAGCTAAGCGGCGGAAGGTCGCCTACCGATTTGCATAACGCATGCGAGTGCTACCAATCCACTTCGACAATCCGGAAGAAGAAGTGGTAAGAAGATTCCCATGTCCTAGAGAAGAGTGGTTCGGTTACTGCTCTCGCTGTTTTGAAAAGCGAGTGGAGAATCTTCCTCCTCTCCCTGTACAACTTATCTAGAAGAAGCTTTCTACCACGGGAGAAACCCAATGGGCTGGGGACAAGTTGCAACTGAATGGAGTAGAATTCATGCAACACGCCAACTACGGAAATTACCTGCAATTGCTATTAGCCAAGAGGCTGGGAGTGGTCAGACGCGTCGCCATCACCCCGTACGTGCTGAGCAACGAAGGAAGGTTAGAGCCCATGAAAGGCGACGACCTCTTGTGGATGTGCCAACTCATCAACACTGGCACGGTAAGAGTATAAGTAAGTATTCCACCCTCTGTGCATGATGGAAAATGGGCCGACGGCATTCTCATTCAGATTCCTACAGCATATGCATGTGAATATCTATGTAGATAGGGAAGTCTTCTACCAACAGAAGATCGTATACCTATTCGGTGCGGCGGTACTAGGAGAAATCCTCAATTCCCCGAACCCATTGACAAAGGAAATTTGGAATGGCGGCCTCTACACCAAAACAAACTCCATTGCGCCACAAGGGAAATGAGATAAGGGCACCACCTAGTCTTGGAAGCGTGGGCTAGGACCGCTACACAGAGAGAGAGAGAGAGAGAGAGAGAGAGAGAGAGAGAGAGAGAGAGAGAGAGAGAGATCACTATGAATGAAGCATTAACCTTAGTGTGTGTACAAGGAATGGATGACTTCGAACACTCCCAACACAAATAGTCATGTAGATTACCAAACAACCACTCAAGGATTAGCCAAGATCACATCAAGCACTCTCACACACATATAAAAGATTTCTCTTAATTAACATAAGTAAGAGGAGGAGAGGTTACTAGCATGAAACAATTTGCACTCTAGAATGTGCAAGAATAGAGTGAATGAATGAGCTTAGGGGCTCATGGTGAGTGATACAAAGACTCAATGGGGCTGAGGGACGCTTGAAATTACAAAGGGGAAGGCCTCTTTATATAGGAAAGAGAGTGATTAGGAGTGAGGTTAAGATCCAAGTGTAATTTGTACAAATGAAGCTTGATTAGGGACATTCAACCAATGAAGAAGCTCCTTCCAAGTGATTTGTTGACCAATTAGCTCCATCATCACTTGTGTTGTCTTCACTCCTTCCTCCATAGCTTGAGTCCAAGATCTTCCTTATTTTAAAATGTAAAGAATCTACATAAAATCAATACATATCTAGTAATAATAGAAAGGGGTTGAATGAGAACTTATGAATTACAACAAGATTAAGCATGACTTGAGAGGTGATTAGAAGAGGAATTTTGATGGGTTTTTGAGCTTGAGAGAGAGGAGGAAGGAGATGAGGGTGAGAAGACTAATGGCTGATTTTTAGAGAAGGTCTCAATGTGGAAAAGGAAGGGTGTGTGTGTGTAAAGGTAGAGGGGGTGGTCTCCACCACAGTTGAAAAAACTGGCGTCCGCCATTTTGGCCATATCTCCTAGACCGTAGATGCAAAAATTATAAAAAAAATATGGCCAAAATTTCCAGCTCATCAACTACAACTTTGATGAAGACAACTTTTCTTGGATCGGAGTGAAAGTATTTTTTAAAAATTCAGCAAAATCATGTGTCTGGTTCCTTCCTTTACCAAGTCTTCCACTTGGGTCCCATTTGTTTGAATCATCATATGGCTCCAAAGCCATGATGATATGAGCCACTCATGACCCTTGAATCATGGGTGCATGGCTCCACAACCACATCATATTTTTTCTTTTCACATTTACATATTTTCCCTTCCCTTTACCACTAGGTTCTCCCTCTACCTTTCACCTCCGGTGAACTAGTCAAGAAAAAATTCCTATCAAATCATTTTTTAAAAAAAATTTCCAAGAGGTTGTTCTCACTCTTTCTTTTATTGTAAACCTCTAGAAGCAAGGAAAACCAACAAAATATGATAAACAAAAATTTGTGATAGGCTCGGATCACCATCATTCCTTTAATGTTTCTATCTTTATCGTGTTTTAACCCATCCACCCACCCCTATAAAAATCTGCTATGAGCCGCTACTGTTGTTAATGTAAAATAAAAAAGGGTTTGTAATTTCTTGAGTCACCACCATGGCAAGTGTTTCTTTCCCCACGTTCAGTGGAAAGAAAGGAGAGGATCTCACCACCGACTTTTTGGATGATTTTGACATTGCTTGTGTCGTCTCCAACAAAGATGACGACGCTTCACGACTTAGAATTTTTCCTCTACTGATGAAAGTAGAGGCCAAGTCCTGGTATAATGCATTGCCCTAGTCTACCAAGAATGCATGGGATGTGTTAAGGGCTGCTTTTGTAAAGAGGTTTGGTGGAGGCACAACCTCGGAGAAGCTATGGCAGCTACTGACATAATTAAAGCAGGGAGGTCTGCTGGAGTATGGCACCTACGAGTCCAAATTTGTGGACTTATGGGAGAGATGGGTTGCCTCACTGGAGGAAGGGGAAGGAGCGCCTAATTTCCTAAAGAAGGACCTTATCATTGTTGGTCTATGGTTGCCACTTAGAGAGAAGGTGAAGGGACGGTTTCCTGCCGCACATATGAGTTGGCAGTCAAAGTAGCCCACCTTAAAGACAAGAAGCTACGCATGCAAGCAAGAGTAAATGAGTCAGAGGAAACAAGCTCAGCCTGAACAACCTCAGTGACTCCAACAGCCAATCATAGAGTCCAACCGCAGGAGGCATCAGAAAAGCAGCAAGACCTGCTCAGTCACATCACCACCCAGCTAAGAGTTTATCTGTGCATCTGGTGCAACAAGGGCTTTCATGTTTATCTGTGCATCTGGTGCGTCACTCTTTCATTTAAGCAAAGTCTATGATGGCTTAACCAGGCTTCAAACCTTGGGTGGCCAGCTCAACGTGGATAAGTGTCACATTGGTGAAAGCAAAGTCACTCTCCTTGGTCATTCAATTTCAGAAAAAGGGATCGAGACTGACCCTAGCAAAATTCAAGCCCTGGTATCTTTGTCATCACCCACCACCGCTAAGCAGTTGGTTTCTTTCCTTCAGAAGGTAAGATACTTAAGTAGGTTCATTCACTTGCTATCTCAAGTGGTCCTTCTCCTACAACAACTCACCCAGAGGGATGTCTTCTCATGGAGTGAAGAGAATGAGCAGCAGTTTACTGAGGTAAAGCAAATCCTAGCAAAGATTTTCACTATTCCACCTCCTAATTGGGACGAGCCATTTTATGTGAACCCCAGTGTGGGAAGTGATACACTCAGAGCCGTGCTAATGCAAAAGGACCCCAAAACTTCTTTCATGCATCCTATTTACTTCTCTAGTCGTATCATGACCCCGTCAAAAAAGGGATTTACTGAAGTAGAACACATGGTTCTGGCACTAATGTTTGCTACCACCAAGTTCCGCTCCTATCTCCTACCTAGACCCTTTGTAATCCTGACAATGGAAGAGGTTTTCCCATATGTAATGCAACACATGGATGTCTCATCTAGGATCTCAAAGTGGTTGATTAGATTACAAGAGTTTGACTACACCATGCAAGTAGAAAACTCCACCAGGGCTAGTTTAGTGGGAATTCTCACTCATCGCCATTATGAGAAGAGACTGAAGGTCAACACGGAAGCAAAGGAAGAAACACCAATGATAGAGATTCCTAGGCTAGAAAGAGCTCACTCTCTTTTCTTTGACGGAGCATACAAAAGAACAATGGATCAGTCTGCAACAGGCATAGTCATTTTCAATGAACGGCAAGAAAGAGTATTGTCCATTGGGCAGTTATTACACTCCCACTACAACAACGAAGCAGAATATGCAGCCCTAATACTTGGGTTGGAACAAGGTGATTCACAAGGAATTCAGCGCCTAAATGTGTTTGGCGATGCTTTGCTTTTGATAAGGCAGATAAATGGCACCTGGGATTGTAAGAATCAGGTTTTACTTGGTCAACTACGCCAAGTTAAGGACCTTCTTAAAAATTTTGAAGCAGTGAAACTATTTCATGTCTCCAGAGAAGAAAATCAGGAGGCAGATGCTCTAGCCAAACAACGAATACAAGACGTCCCCGTAGGAGCAATCAAACTGAAGCTACCCATCTTTCAAGGTAGTGATGCTATGCCTAATATCGTCAGCTTTTTAGATACAGGAGAATGTCCGGAAGGATACACCAAAGGCCAAAAACAATGGCTGGTAAGGAAGGCTACTAGGTACCGCTTTGTAATGACCACTTGTATTGTAAGGGCAAGGATAAAATTCTCACGCGGGTGCCAACCTCCAGGGAGATCACAGAGGTAATTTCAAGTTGCCATGATGGCGTCTGTGGCGGTCATTTTGCTCTAGACATCACCAGTAGGAAGATTCTACAAGCAGGATACTCTTGGCCTAGTTTGAACAGGGATGTACACCATTGGTGTAAAACATGTAAGGCTAGTCAAGTGGCCAGTGATCGCACGTTAACCTAAGAGCCACAAACTCCTATCATCTCATATGGTCCTTTTGAGAAATGGAGAATAGATGCAATCGGTCCTTTACCAAGGGTCCAATCAGGTAAACTATACATCATAGTGGGTGTAGATTACATGACTCGATGGGCAGAAGCAACAACCACCACCCACATTACAGCCCAAGAAGTGGCAAAGTTTATTTTTGAGCATATTTGTTGCCGTTTTGGCACTCCTCTTGAGATAATATCAGATAGAGGACCAGGATTCAGAGGTGATTTGGTGGGAGAACTGATGAAGAAGTTAGGCATCACACGCCGACATTCCACACCATACTATCCACATTGCAATGGTCTGGTAGAGAAGGTAAACGGAATGATTTGCAAAATCATAACAAAGGAGGTGAACAATCACATAGGGGATTGGGATAAACATCTCATGGTAGCTCTTTGGGCCTACAGAACAACGTTCCGAACATCACTAGGTTTCACCCCTTTCAATCAAGTTTATGGGAAGGAGGCAATTCTACCCATTGAGGTACAGATAGCCAGCTTACGATTTTTGGCTAGCCAGATACATTGTCCGATTATAAATCTTCAAAACCAGATCTTGGACCTGGAAAGACTCCAACTAGATAGGGAAGAAGCAATCAATCACTATGTGGCGCAGGCAGAACGACGCCGGCTCACTTTCAATCAAGGGCTTAAAGAAAAGGGACTGGAAAAGGGTATGTTAATGCTGAGATACGACAACAGATTTGATACCAGGAAGGACAAGAAATTTCAACCCAGATGGGAAGGACCATTCATCATCAAGAAACGCTATGACAACGGAAGTTATAAGCTGATGGAAGAAGATGGGAGAATTGACAAGACTAGGGTCAATGAATGGAGACTGAAAATGTATTTTCTTAGGTTCGATCCAAAATTTATGCTAGACATTCTAGAAGAGGGAGAACCTCTAACTCCACAACTAAAGGTGTAGAGGAAGGGCTAGAAGCATGAATGCCTCTAGCCAGATGGGAGGGCTAATGATGGCCGGCTTTCGAAACCATGCCCATGAGAACCACACCCTAAGGAAGGGAGGGGTTTTGTTACAGAGAAAAAAAAAAACAAAGAAAAGGCCCTTGCCACTTACCATACCCCTTTCCCAAAGTTAACCACCAATGGGGCGCCGCCAGGTTGGCCACACCCCTCCAATATCACCACAAGACAATCTCTCTCTCACTGCCCGGCCCCGCCTATATTCCCTCTCTCCTACACACGTGCTGCATCATCCGGCCGATAGGCACCGTTGGGATCTCTACCACACTTCAGCCCGGCGGGCTGCCAATGAAAGTATCCTCCCTATATTCTCTCTCTCTCTCTCTCTCTCTCTCTCTCTCTCTCTCTCTCTCTCTCTCTCTCTCTCTCTCTCTCTCTCTCTCTCCACCCTCCAACCACGATGGGCCGTACCCCCACCTCCGCTCGTCCTCATACCCCCCCCCCCCCTATTTGGCGGAACATTAGCCTAAATCCCCCCCCCCCCCCCCCCCCCTTATCTACACCTAGCTCCCCCCCCTCTCTCTTGGAAGTAACCACGGTGGGCCTTAGGGCAACTATCACCTCACCCTCCCTCAATATCTCTCACCCTCTCTTCTCTCTCCCCTCTAACTCCCATCATATCCTCTCTCTCTACCCTATCTCCTCCCAACCCCCCTCACTCTCTCTCCCTTCCCTCCCTTGGTGGAAACCAACCCCCCCCCCCCCCACCTACTCTCTCTCTCCTCCTCTGGTTGACTAACCCCCCCCCCCTCTCTTCCCCCTTGTCGTGCCCGCTGTCCACTACCCCGCCCCCCGGGCCTTGCACTCCTCCCCTCTTGCTGCGCACGGTTCTACAACACCCCAACCCTATTCTCATCCCCCCCCCCTCACCATCTCCCCCCCCCTCTCCCCCACTCTCACTCCCTCTCGCGCCCTGTCTTGTCTGCGCCCTGTCCAGCTCCACAGCACCGCAAGCTCGCGCACTCGCCACTGCTGCAACCGCACGCACCTACACACACACACACACGCACCTACACACACACACACACGCACCTACACACACACACACACACACACACACACACTCGCTACGCACCAACGCGCTCACGCGCCCCCCCACACACACACACCCCCCTTTTTTTCACCATCCTCACCCCCCCATTTTCTGCATCGTCTGCATTGCCCGAAACCAAATATATATATATATATATATATATATATATATATATATATATATATATATATATATATATATTGCATATAAGCCATTCCCACCGCACGCTTGCGCACACATACAAATACACACACACGCACGCTTGCGCACACATACAAATACACACACACTCATGCTTGCGCACACATACATATATACACACACCTCCGTCCACATGCAAACACGTACACACCCACGCATATACGCACCACAAATACAAAAAAACCCCGAAGGAGGTCTACGATTACGACATCAACAAAAAAGAGGGAGGACTCAAAGCACGCACCGCCAACAACAAAAAAGAGAAATGCGCCGAAGGCATACCCCGACCGACCCCAAAAAGAAGTACGCTCTACACCGATGCACCAACAACACACCATTTGCTGGCAACACACAACCACGACGCCATTTTCAGTAAATTATAGGGTATTTTCATCATTTCTTCAGTTTTCACCGAGTCGTTGTAAAAAATCCCACTTTGTAAATTTCCTCTCTCTAGATGATGGTCACAAAGGCCCACCTAGAGATTCTCATCTTTTAATAACTTCCCAAAACAAAGCAAGCGTCAACCACACCGGGCCCACCACTTGCTTTGTCTCCCTGATTAAGCTTACCCTAATCACACTGGGATTACCATAATCCAAGTAGCCAACACCTATAAATTGGCATTGAGAGGTCACTATCGGGAGGGGGGCAGTCCATGAGGAGTCAGCATTTGGTAGAGTGTAGTGGTAAGAATTGACACTATCACCATCACGGGGAGGGGGCTTGTCTGTTGGGTTTGCCTTGGGAATTGCACCATGCGAAGGGAACCACATCCATCTCTCGACTCCAATGGTCAATGCACACACGTATACACGCTATTGGTAGCAAGCTTCACAATCATTGAGTCGTCTTAAAGAAGGCACCAAGTAGTTTGCACCACCTCCTCTCCCTACCTCTCTACCACCATGGTGTGCCATTTGTAAATACTGCAGAAATAATTCTCCCTCACACCCCCGAGGGTTTTCATCATTTGCAACTCTCCCTTTCTCTCTCTCTCTCTCTCTCTCTCTCTCTCTCTCTCTCTCTCTCTCTCTCTCTCTCTCTCTCTCTCTCTCTCTCTCTTGGTGTGTAAGTTTGCGGTGTTCATATCATCATGGTTTGCGTCCTAGCCGCTCAAAGCTAGATGGTGCCGCCTGTTCACTTTACCATGGCAGGCTCGAGGCGTGCCATTCCGTCCCCGACGTTTTAGAGGCCGTCGGGGCTCTAGGTTTGCTTTGCTCCCGTCAATATGTCTTCAATTATCTTCAAATCCCTACTTGCCCCTTCTTTAGCTCAAGAACGAGAGATTCTCTTGTCCAAGCTCGAGAGAGAGAGAGAGAGAGAGAGAGAGAGAGAGAGAGAGAGAGAGAGAGAGAGAGAGAGAGAGAGCGAGAGAGAGAGAGAAATTTTCCCTCCTTGACCTCCACTCGAGCTTCTCACCCTACTTTCTTGCTTTAACCTCGACAAGCTTCTCCGTGCTTGATTGTTTAATCTCGGCTTACTCCTTTGCTTGCTTTGACCAAGCTTCAAGCTCCTTCTTCTTTGCTTTGCTTGGTTGCCTTGACAAGCCTCAACAAGCTTCCTTGTCCAAGCTCTTTTGGGCCTCTTCTTTAGCTCGAGAAAGAGAGAGAGAGAGAGAGAGAGAGAGAGAGAGAGAGAGAACACCCCGTTATCAATCTTCACATGCTTCGAGCCCCCCTTCCCCTCTTCTTCCCTCGTAGTCTCTTGCTCTCTCAAGCTTCAACCATGGATCGCCGTCGACCAAGCTCTCCGCCTTTTTCTCTTTCTGCTCTCGTTACTCCTCTTTGCGTCGCTTATTAGCGCTCCCTAAGCAACGACGGCACCGTCCTTGCTAGGGGGATAAAATCATCTCTAGGTGACGTGGTAGCCCGACCGTCGACCATCATGAAACCCGACGGGACTAGTGTCAAAATTCTACACGCGGAGATGCTAAGCAACTTCCACTGCAGTCGCGCGCTCGTCCTAGATCCCCTACGGCCACTGCAAGCTTTTCTTTCCCTGCGCAGTCCATTGTACGCTGCGGCCACCCCTGGCTCCCCTTTTTCTTTTGCTTTTGTTTTTTTAAATTAAATTTAGGGTGACCTTTTAATTCAAGTGGGCAGCCGGTCTTAATGGGCGGCCATCTTGCTTTTGGACGGCCTTATGGCTTTGTAAGGGCACCACATTCAATATACTATAGTAAACATGCCGGCCATGCAATGTTTTGCAACATTTTTCTCCAGCAAGCCTTGACTAACAATATCTTCGAGAATTTTACTATGTATACCAGCATCTCAAATAATGCCACATGGTTCTAAGATGCACGTATAGGTGATTGCACTTGCGGGAAGGCATTCTCTTCGCACTTGGATGTTTATAGATTGCATCAGCTTCCTAGATAAGGCCAAAATTATCCAGCTCAGCACAGTGCCGCCAGCTGACATCAGCCGCAATCCATATCATCTCATGAACCCGGACTCGGTCTGATGAGCCCTAAACCCCTGCAGACCTCTCAAACTGCATAAAATGCATACAAACCCTGTTGAGCCTGCAAAATTCCTAGATGGCACTCCGATCAAGCGGATCGAACTGGTACGGAGCCGATGCTCGGTGCATCTTTAACGGCTAATATCTTGACAACCGGAATTCCGATCGCTGATCTAAAAAGACCGACGAGCTCCACAAAGTGAGCACTTCAAGCCCGTGCATTTATTTCATTTCTGCCTTAACTTCTTCACCGTAGCTCCAATCGACGAGCTGGAAAGACAAGCCAATAGAGCACTTTAAGCACTATAGTTTTAGATCATAATATCCCATCTGTGCTCACTTCAAGCATAGTCCTTTTTGGCATCCTTAAGGCATCATTTGGCCTTTTAAAGCCGCATTTGGCATACATTAATCATTAAACTTGGCCTGTTAACAAGCTCTGATCACTACTCAGTAAATGTGTAGGCTTCAAAGAAGCTTAGCTTGCATTCCTCTGCTCTTTTTCTCTTCATGGCAGCGGAGCTGCATGACATTGTGTCGGCGGTAATCCTGGTGGCAAATCATTAGGAAAAACATCTTGAAATTCCTTTAATATTTTTTGTTACTCACTAGCAATTTTTGCTTGTTTGGAAATAGCCATTGGTGGAAGAGATGAGAGAGAAGCATGCGGCATTGAGGAATGTTCAATAGATTCAATGTTAGAGAGAAAATGAGACAATGAGTAACACAAGAAAACTTGATCTATTTCATTATCAGAAATGAGCTGCATAAGCTCAGCTGTACATATCAATGGTGAAGAAGGTACATCCTTCTCTCCTAAAAGCAACACATGTGCACCATGGGATTTGAAGATCAAGCTGTTGTGCTCATAGCTACGCTTTAGTGATGGTCCTAGGCTATGCAAACATTCCCTACCAAGGACCACGTCTGCCCTCTCCATGTTCATAACCTGAAAATCCAAGGTTGTGGAGTAGCCTTCTACTTCCAATAGAACAGCTCGTACTTGAGTATCCCAAATTTCGATATCATGTCCATTCATCATTGCTACCTTGTAGCGATGGGTACTCGGAGTTTGAGGCAATTTGAGTTTTTTCACCAATCCATAATTGATAAAATTGTGAGTAGCATCGTCAGCTACCAAGATGCGCACCTTGTGCCCTTGCAGAGATCCGTGCATACGTACTAACTCATGTGGTTCAAAGCTCTGTTGCCACATGGAAGCTGTGCGACAGCATTCATGCACCACCTCGGTGTGTGTTACTTCCATTGTAGAGAATCATGAGAAAGACTCAAGAGGCAGCAGTTGCACCATGTGCACTGCTTTCTACTTGCCATGAGCAACAGATTTCCCCTTCGGACAATCCTTTTTGCCATGACCGCTTCCTAAACATTGAAAACATAATTTCTCTTTCTTAGCTTTATCAAAGTCCTCAGGAGAAAGAGGACCTTTGGACCCCATGGGTTTTCAAGATTCTTTTGAATTGGCTACTATAAATTTCCTTTTATTGTGCCCATACTATGTGCGCGTATTACCATGTGTATTACTGGCATGTGATTATGATGTGATTTCTTTTCATCTAGATCATCGTGAATATGTGCTTTTATTGTGGCTTCCTCAACTGTTTTAGGGTCTTGGGTCTTGACGTGCTTCTTGAACTCTAGTGTCAGACTACGTATAAACCCCAGTACTTGTTGAAAGTTATCGAGGCCTTCCAACTTGAGGATAACATCCCAATAGTGAGATATATATGCAAATAATGATGGGTATTGGCGCATGGAACACGTGTGCCAAGCCGTCCAATTCCGATATGCCTCATTTGTAGGCAAAAATTCTTTGCGAAACATAGCTTCAAAAGCTGCCCAACTTTGTGGTATGATATTCTTCTCCTTGAGAGACAGCCACCATTTGTAGGCCTTGCCTTCCAGAGTTAAGCTCGTTTGCAGTGCTCTGACTGCATCCGGGGTACGTCGTTATGAATTCCATTCCACTTGCTGAGAAAGATATTCACTGCATCCTTATTGTGGTCTTGGTCTTCTCCCTTAAGAGTCGACGGTTTGGTGTTTTTCAACAACTCATCCACCTCTTTTGCAGTGAGAGTGTGCAAAGTATCAGCAGATGGACCTTGTCCCTGATTAGAAGGGCCTTGCCCCTATGTAGCAACGTGCACGTTCGTGTCAGCAGGACCCTTGGACTGCTGTTGCATTAATTGGATCACTAACGTGGATAATTTAGTGACATTTTCATTTAAAGATTTAAAATTTCCTTCCATGACTGATATGCGTGTCTGAAGTGCACGAAATTCTTGAATGTTGAGCAATTCATAAGTGTCGTCACCTACTGTAGCGTCACGGGCACTCTCCGTGAGATCATCTGGCCGCGAGCCATCATGGGCAGGATCAGGCATATTTTGATCGAAATCAAAAGTCATATTGATATCTGAATCCATGGCGACACAATGCAGTGAAAAGAATAGCAAGAAAAATACTTGATGTACTGCAATCGGTAAATACCGATAAAGAATCTTGTTGATACCGGTAATTAGCCTTGCTAATTTTCTTTGTGCTCAATTGCCACTGAGGATGTAATCTTGCTCCAATTTCCAAGAAAACAATCCGATAGTGTAGGTGTGTTCGCCTTGAGCACTCGTACTGCACTAATATTTGTAGTTTGGATAACTTGAAGTCGACTTGAATGAAGTTTTGAAAAATTATATGCAGTATACGGAGAAGAACATAAACTTTGTTTGGTATTTTCCTGGCTTTGCCCTTGCTTGGCTCTGTCGGTATGGCAAGCCTTGCCCGAAGCTTCACAAGAGGGAGGGGGGGTACCCTATTGTGGGTACCGTCCCTTGGTTGGGAAAAAAATCATGTAGCCACTAACCCCAAAGGGTTGGGTGCCCACTGGGTGTGAAAAAGCAAATCTCAACACAGTGATGGCGGCCCGCAGGTAGTGCGAGGGGGGAGATTTTTCTCACCCCGCCTTGTGTGGTGGTCGAGAGCGCCTGCCACACAGGCACGTGAAACGCTCAGAGGGGCCGCACGATGCTGTCAAGCCTGAGAGGGCGAGATTTGGTGCAGGTCGGGTTTCGGCCACTTCTCCTCGCAAGAGAGGTTTCCCACCCAATCCTCCTCCTCGTCCTCTTCACAGGGGGTGAGCTCCACGGTCTTCTTGACCCTCACATGCAAAAAACATGCAAAGCTTTTTGTGGGTCTCCAACACCACGCCTGTCCCTTCCCAAAAATAGGAACCTTTCTCTTGATACCAATGTTAGACAAGGGGAACTAGAACCTAGGAGTCCACCTCCCAACCACCCACTTTATAGCATGGCTCCTAGCCCTTTGCCCTAGTTGAACTCCCTTTCCACACTGCCTAGCTTGACCTTGCCCTTGTCTAGTCGTTCTCTTGACACCCAGATTAAGGACATGTGTTAAGGACTGGTGGGATTGGGGGTGAGTAGACAAAGGAGTGAGTGGCATGATGGTTAGCGCATGGTTAGTGTCATAATCTAGTGCGCGGGATCGTGGGTTTAAAACTCGCCATCTGCTATCGTTTCGGATTCAAAACCGCCAATATCATCATGCACTCCAAGGCATGGACTCCCATTTGTGCCGTTAAAAAACCTCCAACATTGTAGTACATGATGACATTTAGCAAAATCTTTTTCACTATCCTTAAGTTGGGGGTTTTAGCCTAACAATATCATCGTAAATTCTTTCACCCATATCAACAATTGCTAGTGTACATGATTGCATTTGGCCCTTGAATTTAAGATGCAAGCATATGTGATTGCATTGAAGAGATACACTCGCTTTGTATCTGCTGAAAACAACCGAGAGATTCTTGGCCCTGCCCAAGTTGGGCATTTTCCCACAATCAACGCATTCCAAGAGATCACATTCCGCACAGAAAGCTCCTCAAGCACTTTTTGTGCTTTATGAATTGAAATTAACTTTAATCTACAGATAAGTAATGTTGGTGGTCACTTCTCAAGCGTAGGTTGGTATTCTCAATACCAACATCTAGTATTTGCAGTACCATCAAATTCCACGACGTTTTTCCATCAGCAGCTCCAGTCATTACCAACAAATCAATCTGTATCACCATTACATTCTGTATAACTTGCAAAAGTTAGGCATAGTCCCAACATTTTTAGCTTTAGCTTTCAAATCAGCCAATATTTTTAGATTTCAGCCCTAGCATTCTTTAGAACTTGCATATTTTAGGCATAGTCCCAACATTTTTAGCTTGAGCTTTCAAATCAGCCAACATTTTCCAATTTCCTGTTCACCACCAATGTGGGTGACAATAGAGGAATCCATGGGCTCATTGTGGTTGTAGATCCCATTCATAGTCTCTAGCATTTTGCATTTCTAGTCTTTAGCCTTACAAGTCCAAGCACCTACAATAAGATCCCGTCACCACTTCAACGTCTAGAACCATTGTGTCAAGATTTGTGCAATATGAAGCAAATACCTCTCTAGCGATAGATAGGGAGGCTCTTATAGGGGAGGTTTGAGATCCCATTTGGTGTTAGTTTTCTCTCTCTGTGTGTGTGTGTGTGTGTGTGTGTGTGTGTGTGACTCATGGAACCTTCAGTCACAATATCATCGTCTCTTTTGTCTAGTCTTTATAGATCTCTCACGAAGTGAAGCGAACCTTGTGCACACACTAAGCACAGAATCAAGCATTCACCATCAACCACATCCGCTACACATTTCATTGCAAAAATGTAAGAGGTCAATTGTAAGTAAAGGAGGGGGAAGTGATGTAAGAGTGGGTTTGCAGTGCACACACACATGCACACACACATGGAAATGCCACACCATACCTGCAACTGTATCTCCTATTGCAGATGTGGAGAGAGAGGGAGAAACACATCATCTCGTGCAACACAGAGAGGCAAAGCCTTCCCGTTCCCAAGTAGCCATCCACGCATGCTGCCATCAAGGTTCCTACATTTCACAACTATTGAGAGAGCTTGTTTCTCAAAACCCACACATCAATCAAATCTAAAACAAAAAAACAATTGACAGAGGGAGAAAAAATCATTTTTTGAGGCATCTCGGTACCTTAGTTTTGTTTATTTGACAACACGCACAAAAGTTTAAGAGTCATGTTATTTTTCCCGAATATGTTTCTCTTGCAATTTTAACTAATTTGTCTTCATGTGCTCGCTTTTTGCTTACTTTCATGTAGTTCTGCATAGTCTATTTATTGTTATCAGGATTTAACTCTGTTTGTTCTAGGCTATGCAATGGTACAACCTGTTGTTTTGTCTTTGGTGCTAGGGCCTGAAATTAAAGTACTTGTTGTGTGATGATCTTCTTGCGAGTTACTTGCATCTCTTGTTGTAGGCGATGACTGGAATATATTGCTTGTAGTAGATTCAGAAGAATGGTCTTCGTGTTGTATACCCAAAAAACTTCATGAATGTATGTACCACATCAAGTTTTATAGTGACGAGGACACAATATAAAAATAGACACAAATAAACACAAGTAGAATCAAGACTTGTAGTATCTTTGGTATTGTCTTTTTTGACAGTTTATGACGTTATTAGTTTAATAGGTTGTGTATAAAGCACTAGAACGCTATCTTTGTGTCACCATGAATGCAGACCAAGTTTTTGATAAAAACCTTGTCAAATGCTTGAGACAAATACGTATAGGAGAGAGATTTCCGCACAAGCATATTGCTAATGATGATATATTTATTGTATTAGAAGTACTCTCTGATTCCTTTGCACACCAACAGAATTATTACATATCATAACATCATAGGTCATATTTAAACGAACAATGCACCAAGAAATCACAGGATACCTTCTCCGCTTTTTTGCACAAGGCAAGCTCGCAAGCAACATTGCAATGGATGATATCAGCCCGATATCAGTAAGCTCTTGAAAACATCGGCAAATTCTTTCACATTGATTGTGTACATTGTGCAAACTTTTTGCGACGCATTGAAACACAACTACAACTACAAATTTAACAAATTTAACTTCACGATTGAAAACTTCTAGATTTATGGCAATGACTGAGACATTTGTTCTTGTATTGTGCTCTGACACTCACATTTACATTTACCCAATGAAAATATCCCAATTCGCTTGAAACAACGCTTGTGTTCGACAATTGAAGAGACTCAAGTACTTGAACAATGTTTAGAAACAAAACTTATAACGCCATTATTGAGCGGTTTGTGCAACACAAAACATGACTGCTCACACAAAAGCTACAATCATTTCAAAGCTTACTGCATTGCAACACGATTGAAAATAGCTTTTGGAAAATGAACATGTACAGAGAAACGGAGCACGAGTCAACCATTTTTACTAATCAGTAAATATGAACAATAAATATAGGATACACCTACTCACATACGCAGTCAGTGTAACCGACTGTTAGTTTGATATCAAGTATCCTCAAAAGGAAAAAGTATTTCTTCTTTGCTCACATGTAACCCGTGCAAAAAACAAAAACGACAGAAACAAGTAACATGCAAAGCTCTTCATGACTTTGTCTTGAATAACACGACTAGGCACACGCGTGCGCTAGAAAAATTTGAGGAGCAGCTTGTGTCGGTGCGCATCGTTTTCACAAAAATTTGAGAGCTGACTTACGATGGCCACTACGGACTGCTTGGCAATGTAATCAATGTACTGTCAGACTTATCAAAAACTCACCGCGTGGCAATGTAATCAATGTACTTGTAGACTTAGGAATGACTCACCACGTGCTACCTTGCTTTATTAAGGATGAATATTCTTTGCTTATAGACATTAAAATTTGCAGAATTCAAGGGCAGTTGAAGCAGGTAAAGCGACAGGAAAAAATTTCCTTCACCGACATTAGTCCGAAGATTGATTAATCATCTTATTAAGCCCCGGTGTCGTAAACTGCCCGGTTAATCTTGTAAAATGGGAGCTTAAACTCCTAGTTATCAGATGATCCAAGTGACAATGCTAATAGCAATCCGCATTGGCTAAGGATTAAGTTGTACTCAAAGCTTGACTCGATTAATTGAAGTTTATGATGATTGCCATAGTCATTTGCACCTATTGTTCTTATTCTCTCTCACATGTCTCACAGCCAAAGGCTTGGTGCCTTCTTGACTCACGTTTCGAACACATATCCCCCTACAAAATATGTCAGGGGATATATGTTCAAAATGTGAGGGTAGGTGTGGAGCCTCTGGCTGTGAGAGGCGTGAAAGAGAGAGAACGAGAACAATAGATGCAAATGGCTCTAGCAATCACTGTAAACTTCAATTTATCGAGTCAAACTTTGATTACAACTTAATCTTTAGCCAAGGCAGACTGTTAGTAGCAACGTCACTTGGATCATCTGATAACTAGGAGTTTAAGCTCCATTTTTACAGGATTACTCAAGCCGTTAGCAAAATCGAGACTTAACAAGATGATTAATCAATCTTGAAGCTGATGACTGTGGTGGAAATTATCTCTTGTCTCTTTCTCTGCTTCAACTACCTTCAAGATTCTGCGAACTTCATTTAAGTTCACTATGTCGTTCATCATGCTTCAATTTTTCTCAAATGTTCTACAATTTCCTGATCTATTTGCTTTGTACTGCCTTAATTTCCGCTCACAAGCTTTGACTTCTCCCCTAATCGACTTGCTTTGATTGCCTTCAAGCTTTGTATGCCCTTGGTGATTTCTCTTACCGAGCTCGATAGAGTGAGCTTACTTGCTCCTTATGGGATGAGAGAGAGCCGGATTAATTTTTCTTAAGATTTCCAAGAGAGAGAGAGACTTTAACACCTTGCTTAGATCCGAGAGCAAGAGAGAGAGAGTTCCTCCTTTCCTTGCTTACATCCAAGAGCGAGAGCGGGCGAGCGAGAGAGAGAGAGAGAGAGAGAGAGAGAGAGAGAGAGAGAGAGAGAGAGGATTTTCCTCCTTTCCATCTCCTTGCTCCGACTCTTTTCTCCCTTCTTCCCAAGCTATCCCTCCTCTCCTCCTCGTTCATGCAATTTTCCCCCGTTGATTATGCTTTCCTTCCCCTTTTTTATGCAATTCCCTAAGCCCTCCCATAAATACCTCCCCTCCCTAAGCAACGATGGCACCGCCATTGCTAGGAAGCATAAAAAATCCCTCTTGGTGATGTGGAAAACTCGGCTTCGACCAACACCAAATCCGTCGAGATTAGGGCCGAAATGCTGTGCGAGAGACTCTCGATCACTTCTCATTTCATTGACATGCTCGTACGAGAACCGTAGAGCCCAGCCTGAGCTCATTCGCTCCCATGCTCGCTGCATGTGCTTCCCCCACCTCCCCCCCCAACCCCTCTTGTCCACACCCATTAAGGTCACAATGGGCGGCGCTTTGGCTTGAATTTTATGCGCGGCCATTGTGCCCATTCCCTCGGGCGTCCCTCCTTTGGTAGCCGCAGTTAGCATATATATCGGCCAAGGCATTGCCCATATTTAGCAACCCTTAACTGACAATATCATCGTGAATTTAGTTGCCCATATCTATGCCTTGGATAGCTCCACATGTCCTCAAGATGCAAGTATAGGTAATCGCCTCAAGAGGAACCAACTTGAAGCTTCTCCACCACAGCTATGCCGCACATCACCGCAGTCAAAAAGACCCTGAGGTGCTTATCATGCTCTCCAAATAGCATCACATTTGGCCCTAATCTAGTGCCAAGCCATCCATAACTTTCTTGTCATTTCTCTTTTTGGTATTTCCTATCATCAATGTACTTGCACGAGATGGCATTATGGACAAGATTCTCCTTAAGCATTTAATGTACCACATTCCATATTTGTTGGAATTAGAGTTGCAGAGAAAACCACACAGTGATAGCCGTTTTTCGGCTTTCCATAATTGCCATAGTAAGCTACCTCACCCTATCAAATCACTGAAACATTTTAGTTATCCCTACCATTTCACTGTACATAGGCGTGTGTGAGTTAGGGACTTTTCACATATCTTTTTCAAAACCCTTACTTAGCTAGTCACTGAGCTATTTGAGCAAAAAAAATAAAAAAATATAAGTATATTATGGCCCATTTGTGTGTAAATATTTCATTGTATATGGGGCCTAAATAAAAGGATTTTTCATCATTATTTTGGTATTTATTTAAATATTTCTACCTATGGTGTGTTATTTATGCTATGTACATTAACTCACCATTACCATATTTTTTCTTACCATTTTGCATACTCTTTATTCCATATAAAAATAATTTCATGCAAGATTCTCTGAGTTTTGGTGTAACTCTATCCCAACAAAAATCCAAAAAAAAAATAGTTCTATTTATGTGTATATTTTTTCACTATTGTGATTTTTTCCTTCCTACATCTATTCCCTATTACTCTCATAAATTAGACCACCAAAATTATTCATCTTTTTATGATACTTATAATGAGAGAGATTTATTTTGACCCCTTTATAATTTTTCCACCTATATTATTTATATCTGACATGTACATATTTTTTTTAGACCCCTCAATATTTGGTTTTCTTAGTTGTACTATTCATTTATATCATGATCTCAACAATATTTTCAATTATAGACCTACCAAATAAGGTCAAGGGTATGTGGAATGCATGCATGCACCATGGGGAGCTCACTCTTGGAGGTATTTAAAAGAATCATCCAAAGAAGGACCTCACAAGGACCTTGTGCAGTGGAAAAAACAGTCGGTTTTTCTGAATTTTTAAAGATCACATGCTCCCCGAATTTGAAAAGGTAATACAAACAAAAGTTGTAGCTCGTGAGCTGAAATTTCACCTCAAATTTTTTCATATTTTTTTGAGCTACGAGCTGTGAGCTATGATGTTATTGGTGGACCCCAGTGTGCCCATGCTATGCAGCCACACTCCCTCTTCCACTTTATCATTTTCCTCTTTCACACACACTCCTCCCTCTCCTTTCCACTCCCAAACCTGCAACTCCCATGTCCTAATTCACCCTCTTCACCATTGCCA
Source organism: Adiantum capillus-veneris (assembly GCF_014529385.1). Lineage (NCBI taxonomy): Eukaryota > Viridiplantae > Streptophyta > Polypodiopsida > Polypodiales > Pteridaceae > Adiantum > Adiantum capillus-veneris. The sequence goes on from NC_140955.1 coordinate 117,246,894, forward strand.
CATCTCTCACACCTCCATAGCCTTCATCCTCCATTTCTACACCCTATGTGTCTCCCTTTCTCTCTACATATATGTCCATATTACCATACTCTCTTCAACTTTGTAAAGAACTTCACGAAAACAGCCAAAATCCAAGGTTAATCTCTGCAAATGAAGGCTTTATCATGAATTTTTCAAGGTTTGAAGATAACATAGCTTCATCGACACGCGTTACTTCGCCATGCTGACCGCTTCTTCTACCAGTGTTGTAAAGAGGTGAATGTCAACTTCTCCAAGCTTCAACCTTGCTTTACAAGCTTATCCCTTCTCTAACTTTTCTCATCATATATCTCACCATTTGGTGAATGATTTTGTAAATATTTTTTAGTGATAATTACTAACTACTAACCACTAACCTTATTGTAAAATGCACCCTCTACTAGAGTAGGCACTCCCAAATTATTCACTCAATCCTCTCCCCTTTCATCCTCAATAATTCTCTTCCCTTGAGCCCACATCCATGTGATTCAAAGGACAAGAGAGACCCACCCTCATTAAATAAAAATAAAAATATGCATAATCTTTTATTCCTTCAAATAAACTTGATTAGGCCTAATCCTAATCGGGGCTTCTAAAACCTATAAATAGAGCCCTTCTCTCCCTTGTAAATCATCACATGATCACACTACACCACACCATTCTCAACACATAACACACCACTCTTCAAGCCTAGTTGTGTAGAGTGTGTGCATTGTGAGTGCTCTATTCCATCACTACACATAGGTGCATGGAGAAGCTTGAAGTTAGTTATGCCATCTAGAGGAGTGGAGTGATACTATACTATGCAATCACACTTATAGCCTACTCTTGTCCATAAATAAGATTCATAGTTTTGGGTACAATTGTATGTTGCAACTACGACTCTTCTCTCCAAATTGACTTGATAAGTTGGCTCATCAGGTGGTTGAAGGTATATTGTCCTTGACGTTTGTTGTGCCATTTCATGCTTGGTGGTTTGAGGGCTTGTTGAATTGTTTGCCTAAAAGGTAAATTGTAAGAGGGTGCTCGGTGAGAGGGCTCCCGTGACCCTAAGACAATTTGTGTATTGGCAACAAGGTCAAGTTTTGTGTTGTCTCTCTATTTCTCATCAAGCTTTGTGTGCATCTAATCTTTAAGGCTAAGACTGAGTTGCTCAAGTTGATTTGTGCTCTTTACCTCTCTCTGGCATGGTGAATGTTTGTGTTTGGTGTGTGTGGCTATCTTGCATTCCCCTCTCTTTGTGCGTTTGAGTACAAGGAGATATCACGTGCGTCCTAGTTCGCATCTACAACTAGGTGGTGCCCCTTTTCTTGTTTGGTTTCTGGCTGTGGGTTGTTGTTGTCTCTGATTGTGCTTGCCCCAGCCCCAATTGAGCAGCACGGGAGCCTCGAAGGGTGTTTAGAGGCCGCTCTTCTTGTTGTCCGCCCCAGACCGCCTCAAATTGGTGCCCCCACGGAGGACTGACTTTGTGCTTATTGTTGTTGTATTGCATGAATGCTTGAATTTTAGCATAATCAAGAAGATTATATGAATCATGAAAACTTGTATGACCGAGTTTAATTTCAATGCAACAAAAACTGATCTAGAATATGGTTTGGATTAGCATAACATAAGAAAGAAAAAAACATTTTCACATAAGAATCTAGAATTCATGTTGAAAGACCTTTCAAAACTTTGTGTAGTTAGTTGATGTCATAAGAGGAAATGATTGTTTGGAACTAATCTTTGTGTGGTTCTAGCATTGAGAGACTATGACACGCTATACCTTTGATGATATCCCAATCTTCTTCGGAAATCTTGAAGAAGATGTTGATGATTTTCTTGTTGATTTTAGAATGGTTTGTCGTATCCTTGGTAAAAGGGATGACATTGAAAAAGGGGATTTTCTATTGCTATGCCTTAGAGGCAACGCCTAGCAATGGTTTTGGAGTATGTCTTCTCAGATTGAAGATGGATATACCCAGATTTCCAAAGCTTTGAAGACCAGATTCTCTAAATTTCCAACAACAGAGAAAGCATGGGCTTCGTTAGGGAGACTTCAACAACATGGTGAAGACTACTATGCTTATGAGGATATGTTTTCTCGTCAATGGGGAGGATATGGGTTTAGTTATACATTTCCAGATCATGTAAAAATGGAGCAATTTATTTCGGGTTTGTCTCCTTTCCTAAAGACTAAGGTTACTTGTAGTGGACCCTCTACCTTTGAAGAAGCGGTCACTATTGCCCGAAGGAAGTTTCACAAGCACTTCTACATCAAAAATGGTTTCCATCATGCTGGAAGAACCAACCATCATGAAAGTGTTTCTATCAAGGAGTCATCTCCTTTGCCATACTTGTCTCCTTCTACTCCGACAAATGTTGAGGAAGTTACTTACATGCCAACTGATTATTCAAGTGCTAAAGTGTGTGGCCAAGATTCAAATGTGGAATCTCTTTCTTCTACCTTTATCACAAGCATGCAAAAATCGACACAAGATATCTCAAATGGCATTGATGATTCAATAATGGATACATCCAACCTTTTGGCGGAGGATCAATTTCTAGTCCGAGTAGACGAAGCTTTTGTGCAACATGACTCTATGGAGAATGAAGACCTTGAAGGTAACCTTGATCTTATGGAATGTTCTGAGAGTGTATCTTGTCTAAAAGAAGAGAGTGAATAAGAAGATGAAATCATAGGTGGGGAGATCATAGACCACATTGATCATAAAGAGATGATTGTGTACATGGAATGCCAACCCCAAAACAAAGTAGAAGAGTGTGAGTTGAATCCATGTGAGGATAATCTTCAAGAAGTGTTTGAGGATGTTGAAAAGCATTGGTATGACCCATATATGTTAAGCATGGAGGAACCTATCATGCAAGAAGCCAAAGTTTTCACAAAATCAAACAGTAATCCGTCAACCTTTGAGGTGGTACAATGTGAGGAGTTACAACCTTGCCAAAGGGGGGCTTAGAAAGGGATGAAGAACATGGGAGAGTAGTAAAAAATAAAATCATAAAAGGAAACTGTCAGAAGGGTATCATTCTCTCCAATGGTGTTTTAGTGGGTGGCTCTTCATTCATGGGACAATCTCTTAGCAAGAAAATCCAAGCTTTTGAAGCCCAAATCATCTTTACATTGGGTTTCACCTCTTCAAAGTCAACTTCTCCTCTCTTCACATATACCTTTCATCCGGGTGCACCATACCTTCTTAAGTGGAAGAGGACATGAATACTTGGTGATGAAAAAATGTTTCCAAACCTTCTTCATTTGGTTCTTTGGTGTATGGAGGTCGCACATTGTGATGCTTCTGGTCTTCATCATAGATGAAAAACTTATTGATTGCTACATGTGGATATTTCATTAATCAGTACCAAGATCTATTCTCTTCCAATGTGTTGGAAGCAATAGGAACCTTCGTCTATTATCTACTTATGTGGTAAACTATTTGCTATATCTTCCAATAGCAGTTGGAAGCATGGACCAAGCTTTTCTAAATCATGAAGGTCATAGAATTTTTGAATTTATGAGCCTACCCAGGTTGAATGAATTTTATGAGCTACAGTTCAAGAATTTGCTCACAAGATCTTGAAGATCGTAGCAGATACATCAACTTTACACAGGAGGAAGAGCAACCAATCTTTTATATCACATTCATAGTGATAGATGCAATGATGGACAACAATAAAATCTACAAGTTTCTTGAACTGAAATCAGTAAGTGTTTCCATACCATACATCTCTCTTGCGGAAAGATACTTCAAGATCTTTGATCCTGGGGGGTGCTTATCAAAACTTTCTCAGTGGAGGAGGTTTACTCCGTCACTTCATTAAATCTACTATTGGCTCTGAGAACCTTTCATATCACACAAGGTTTTTTTAATCATACAACAAAGGTTCTTCAAAGATGAGAGCAGACAAAGACAGACGTTACACAATCTACATATTGTATGATCGGATAAATGGTACATGAATGTACCATTATCTAAGAGGGGGGCTAATGATAGCCGTTTTTCGGCTTTCCATAATTTCCATAGTAAGCTACCTCACCCTATCAAATCACTCAAACATTTTGGTTATCCCTACCATTTCACTGTACATAGGTGTGTGTGAGTTAGGGACTTTTACCATATCTTCTTAAAAACCCTTAATTAGCTAGTCACTGGGCTAGTTGAGCCAAAAAAATAAATAAAATATAAAAAATATAAGTATATTATGACCCATTTGTGTGTAAATATTTCATTGTATATAGGGCCTAAATAAAAGAATTTTTCATAATTATTTTGGTATTTATTTAAATATTTCTACCTATGGTGTGTTATTTATGCTATGTACATTGACTCACCATTACCATATTTTCTCTTACCATTTTGCATACTCTTTATTCCATATAAAAATAATTTCATGCAAGATTCTCTTATTTTTGGTGTAACTCTATCCCAACAAAAATCCAAAAAAAAACTAGTTCTATTTATGTGTATATTTTTTCACTATTGTGATTTTTTCCTTCCTACATCTATTCCCTATTACTCTCATAAATTAGACCACCAAAATTATTCATCTTTTTATGATAGACTTATAATGAGAGACATTTATTTTAACCCCTTTATAATTTTTCCACCTATATTATTTATATCTGACATGTACATATTTTTTTAGACCCCTCAATATTTGGTTTTCTTAGTTGTACTATTCATTTATATCATGATCTCAACAATATCTTCAATTATAGACCTACCAAATAAGGTCAAGGGTATGTGGAATGCATGCATGCACCATGGGGAGCTCACTCTTGGAGGTATTCAAAAGAATCATCCAAAGAAGGACCTCACAAGGACCTTGTGCAGTGGAAAAAAAGTCGGTTTTGCTGAATTTTTAAAGATCACATGCTCCTCAAATTTGAAAAGGTGATACAAACAAAAGTTGTAGCTCGTGAGCTGAAATTTCACCTCAAATTTTTTCATATTTATTTGAGCTACGAGCTGTGAGCTATGATTTTATTGGTGGACCCCAGTGTGCCCATGCTATGCAGCCACACTCCCTCTTTCACTTTATCATTTTCCTCTTTCACACACACTCCTCCCTCTCCTTTCCACTCCCAAACCTGCAACTCCCATGTCCTAATTCACCCTCTTCACCATTGCCACATCTCTCACACCTCCATAGCCTTCATCCTCCATTTCTACACCCTATGTGTCTCCCTTTCTCTCTACATATATGTCCATATTACCATACTCTCTTCAACGTCTTTGTAAAGAACTTCAAAAAATCAGTACAAATCCAAGGTTAACCTCTGCAAATGAAGGTTTTATCATGAATTTTTCATGTTTTGAAGATAACATAGCTTCATCGACACGTGTTACTTCGCCATGCTGACAGCTTCTTCTACCGGTGCTGTAAAGAGGTGAATGTCAACTTCTCCAAGCTTCAACCTTGCTTTACAAGCTTATCCCTTCTCTAACTTTTCTCATCATATATCTCACCATTTGGTGAATGATTTTGTAAATATTTTTTAGTGATAATTACTAACTACTAACCACTACCCTTATTGTAAAATGCACCCTCTACTAGAGTAGGCACTCCCAAATTATTCACTCAATCCTCTCCCCTTTCATCCTCAATAATTTTCTTCCCTTGAGCCCACATCCATGTGATTCAAAGGACAAGAGAGAACCACCCTCATTAAATAAAAATAAAAATATGCATAATCTTTTATTCCTTCAAATAAACTTGATTAGGCCTAATCCTAATCGGGGCTTCTAAAACCTATAAATAGAGCCCTTCTCTCCCTTGTAAATCATCACATGATCACACTACACCACACCATTCTCAACACATAACACACCACTCTTCAAGCCTAGTTGTGTAAAGTGTGTGCATTGTGAGTGCTCTATTCCATCACTACACATAGGTGCATGGAGAAGCTTGAAGTTAGTTATGCCATCTAGAGGAGTGGAGTGATACTATACTCTGCAATCACACTTGTAGCCTACTATTGTCCATAAATAAGATTCATAGTTTTGGGTGCAATTGTATGTTGCAACTACGACTCTTCTCTCCAAATTGACTTGATAAGTTGGCTCATCAAGTGGTTGAAGGTATATTGTCCTTGAAGTTTGTTGTGCCATTTCATGCTTGGTGGTTTGAGGGCTTGTTGAATTGTTTGCCTAAAAGGTAAATTGTAAGAGGGTGCTCGGTGAGAGGGCTCCCGTGACCCTAAGACAATTTGTGTATTGGCAACAAGGTCAAGTTTTGTGTTGTCTCTCTATTTCTCATCAAGCTTTGTGTGCATCTAGTCTTTAAGGCTAAGACTGAGTTGCTCAAGTTGATTTGTGCTCTTTACCTCTCTCTGGCGTGGTGAATGTTTGTGTTTGGTGTGTGTGGCTATCTTGCATTCCCCTCTCTTTGTGCGTTTGAGTACAAGGAGATATCACGTGCGTCCTAGTTTGCATCTACAACTAGGTGGTGCCCCTTTTCTTGTTTGGTTTCTGGCTGTGGGTTGTTGTTGTCTCTGATTGTGCTTGCCCCAGCCCCAATTGAGCAGCACGCGAGCCTTGAAGGATGTTTAGAGGCCGCTCTTCTTGTTGCCCGCCCCGGACCGCCTCAACAGCTTGGAGAAGACGAAGGAAAATCAAGGCACACAATAGAGAGTGTGTTACTTAGTGTGAAATAGAAAGATAGATAGCCCTAGAGTGATGGGCGTATATACAATGCACGGGGGAAAAAACCTCCTCAAGAGGGAAAAAATGCCCCGGCGGTCCTAGTGTGTTCACACACATCACTACCCCATGTATATGGTAACAAATACCCCCTGGAGTGATGCGGTGAACGAGAGCCGGCACATGAGTAAAGGGAAGTGCCATGCCTTGAGGACAGGATCAGTCCACAAAGGGGAGTAAGCCCAAATCTTTGCGGAAAGCTTCAAGATTCTCACGAGACAATGCCTTTGTGAAAAGATCTGCAAGGTTGTCTTGTGTTGGCACATAAGCCAAGCTGATCTCTCCTGCTGAGAGCCTCTCCCTGACATAGCGGTAATGCACCTCAATGTGCTTTTTGTGAGCATGAAAAACTGGGTTCCTCGCAATTGCCAATGCCTCTGACTGTCAGTGTAGATAGTGTTGGCAGTGTCTTGTCCAACACCCAAATCAGCCATAAGGCGTCTGAGCCATACACACTCAAACGTAGCTATGAAGACTGCCCTGTACTCAGCCTCACAACTCGAAGTGGCCACAGTAGGTTGCTTCTTGATCAACCATGATATACATGAACTGCCAAGCATGAAACAAAAACCACTTGTGGACACTCTCGTGTCAAAACAACTAGCCCAATCTGAGTCCGAAAAAGCATGTAAGTCTGGCGGCAATGATCCCCCCTTGGGATAAAACAAGCCAAGGTGTAAAGTGCCACTAAGGTAGCGGAAAATCCTCTTGACAGCCTGCCAATGCTTAGACCCTGGGCTATGCATAAATTTGCTGACCTGTGAGACTGCAAACTGAATATCTGGCCTCGTGTTGCATACATAAATGAGGCAGCCAACAGCAGTTTGGTAAAGAGTGACATCAACAGGATCGCCAGCATCATGTAGACTCAACTTCAAACCTGTTTCCATGGGAGTGGCAATAGGTTTGCAATCCTCAAGTCCAAACTTACATAGCAATGTCTCTATCTAACTTTTCTGACACAAGGAAATACCACCATCACACTGCTTAAACTGTATACCCAAGTAATGATGCAATAGTCCCAAATCTTTCATCTTGAAAGTAGCACTCAAATCAGCCTTAAATTCAGTAATATGTCTCTAATTTGGTACAGTGATCAGCAAATCATCGATATAAAGAACCACAATGAGAAATACATCATCCTCACGCTTTACATACAATGTGCTTTCTGTTGGACTGTTACGAAAGCCTCGTTTAACCAAATGATTGTCAGCTTTCTCATACCAAGCACGAGGAGATTGCTTCATCCCATACAAAGCCTTCTTACATTTGCACACTTTGTCCTCTTGTCCTTTTATGACAAAACTGCGAGGCTGCATTACATAAACTTCCTCAAATATGTCACCATTCAAGAAAGCAGTAACAATGTCTGATTGATGTACATCCCAACCAAAATGAGCTGCCAATGCACATAGAAAACGTACAGTAGTCATACGACAAGTGGGAGCAAAAGTCTCTTGATAATCTATGCCTTTTTGTTGTGTATAACCTTTTGCAACAAGTCGAGCCTTATGGCAATCGATCTCACCATCCGGCTTGCATTTCAACCTGTAAACCCACTTCGTACCAATGGCCTTTTTTCCAGGAGGCAAATCACATAAAGTCCATGTGTCATTTTCTATAAGTGCATCATATTTTGATTGCATGGCAACCATCCAATTTTCTGAAGCATAACAATCTGATGCATAAGATGCATGGCGAGAGCCTGAACGAGTACGACTAGACAAAGGTGCATCAAATTTACTGTCACGCAAAGTGTGCACCAGCCATTTTTGCATACCTCTAGCATGCTCATTTTCAGCCCTTTCCTCATCAAGTACATCATGTACATCTGCATCAGTAATAGGCTGATCTAAAACATTTTCAGAAACCCGCATAGGCTGTAGATTTGCCACTGAAACCCGCATAGGCTATAGATTCGTATTTCCACCACTGAAAAGAGGCAACAAAGTGTCATAAATGTCCTGTGACCTTACATTATTGTCTCTAGTACATGAAAGCAAGGGCTGAACAGAATCTTCCACAAACACTACATCCCGAGAAACCAGAATACGTTTTGTTTGCATATGATACAACATGTAACCTTTGCTTTCAGCACTATAACAAAAAAAAAATACATTTGACAGCCTTATCATCCAATTTTCTACGTTGCACTTGTGGCACCAAAGCATATGCCAAACATCCAAAAACACGCATGTGCTCAATAGAAGGCTTTCTATCATATGGAGTAATAGACTGCAAAGCTTTCGTAGGACACCTGTTAAGTACATTAGTGGCACACATGATGGCCTCAAGCCAATAAGAATGTGGCAAAGCTTGACTTTTGACCATACATCGTGCCATTTCCGTCAGTGACCTGTTTTTCCTCTCAGCAATACCATTTTGCTGAGGTGTATAAGGCACTGTATATTGGTGTTTTATCCCACGACTATCTAGAAATGCATTAAATTCATGAGACATATACTCCCCCCCTCAATCGGAACGGAGGGTTCCCATATTACATTTCGAGACATTTTCAGCCATAGCCAGAAATTATTTGAAGCACATAAAACTTCGGACTTCTCTTTAAGCGGAAATACCCATGAATGCCTGGAGTAATCATCAATGAAAGTCACGAAGTACAGGTCATTGCCCAAGAACGGAGTTTGCATGGGCCCACAAACATCACTATGCACAAGCTGCAATCTGCATGTGGCCTGAACTGAACCATCCTTTGGAAATTTAGAATGCTGCATCTTACCCAAAATACAGCCTTCACAAACATGTTTGACAGGTACTTCAAGAGATGGGAAAGAAGCAACCATATCAGATTTTTGCAAACGCAGCAAACTGGCAAAATTCAGATGACCAAAACGTGCATGCCAAAGTTTTGCATCTGAAATAGCCCTTGAATCTGCAACAGCATTTGCAAAATTTTGTCCACACTTGTCATACAAAGTGAGCTTATACAGCCCACGGCACAAAAGCCCAGATGCAACAATTTCATCACCAAAACTGAGATCATGAACTGTACATCTGTCATCCACAAATTTGACTACAAGTCCAAGTCTAGCAAGTGCGGATACAGACAAGAGATTCTTCTTGATCCCAGGTACATAAAGTGCATCAACAAGTGGGAAGGAACTGCCATTAGCAGCAGTGAGCACAATCTTTCCAACTCCCTGAACTGGATAAGAGGCATTGTTGGCACAATTGACTGAATTCCCATAATGACAGACTCGAGAGAGGTAAACAATTCACGATGTGAGGTAATGTGCTTTGTAGCACCACTGTCGAAATACCACACATGTGAATCTCCAGCAACTGACAAGCATGCATCATGGACAGCAGGATTGTAAGTGCACTCTGCACTAAAATCCCATTCTGCATCAACATCAGCATTACAGTCTCCTTTTACAGAAGACTCAACAATGGTTGCATTTGTAGTGGAACCAGCATTTGCAGTGGAACCACCCTCTTTCTTCTTAGCCTCTTTGGCCTTCAACTTAGGAAATTGCTTGATCAAGTGATCATTAGCTTTACAATAATGGCAACGCATCTTCTTTTTGCCCTTATCACCAAAATTGCCAGACAAAGTGTTGCCAGCAGAAACATTAGGAACAATATTTTTTCCACTCGCAGCAGAACCATAAGAAGTGGTTGCATTGTTGTTACCACCCTTTCTTTGAGAAGCAATAAAAGCCTCTTCAACTGCACGCTGCCTAGTCCTGTTTTTTCTGGAAAGTGACTCTTGCAACAGCAATGTGCATAATGCATCAAACTTGACAACTTCAGGATTTCCTTGGGTCATAAGTCTCCAAGTACTAGCAAAATTCTGGTAAGAATCTGGTAAGGCATCAAGAACAGTCTGCACTAGGGAACGTTCTGAAATGACTTCACCTCCAGAAATGAGTTGCTCATTGATATCCTTGACACTAGCAAGGAAAGTGTCCATATCATCTTACTCATGCATAATCTTCGACTCCAGATCTTTACGTAGCAAAGCAATTTTAGCCTCATTGCGGCTTGCATAAAGACCTCCTAAAATATCCCAAGCCTGTTTTGCAGATTTTGTTAAACGGATGTGAGGAACAATGGTGCACTTCACAGACAACGCAATCAATGCATGAGCCTGCGCATCCTTAACATCCCAACGAGCTTTTTCTTCCGTAGGCAAAACAACTCTAATAGCTGCAATCCTTGCAGCAAGACCTGCAACATCCTCAACATTGCCTACATCCTCAGAACCAGGACGTACATCAATGCCTTGCACAATGTTCCAGACACCCTTTGACACAAGAACATGTTGCATCATATAAGCCCACATAGGGTAGTTGTCCCCATCCAACTTGTCCTCAACAGCAAACATCTTGAAAACATCTGTGTTGTTGTTGTCAGCCATGGTAAATGCTGCACCTGATGTGAAAACTGCCCAAAAATAGGAGAAATGGAGCGGGAACAACCTGTGCTATATAGCACAAACCGTAGAAGACTATAAGACACCTATTATGCAGAAAACGGCACTGACATAAATTCTGAACAAAATGACAAAATAGCTTGTGCAGTACTGCCTGTAGTGGAAACGGAGGCCGAAATGAGCCCAAATCAAAATTCTGAGCAGACCGAGCTCTTCGAGCTCGCCCAAAATATTTTTCGACCTGCGAATGCTTGCCAAAGCTCACAATAATCAGAGAAAGTGAGCAGGCGTGTGCTAGAGCAGCTGGCAACTAAGCCCGGGAGGAGGTGACCTGCTTTGATACCAATTGTTGGAATTAGAGTTGCAGAGAAAACCACACATCTTGGAGAAGACAAAGGAAGCTCAAGGCACACAATAGAGAGTGTGTTACTTAGTGTGCAATAGAAAGATAGATAGCCCTAGAGTGATGGGCGTATATACAATGCACGGGGAAAAAAACCTCCTAAAGAGGGAAAAAATGCCCCGGCAGTCCTAGTGTGTTCACACACATCACTACCACATGTATATGGTAACAATATTCTAGGTGAAGCTCAAAACTCCCAGATGGCACCCTGATTGAGGCGACCAAACTGGTATGAAACTAGCCCCTGATGAAATTTAATCTGGCGATATCTTGGTAACCATAACTCCGATCGCTGATATGAAAATACGGATGCGCTCTACAAAGTGAACACTTTAGGCCTATACATTCATTTCATTTCTATCCCCTCAACTGTAGTTGCTTAATCCAGTATGGATCTAGGGGATTTTACTTTTGCGAGCTTTTAGTTTCGAGCTTTTACAATTGGAACTCTTTTTTTGAGCTTTGGGACCCTGATTTTACACTAATGATATCTTCAAGTATCATTGTGTAGTGGAAAAACTCAAAACCTCATAGTACAATCCTTCAACTATGAACACTTTTTAGACATATGGAAGTACAACAATGCTTATGCAAAATGAAACTTTACAAAAAGCATTATTTGTATGTATTTTTGAGCTTGTACATAAAACATGATGTGGAGTAGCTTTTCTAGACACATGAGACTTTATTTATATTCCTTTTTGTAAGAGAAGCATGCTTTCTGGTATCTATCTAGACGATTGTACAATCTCAAAACTAGAAAACTTGTACATGTTTTTGGTGTGTATCGTTAAAAGAGAATCAAAATCTTTAGCTAAATTGTTGTAAGATGATAGATGTTTTTTGTTGTGTATAATATTCTGATGTCTTTGTTTTGGATTAACTATTTTGTGTCGTTAGAAAAGGCTTTGAATCTAAAATCAAAAAGCTCACAAAACTGGTTTTGATTGCAAAAGCTCGAAATCAGAAGCTCGCAAATAAAACACACTCACGGATCTGTATCAACTTAAAATTCAAACTGCCATAACTTCTTCACCGTAACTCCAATCGATGAGTCGTAAAGACAGGCCCGTACATCACTTCAAGCACTGCAGTTCTACATCATAAACTCCCATATGTGCTTACTTCAAGCATAGTCTTCTTTTTTTTTAGCATCATTAAGGCATCTGTTGGCCTTTTAAAGCCGCATCTGGCATACATTAATCGTAAAACTAGCTTGTTAGCAAGCCCTAAAAACTGATCATTAATTACGTAAGCTTCAAGTTAGCTCGATGTGCATCTTCCTGGTATCTTTCTTAGCACGAGAGTGGAGCTGCACGACATCCACCCCCTCTGAACCAGCACAGCCTCTTGCTTGTGCCAACTGCAACTTCAATCTACATCTGTTATAGGTACCTTAAGCTCTTTGTCATCATCAGATTAATGTAACTCGTAATCATATGGAAAATAATATCCCTTATCATCCATGTTCTAGATTAATCATTAGGTAGCTACCCATAAAAAATCTTTGAACCGTAGCTGTTGTATCTCCAAAGCATTCAATTATGGAAAACTTGTTTAGTGAACCTCGCAAGACTCAAGTGCTCCAGTTAATGATGCACACGGCTTGACCATGAAGCTTGCTTTAGGAAACCCTATCAAGCTCAAGTGTGCCTTACTATGTCTGCACACGAAATGGCCGTCAAATCCTTTACTTCAAGTTCTCATAGTAGAACCAACTCAAAAGATGTGAAGATACTTCATCAATTGTCCAAAGAAGTCAACTGGAAACCAGCCATGTAATCTTATTGAACGCATAACCTAGAAACCAAAGCTCAGGAAAGAAAAAGTGGAGGCATGGAATTCTAAAGAGGCCATGAAGAAATTGGAAGCATGTAATAGTATGACAGTTATATTTTTGGATGAAGTGAAAGGTCTCAAGAGCATATAGTTTTTTGAGTTCTCACTGAAAATAGTTATGAGATTCATATAAAAGGGAGTCCAGCATGCACGTGTCCCGATTTTCAAAAGCGAGAGAAGACAAACAAATCCTTTTCGACATGCAAACATATGTACTATGGGTACACGAAAGGGGGGGGGGGGGGGGGGGGGGGGGGGGGGGGGGGGGCAATTTGTATCAATTGTGTATATCATGTGCGTTCAAGAAATATTTCTACCAAAACTTCTTATTTGTGAATATTTTACAAATAAAATATGCCTTTTCCTATTCAATTTGTTAGTTTTTTTCACAATTTCATTTTACACTACCCTTATGTGTGAAAATGTGAAAATAATGAGATTTAATAACCCCTTTTGCTGTACTCACATGATAGTCACATGATTACTAAGTGATCTTACCCAAGCCTAAGACAATAACCCATCTCTCCATCTACACCATATTCAATGAATATACATGTGTGTGACTTTGGATCAATATTTTTTCTAAGCTCTTTTGGCATATGTGTATGCCTTGCATTCAAAGACATGCAACCTGCTACAATAGATAACTGGTACTCATCAAATCTGGAACTTTCACTTTAGTAGCCCCTGGGATTAAACAAGAAACTAATCATTTTCTTCACTGTGAGCATTCCTTTAAAACAATTTGCACCATCCTCTAGGAGCATAGGAAAAACACAAGAATTTTCAATTAGTAGAGCATAAACATGAATTAACCCACAAATCTTCATGAAAACCACTTGGATCATATGGTATATAAGTCAATTGCTGCGAACCATGCATATATCTGTCACCTCCTAGGTCAAAAACTAGCTCAAAATCTCCTACATCATAGGGAAACATCAGATCCCATATAGCATCAGGTATCACTAGATACTGCCATATCCCCTGTGCAACTGACTCATCCAATTTTCGATTATTAATCACATGTAAAAGCATTGGTAGTGCACCTTCAATCTCACTAGTATTGGAATCCCAATCATGCATATCTAAATGCATCCAGTCTTTGGAAAAACTCTCTTCCTTTGGCTTGCAAGATCCATCAGAAAACAATTCTTTATCTTGTAGAGGCTCAAAATATGTTGAATTAGGGTTCAAGGAAAACACACAAAGCATGGAGAAGACGAAAGAAGCTCAAGGCACACAATAGAGAGTGTGTGCAATGAAAAAGATAGATAGCCCTAGACTGATGGGCGTATATCCAATGCACAGGGGAAAAAACCTCCTAAAGAGGGGGAAAATGCCCCGGCGGTCCTAGTGTGTTCACACACATCACTACCACATGTATATGGTAACAAATCTCCCCTGAAGTGATGCGTTGAATGAGAACTGGCACATGAATAAAGGGAAGTTCCATGCCTTGAGGACATGATTTGTCCACAAAGGGGAGTAAGCCCAATGCTTTGCGAAAAGCTTCGAGCTTCTAACGAGACAATGCCTTTGTGAAAAATCTACAAGGTTGTCCTGTGTTGGCACATAAGCCAAGATAATCCCTCCTACTGAGAGCCTTTCTCTGGCATAGTGGTAATGCACCTCAATATGATTTGTGCGAGTATCAAAAAATGGGTTCCTTGCAACTGCTAATGCACTCTGATTGTCAGTGTAGATAGTGTCGGTAGTGTCCTGTGCAACAACCAAATCAACCATAAGGCGTTGTTAGAAGTTTTTGGGAGCAAGGGATTGTGCATATGTATATACACATGCATGGTGCATAAAATAAAGAATTGTCCATTCTTCAGAGCCAGGTGGTTACGTGGGGCCCACATGTGTAAAAGTA
Source organism: Adiantum capillus-veneris (assembly GCF_014529385.1). Lineage (NCBI taxonomy): Eukaryota > Viridiplantae > Streptophyta > Polypodiopsida > Polypodiales > Pteridaceae > Adiantum > Adiantum capillus-veneris. The sequence goes on from NC_140955.1 coordinate 117,262,130, forward strand.
GGACAGGGTGTACATAGTGCATCGATTTTCATTATCAGGAGTATCAATGTGTTTTTCTATAATAAGAGGAGTTTGCAATGTGTAAAACTTCTCGAGGAAGCTATCGGCGGGTCCAGGCCATGAGGTAAGCTGATGCTGATGGGAGCAAAGTGAACCCGAACCCCGACAGCCTCTAAAACACCGGGGACCGAATGGCGCGCCTCGAGCCTGTCATGGTAAAGCAAACAGGGGCACCACCTAGCTTCAGCAGCTAGGACGCAAACAACACACCACCATAACAAAGTTTTCATCCAAGAGAGATGGATGCTTGGGAGTAATGATGAAGAGGAAAGGGAATGAGATCAAGTGAGAGAGAGAGAGAGAGACTGAGGGAGGGGGTATAGCGGCTTAGTACTTAGGCATCACAAAAGGATGGCGAATCCGCACACCCTTCACACATACACAAGCTCACTCCAAACACAAGATTAGGTGGCGATTCCGCACACCTCACATGGGCAAAACATTGCAAGAAAACATACTCACAAAACCTCAAGATTTATTTAGAGAATAAGGCGATGAAATGGGGAGCATAGGGTAGGGGAATGAGAAGGGAGAGAGTGATAGAGCACATGGTGGATAGGTGGGAGTTGATGGCGAAGACTCGCACGAGGGTTATGGCCATCATCCTTCATTTAGTTGCCCTTCATCTTCCATAGCCAAGGGTGTAGAGGTCATGCTCAAGACAAGCATGGTGATTGCGGTGATGGTGATGGTGTGGGTGTGTGTGTGTGCACTAGGCACACCTAGTGCATAGTGTTTTCTTTGGTGATGTTGTGTGTGTTTCGTGTGATGGTGACCCCTCTTTATATAGGGGAGGAGGGGGGAGAGATTATAGAATTTAGAAATGAAGAAATCATTATCTACATAGGCCATGTGACTGTGGGCCCTACTTGTCTGGCTGTGTGTATATGTGCCAGAACAGAAGTCTCAAGAGAGAGAGACTAAGAGAGAGAGATGGGTTGATGAAAAAAAGTGAGAGGTGACATGGAGACTAAAGTAATTACAAGAGGGGAGAGAAGGAAGTGTCTTCAGGGGTGAATCTGTGTGCAGATGTGTGTGAACACAAGAAAAATCAGGTAACCACCGGGTGGGGATGGGTCTGTGGGCACCTTTTTCAATGAAACTGAGTGTGCGTGAGTATGGGGGAGGTTATTTAGCTACAAGACAAGATACATGGCGCCCTTTAGAGAGAGAGGGGAGTATTTGGGTCATGGGATATGATAGGAGAGAGAAAGGGGGGGTGGGGTATACTATTTTGGAAACCACCAGGTGGGGATGGGTCTGTGGGCACCTTTTTCAATGAAACTGAGTGTGCGTGAGTATGGGGGAGGTTATTTAGCTACAAGACAAGATACATGGCGCCCTTTAGAGAGAGAGGGGAGTATTTGGGTCATGGGATATGATAGGAGAGAGAAAGGGGGGGTGGGGTATACTATTTTGGAAGATAGAGTAAGTTGCATGTGAGTTAGGGTGCATTATTGGTGAGTTAGAATGCATTATTGGTGAGAGGTGGGGTAGCTTGAGGGGAGAGAGAAAGGAGAAAGGACAAGGGGAAGAGAGAGGGGGTTGACCTTTTGAGTGGAGGAGAGGAAAAGGGACACACGGCGGGGCAACAGTGAAGAAAAAGGAGGCAAGGTGGGGATGGGCTAGCCTGCAGGCATGAGGTGGCCTATTTTACCTTTCTTATATATTTACATAATCATACTTTATTTTTTCCTTACTTTTTGCATTGCCTTTTATCACTCCCTCCCTAAGAGGGGGTTTTCATGGGGTGGGGACGAGAGAAGAGGGGTATGGGAGCTTGGCTTGTGAAAAGCCCCCATCATTAGCCCTCCCCTTTTGGCTAGAGGCATTCATGTCTCTAGCTCATCTGTTTGATCATTATCGTCGGAGGTGGCGGCTGATGGTGTGTCCTCATCTGGAATGTCAATAGGTGGAGCCTGGTCAAATCGAAGAAAATAAGGTTTAAATCGCCAATCATTTACCCTGGTTTTATGAAGTTTTCCATCAGCCTCCATAAGCTGGTAGCTTCCATTGGCATACTTTTTCCTGACGATGAAAGGACCTTCCCATCGGAGTAGGAGTTTCTTATCCTTGTGCGTGGCGAAGCAATTGTCGTAGCGGAGCACCAACATTCCTTTCTTCAATTCTTTTTTCCGGAGATGCTCGTTAAAGCTAAGCCGTCTATGCTCTGCTTGTGCTGCATAATAATTTATTGCTTCTTCTCTGTCCAGCTGCAGTCTTTCCAAGTTGATGATGTGATCTCTCAAATGCATGTTGGGCTGTTGAAGCTGGCTTGCCATTATTCTGAGACTTTGTAGTTGCACTTCAATGGGCAAGATTGCTTCCTTACCAAATACTAGATGATACGGTGTGAATCCCAAGGATGTACGAAATGAAGTTCTGTAGGCCCATAAAGCTGGTAGTAGATACTTATCCCAGTCTCCAGGATGATTGTTTACCTTCTTGGTAATAATTTTAGAAACCATTCCATTTACCTTTTCAACTAGGCCATTACATTGAGAGAAATATGGTGAAGAGTGCCTCCTTGTAATGCCCAGTTTCTGCATTAATTCTCTTACCAAGTCTGCTCTGAAACCTGGCCCTCTATCAGAGATGATCTCTAAAGGTGTGCCAAACCTACAACATATGTGCTCGTAGATAAATTTAGCTATCTCTACCGCTGTGATTCTAGTGGTGGTTGTAGCCTCTGCCCATCTAGTCATGTAGTCGACCCCCATGATAATGTAGAATTTTCCTGAGTTGGCCCTAGGTAATGGCCCAATGGCATCGATACCCCATTTTTCAAATGGGCCATATGAGAGAATAGGTGTCTGTGGTTCAGGCATAAGTGACCTAGTGCCGGCCTTTTGACACAACTTACACGTTTTGCACCAGTGGTGTACATCACGGTTGAGGCTAGGCCATATGAAGCCTGCCTGCAAGATTTTCCTACTTGTTATGTCTAGGGCAAAGTGACCACCACAAACCCCGTCATGACAACTAGCGATTACTCCCGTGATTTCCTGAGAGAGAGGGACCTTCCTGAGTATTTGGTCCTTACCCTTACAGTACAAACCGTCATTGATGAGTCGATACCTTGTGGCCTTCTGTGTCAGCCATTGCTTCTGTCCCTTTGTTAAATCTGATGGGCATTCTCCTATTTCCAAAAAATGCATGATGTCAGGCAACGCATCATTGCCTTGAAATAGAGGGAGCTTTAGCTTTATTGCTCCAACCACCACTTCCTGTAGTCTTTCACTTGCTAGGGCATTTGCTTCTTGGTTTTGAGCCCTTGGGATATGGTGTATTTGAACTTCTTCAAACTTACCCAACAAGGTTTTTACACCACTTAAGTGAGTCCTTAAACTAGGATTCTTGCATGTCCATGCTCCATTTACTTGCCTTACCAGAAGTAGAGCATCCCCAAATACATTAAGGCGTTGTACACCTTGCGAGACGCACCATTGTAGACCCTTGGTTAGTGTTGCATACTCAGCTTCATTGTTAGAATGTGAATCTAACAATTGGCCCAACGAAAATACCTTTGTCCCTTTGTCATCAAAGACCACTATGCCTGCAGCTGCTTTGTCAGACGCTCGCTTGTAGGCTCCATCAAAGTAGAGAGAGTATGCTCCTTCTACCATCGGTGGTACTGGAGGTAATCGGAATTCTCCTCCCTTAGATTGCTTCTCCTTCCCTTCAAATACTTGGTAGGTCATGAGTCCCCCCAAACTTGCCCTTGTCGTGCTTTCTACCTGTATCGTGTAGTCAAACTCTTGCAGACGAACTAGCCATTTAGTAATCCTAGCAGACACATCCATGTGTTGTACAACATAGGGAAATATTTCATCCGTGGTTAGAATCACAAATTGCTTAGGTAGCAAATATGACCTAAACTTTGTAGTTGCAAATCTAAGAGCTAGGACTAAGTGTTCCACATGGGTGAAACCTTTCTCTCCTGCTGTCATCATTCGACTAGAGAAGTAGATTGGCCTCATGAAAGATGTCGTCGTATCCTTTTGGAGTAGCACAGATCCCAATGATTCATCACCAACACTTGAGGTGACATAGAAATTTTCATCCCACTTAGGTGGTGAGATAGTTGACAGAGTGGCTAAGACCTCATTTACCTTGTTGTAGTGATGTTCGCTTTCCTCATCCCAAGTGAAAGTTGATCTTTGAATGAGTTGTTGCAGTGGTAGAACAAGTTGTGATAGTAGATGTATGAATCTACTTAAGTACCTCACCTTCTGTAGAAAAGAGACCAGTTGACGTGCGGTCGTTGGTGAAGGTAGCGCTATGAGTGCGGACACCTTACTTGGGTCGGCGTTGATACCTCTTGCTGAAATTTCATGGCCTAGTAGAATGACTTTACTCTCCCCAATGTGACATTTATCCACATTTGATTGCCCACCTAGGCTCTGCAACCTGGCCAAACCTTCAGTTACCTTTTCTAAATGTGAAATACGGGAGCTATATATATAAAAATCATCAATGAACACTCTTATGGATGTTCCAAAGAACGGTTGAAAAACATATGTGACATATCTTTGGAATGTGGCAGGTGCATTTGTGAGTATTTGAAAGTAACCCTGTATGCAAAACCAAATGGCATAACCCTGTATGCAAAACAACCCCATGCCATGATAAAAGTGGTTTTTAGCTGATCTTCCAAGGCTATGCGTATTTGAAAGAATCCAGAATAACCATCACAGACGGTATAGCATTCAAAACCCGCTACTTCATTCAGAATTTCATCCAAGAAAGGGAGAGGAAAGTGGTCTCTCTTTGTAGTTGCATTTAGTGGTTTGTAGTCAACACAGACCCTCCACTTACCATTCTTTTTAGGCGTCACCACTACGGGTGACACCCATTCTGAGTTTTCTACAGGATAGATGAATCCCGCCTCCAGCAGTTTCCTTACCTCGGCCAAGAGTGCCTTTTCTTGTATGACCCCTAGTCGTCGTAGCTTTTGCACAACTGGTTTTACCCCTTCCTTCAGCTTAATATGATGTTCCACCACTGTAATGCTTGTGATTCTTTCATAGTTGTCAATGAACAGGTTAGGAAATCCCATCAACATTTGCAAAAAACTATCTTTCTCCTCAAGTGTTAATTCCGTAGACAACATACCCTTCAACCTACTTCCTCCTAGGCCAGGTGATTTTCTCTCCTCTTCATTGGGTTGCCCTTTTGGTGATGGATCACCAGTTGTGCTTACCCTTTGTGGATCCTTCATAATGATACCCATCACATCAATGGAACTGTCACTTTCGTCGGTGGATGTGGTCTCCTCCTCAGAACTGGAAGATTCGCTAGTGGTTTCATCTGCCGATGTTTCCAGATTCATTTGCTTCTGCTTGCCAATCCTCATGTCGTAGTAGATTGTCTCCCCTTTCTTACCGGTCATGCGTAGAAGGCCAGTACCCCAGTCCTGTTTTGCCTTCATGGCCATCAACCATGGCCTTCCCAAAATTAGTGGATAGCCCTCCCCCTTAGTAGGCATTACAAAAACATCTACCTCTACCTCAGTGTTGAAAGCTTTGATTTTCACGGCACTTACCACACCCACACACTTTACTTTTGCGTTGTTTGCCATCTTTGCCTTGCATGGAGAAGGCCTGTCAACCTCGAGCCCTAATCGAAGCATCATAGCTTCACTCATTACACAGATTTGTGCACCTCCATCAATGTAGGTGTTTCCAACCCTCTTTCCTTTTATGTTTACGTTGACAATTGGAAGGATGTCATCCATATTGCATCCCGAAATTGCTCCGGCTACCTTTGTTTTGGAGCGTCTTGTACTTACCATTTTAGACCATTGTCGCCTTACTTTAGGTACAAGATGTACCAACTGTGGCCATGTAATCTTCGGTCCTTGCTCTGCCACATCCAATGTTAGATCATAGGGCTTAGAACTTTCCCCTAGCTGGAAGTCGGTGATGCCCAATTTCCGTCGTGGTCTGGATGGCCTCTTGCTAGTTTCTCCTCTCATGCTTCTCTCATCATCTGATTGTGTAGCTTTCTCCCTCCTAGCTCTTTTCACAGTCATGGCTTCAAGTGGTTCTAAAAAGTTTACCTTCTCCTTACCCTTGTCCCTCTCCTTTGCTCTGGGTGGATCCACTACTACGGCTTTTCCTTTCTCTTCTAGCCTTATGATGTTTACAGGGCGATCAGGTGGTGGGGCTGGTGGAAGAGGTGGAATGGATGCTTGTAGTGGTGTCTTGGGTGGACGTAGAATTTGTGTTGGTGGGGGTGGTGCTCGGGGTGGGGGTGTTCTTTCTCTAGGGGGTGACAATTGGTTCCTCCTACCTCCTCTATTATAGTTTTGTCGTGGTTTGGGACAGTAGTACATACCATGACCATCTTCTCCGCAGTTGTAGCAATGATACTCTCTATTTTGTCGTCGTGCTCTTCCATGGTCTTGATCTCTTTCTTGACTCCTCCCTTGCTGTATTAAGTGGACAGAAAAATTCTGCAGTTGGTCAGTATATGGGCCAACATATCTTGTTGGTCATCTCTTACCCCAAGAGCCGGTGGTGGTGGTATGGTGGTTGTCGTAGTTGCTAGTCGACGCGATGTTCCTGCTTCTGTTGACTCGGTTTCTTTGGCTTTCATTCGCAGCTTCTTGTCCTTAAGGCGGGCAATCTCAACGGCTAACTCGTACGTAGCCGGGAATCTACCTTTCACCTTCTCCTTGAGAAGCGGCCATAAGCCATGCGTGAACCGATCTTTTTTAGGAAATCGGGTGCGGCTTCCCCCCTTGCCAGTGACTCAACCCACCGTTCCCACAAATCCACAAATTTGGACTCATAGGTGGCATATTCTAAAAGACCCTCCTGTTTCAAGTCTCTCAACTTGTCCCACAACTTTTCTGAAGTGGTACCTCCCCCAAAGCGCCTCTTAAAAGCGGCTTTTAAGGGTTCCCAGTCATCCTTGGCTTCTTGTGGAAGTGCATTGTACCATGATCTAACTTCTAGTTTCATGAGATGCTTAAAGATTCTAACCCGGGATTCATCCGTATCTTTGTTGCTCACTACACATGCTACTTCAAAGTCATCTAGGAAGTCTGTTACCAAATCCTCCCCCTTCTTTCCTTTAAATGTTTGAAATGCTACACTTGCCATGATTACTGAGAGAGAGAGCTAGAAAGACACACTTCTTAACTTGCAAAAGTTTTTTCTTCTTTACAAGGAGGCGTGTATACCCTCTTATACTAGGACATAGATTAAAACTTCAAACGGTACATTGCCTTGTACCAAAGGTAAGACAAATGGCTGATCTAATGCCAGAACCTCAAAAAACCACTCCCCACCCAGCATGGTGTCAATGACGTGCTGGTAGTGAGCCTTCAAGTCCAGTATTACCTTGATTGAGCGTACACGTGTTGGTATGTGCGATCTGTCTTGAGGTAGGTTGCACTGATTCATGTGAATCTTAGAGGTGCTTAGTCACTGTCCAAGCTTGTGGGAGAGGGTGGAGTTCTTTCCTGAAACAAACTCAGTAGATCCCTAGTTTCTCTAGTGAGAGTGTGAGCCAATGATTCCATTATCTGTGCTGCAGCATCAAGTGCGACTTGAAAACTGGCTGTGATAATTACCTCGGTGACTTGAGTTACCCGATTCTCAAAGTAGAATAGTGTCGATTCTCTATTGTACAGAGCTCCTTCCATTTTGTTGTTGTTGGTTGGTTGTAGGTTGCGGACATGGTTTCGACCTTCTCCTTCTTCTTCTTGGCACTTGGTCTATGTATATCCACTGGGTTTGGCGTGTTGGTTGACTCTCCCACTGCAAATCGATTAGCGTTACACCTGGCACTCGAGCTTCGATGGAGATGCGGAGTTCGTCTAGTTGTGCTTGGAGCTCTTCTTCTTCTGTCGTCTTATTAGAAAATCCTGTTAGCCATTCATCCATTCACAATAGTTTAGGGGTTTCAGTCTTGTAAACTGAAGGGTTTCATGAAAAGATCCTCACTGGGGGCACCAAATGTCGGGAGCAAAGCGAACCCCGAACCCCGACGGCCTCTAAAACACCGGGGACCGAATGGCGTGCCTCGAGCCTGTCATGGTAAAGCAAACACGGGCACCACCTAGCTTCAGTGGCTAGGACGCAAACAACACACCACCATAACAAAGTTTTCATCCAAGAGAGATGGATGCTTGGGAGTAATGATGAAGAGAAAAGGGAATGAGATCAAGTGAGAGAGACAGAGAGTGAGGGAGGGGGTATAGCGGCTTAGTACTTAGGCATCACAAAAGGATGGCGAATCCGCACACCCTTCACACATACACAAGCTCACTCCAAACACAAGATTAGGTGGCGATTCCGCACACCTCACATGGGCAAAACATTGCAAGAAAACATACTCACAAAACCTCAAGATTTATTTAGAGAATAAGGCGATGAAATGGGGAGCATAGGGTAGGGGAATGAGAAGGGAGATAGTGGTAGAGCACATGGTGGATAGGTGGGAGTTGATGGCGAAGATTCGCACGAGGGTTATGGCCATCATCCTTCATTTAGTTGCCCTTCATCTTCCATAGCCAAGGATGTAGAGGTCATGCTCAAGACAAGCATGGTGATTGCGGTGATGGTGATGGTGTGGGTGTGTGTGTGCGCACTAGGCACAACCAGTGCATAGTGTTTTCTTTGGTGATGTTGTGTGTGTTTAGTGTGATGGTGACCCCTCTTTATATAGGGGAGAAGAGGGGAGAAATTATAGAATTTAGAAATGAAGAAATCATTATCTACATAGGCCATGTGACTGTGGGTCCCACTTGTCTGGCTGTGTGTATATGTGCCAGAACAGAAGTCTCATGAGAGAGAGACTAAGAGAGAGAGATGGGTTGGTGAAAAAAAGTGAGAGGTGACATGGAGACTAAATTAATTACAAGAGGGGAGAGAGGGGAGTGTGTTCAGAGGTGAATCTGTGTGCAGATGTGTGTGAACACAAGAAAAATCAGGTAACCACCGGGTGGGGATGGGTCTGTGGGCACCTTTTTCAATGAAACTGAGTGTGTGTGAGTGTGGGGGAGGTTATTTAGCTACAAGACAAGAGACATGGCACCCTTTAGAGAGAGAGGGGGGTATTTTGGTCATGGGATATGATAGGAGAGAGAAAGGGGGGGTGGGGTATACTATTTTGGAAGATAGGGTAAGTTGCATGTGAGTTAGGGTGCATTATTGGTGAGTTAGAATGCATTATTGGTGAGAGGTGGGGTAGCTTGAGGGGAGAGAGAAAAGAGAAAGGACAAGGGGAAGAGAGAGGGGGTTGACCTTTTTAGTGGAGGAGAGGAAAAGGGACACACAGCGGGGCAACAGTGAAGAAAAAGGAGGCAAGGTAAGGATGGGCTACCCCGCAGGCATGAGGTGGCCTATTTTACCTTTCTTATATATTTACATAATCATAATTTATTTTTTTCTTACTTTTTCCAATGCCTTTTATCACTTCCTCCCTAAGAGGAAGTTTTCATGGGGTGGGGACGAGAGAAGAGGGTTATGGGAGCTTGGCTTGTGAAAAGCCCCCATCAATGCGTTAGATGGCATCAAGTGGCGTCAGGAGGTCAAATGGGATCAAGTTTTGCACGTGGGTAAGTGAAGACACAGCGGGACTGTTTTTTAGTGATGAATTATGCAAAAGGTCATCTTGGGGACCATCTTTTGGGGCTATTTCACATGGTTGTGGGACCAAATCTATGGCCTTATTGAGAAAAGTTGAGGGCCAGGTGTGCGGATGGATGCAACAGGGTGACAACTATGCACTGCGAGGCCACTTTTTGGCCAGTTCGGGGTCCGTTTGAGGTCAACTAAAAGGCCAAAGGTGCCCAAGTAATAAAGTTAAGTGTGGAAACTGAAAAACCTAAGAGAAAAACTAGAAAAAACGTGGAGAAGAGGAGCAATATCTGCAGGTCAGTTTTTGCTCATTTTGGAGCATTTTTTGGCCCTAAACAGCTCATCCGAGGTCGGATTTGAGCACTATGACATTTTAGGGTGGGGTTTGTGGCTGTTTCGGACGCAATGGTGCTGTCCATTTTACCAAATTCCTTATATATTTTGTGCTATTTTTTTGTGTAATCTTCTCCGGTGAGTGAAGTCTCTGCTTAACTTTGTGGTTGTATCTGGTGTCTTTCCTCAATACTATGTAAACTATTTGCCCCATAGGTGTTGGGCTGAGCTTCATTGGGTCTAAATAGAAGCAATTTGCCTCCTTTGTGCTAAATTGATAGTGTGTGTGTGTGAGTGTGTATGTTTGAGTGTTGAGTGGGAAAGTGGGAAATCTCTCTCTTCTCACTCCATCTGTGTGTTTCTTGTCTCGGCCCTGCGGGTTGTGTAAGCCAAGTGGTGCTCCATAATGTGTGTGTGCTATTCCAAGCGTGTGTGTCAGCTTATCATAGAGGCTTTGTATGTGTTTCCAACCCGCTCACATTCTTTTGGTACCCCCACTGAGGATCTTCTTCGAGTACCTTCAGCTTCGAGAGTACAGGTTACAGGTTACAGGGACATGTGTTAGGAAATAAGATGTAGCTAAATAGATAATTGAGTAGATTACTTAATGGAGAGAGACATATTTACATACTCGAGATTATAGAGTAGAGAGAGAGAGAGAGTACACACGATGTACGTGGTTCACCCAATGTGGGCTACGTCCACGGGAAAGCAGCCACTCAATGGCTTTAGTACTTCAAAACAAGTAGTTTACAAAGGGATTATACCCTTTTGGAGCTCCCACCTTGATTCACTCTCACCACCTCACACCCACCTTGTTGTATCAACTTTACACTGTCAAATGCGTGTAGAAATGGCCTCCTTTTATAGGCCAAAAGGGCTGCCCTCTCTCATGAGAGGCAACCATGTGTAGCCGCCCTTGTGTAGATAAGTCCAAATCGGACCCTTCAATCCGCCCATGTGTAGCCGCCCTTGAGAAGACAAGTCCGCTTTTGAATTCGGCCACCGGCCATTGAATTCAGCCACCGCCCACCGGCCATTGACTTTCGACCACCGACCACACTCACCATTGACTATCGGCCACCGGCCAACCGACCGATTGTTTTCTGGCCACTGTCCGGCCATAATATTCCGGCGAAAAGGAGTATTCCGACGAAGGAAAGAAGTCTTGGGGGCTTCCGCCCCCGAGGCCCCTAAATTTTGGCCCTGATTTTTGGCCTGTGAAAATTTTGGTTTTCGGAAAGTGATTTTCCTTCACGCACGATGGATTCTCCTCATAATGGGGGCCTTACAAATATACGCTTTTACCACAGAATATTACAAGGTAAATCAGGCTCCATACTTAACAACAGGTATAGGGACAGGCTCGGGGGGTTCACTATGTGTAAAACTACCATATCACGTGCGTTCAAGACATGTTTGTAAAACCCCTTATCTGTGAATTCTATTAGGAATATAATGTACCCTTTTCTCTTAAAATCTGTAAGTTTTTTTCAAATTTGAAAAAATAATGCCCTTTTGTATATATATTTCTATAAGTTTCAAGAACTTTAAATACCCTTCTGTTGAACTCACGTGATAGGTTACATTTTTATTAGGTGACCTCCCCGGGGGGACAAGTGTATAGGTAGCTAGAGTAGACGTGGGTATGCATCATTTGGCGCCTGTTTGAGTGCATTGTCTTGTATGGTACGTTACTTGTGGATACTTCCATTGTACGCCTTTGTGGAGCCATACTTGGTTTTATTTGGCAGTCCCAGCCATTTCTGAGACTTGACTATACGAGATTTGCATAAGCTTTCGTGAGAGGGTCGATAGTGTGAGGTTTTGTTGAGCAAGGGGATTCTCAAATGTGAGATCCTTTTGGCGATACAGGTGGGTGGAGCACCCTTTTTGTGACCTTGCCATAGGCTATGTACTAGTGATTCCTACTTGATGCTCGGGTTCTATTGTGGATAGGTTATGCATACATATATAGTATATATTTTGGGTTCTTACTGCTCTACTTCTGAGGAAACTCTGCCAAAAATTTTCCAAATTTTGATGGCTAGTTTTTTGGTCTTTTGAGCCATTTATGTTGTTATGCTGCTGAAATTTTGGCAAAATCAAAGGATAAGTCAGATGTGCCTTCTTGGGAGGTGCATGGTTTGCTTTAATGGATGATCAAAACGGACCTCAATTCACTCCTTTTAATTTAACACAAAGAATCTAGAGAAATGTTCATGTGTCCACGAAGATGTTTTCCCAGCAGCGCATAGTCTTTATGTTCGGGCCAAGAAGATTAAGAGAGATACTGGAATTCCCTTTGCCTATTGTAATTCCGACGATTAACTATGAAAACTCATTTGATGTGCATATGTTTGTCCTTATCTAAAGACAAGCTCCATTGAAGTTTCTAGGGATCGAGTCAGTAAAAAGTTTGGGTTCTTGCACGTGTCTTAGAAGGGGTTCTCAAAGCATCAAAACTTGGATAGCCATGGCTTTCTCTTATCCTCAATCTCATGGAAGAAGTGATGAAGATATAGAAGAATTTTTGGAAAAGATGGAGGTTGCCTGCATTAGCAACCAAATTTATGACCCGGCACAGATGTTACGTCTTCTCCAAATTTGTTTGAAGAGTGATGTACGAGTTTGGTCCAAAGCATCTGAAGAGGAGTTGTGTGTGGCTAATCCACCTGTAAGATTGAGTTGGGACAATCTAAGGCATGGATTGGAAGTGGAGTTTGTGAAGATAGAAGATCCTAACAAAGTGTGGCAAGAAGTACAAGGTTTGGTGCAAAAGGAAGGTGAGCCAGTAGATGCGTACATATGTAAGTTTTCATTGGCATGGGAGTGGAGGTGGAAGGCCTTAGCACCACAATTACCCCCACCTGACATGATGAAGAAGGATAGATTCTTGGCTGGTCTTTGAGAGAATATACATTGGAGAGTGGAGCTAAACAAGCCTAGAACATATGAAGATGCATTGGAGGTGGCAAGGAACAAAGAGTGGAAGCTGAGAAAAATGAGCCGTCTAGGGGTGGAGTCTCCGCCCAGGAGGTCTGAGTTTTAGCCTATGGACTCTTTATAAGGTCGCATGCTAGGGGTTCATCATGAACCAGTGGTTTCTATTACTCCTCAAGTTATGCCAATAGTGGTCACTATAGCAGTGCAAGATGATGGGATAAGGCAAGACATGAGGGAAGTGGTAGATTTAATGAAGAATCTCAACCTAAACATGTTAGGTAATGTGGGAAATAATCGAGGCCGGGGAAGATTTGCAAATCAGCCAAGAGGTGAAGAAAGACCCAAGAATGGTGTTGGACAAAGCAATGGTAGGTTCTGGAGGCAGACACCCACGTGTTATAATTGTGGAGAGTTGGGCCACATCAACCCGCAATGTGATAAGCCACAAAGTATTGGGGGAGACATGTATCCATTGCCAAGATAGGTGCTAACTAGGTCAAATGATTATGGCATAAAAATTAAGGGAGAAGAAGGAACCAGTGGATTAACCCAAGAGGAAAAGGGAAAGACAAAAGTGATTAGTGTAGTCACCTTGGAGAAGGCAGCAAAGTTGGAGGATACATTAGTGATGCCTATTGGGAAGAGGACCATAGAGGACAAGGAAGGTGCCCCAGGTCCTAGTAAGAAGAAGGGAAAGATCCATGAAGGCAAGGATGTCAAGGCCAAGAGGAAAAGGAGGGCTCGTTGCAAGTTTCATATTTCACAATTTTCCACTAGGGGATGGGCAATTAAGCTATGACTTGAAGGAGGATCTGATAAGCAGGAAGACAGATGTTACTTTTGGGCAGCTTATACAGATGGTGCCTAAGCTAAAGCGACAGTGGAAGAGGATGGTTAACCCAATGGAGAAAGTGCCAGAGAGAGGTTCAGTAAAGGTGTTGGAAATGGATGAGCTACCAAAAATTTGCCCAATAGTAGATGTGTGGCACAAAAGAAAAAATTTGGGACAAGGTTATGTTGATGGCGGAGCCCAAATATGTGTCATAACACACTCATGCATTGAGAAGATGGGTCTTACAGTAACTGGTGTGTCACACTTTTGGACTAGATTGGCAAACCATCAAAAAGTAAAATGTTTGGGTGTTGTAAAGAGCTTAGAAGTGGAGGCATATGATGAAAAGGCGGTGGTTGATTTTCATGTGATGCCAGCGGGGTTGGGAGCATATCCTATTATACTGGGCAAACCATGGTTACGTGTAGTGGGAGTTGTTCAAGATTCGAGATGTGGTACGATTAGCCTCTATGGAAAGACAGGTGCCAAGAAGCTATACAATATGGATACAAGGAAAGTATTGAAAGAGCTTTATGAAGATGAAGATGATTCTAGTGATGAAGAATATTCCATAGTGACTGATGAGGATAGTGATAGTACTACCAGTACTACCAGTAGTGATGAGGATGTTGATGTTGCATTTCTTTTGATGGACAAAGAAATGTAGAAGTCTAGTTTAGTTGCATTTGCAAATGAGATTGAAGATGAAAGTGAAGGGGCTTATGAAGTGATTGAAGGGCTGATGCAAAACAAGGTTGAATTGTCAAAGAATCAAGAATTGATGACACAAATGATCAGTGGAGACCTCAGCTATGGAGAAGGAGATATATTTGCACATGCTGGCTAGTTTTCCTGATTTGTTCATTACTTCATATGAAGAGATTAGAGGGTTCAAAGGAGAAGAGATGCATATAGAACTGAAAGAAGGTGCTAAGCTAGTGTGACAAAGGCTAAGAAAATTGGTTCAAGAGAAAATGGAAGCCTTGCGGGAAGAGGTGAACAAGTTATTGAAGGCAGGGTTCATAGTCCCAGTGGAGACCACAGAATGGGTGAGTCCAATCCTAAGAAGGATGGAAAGTGGAGGATTTGTGTAGATTTTAAACCCTTAAATGCAGCCACTAAGAAGAACCCATACCCTCTTCCATTCATCAATCAGATCTTGGATTCAGTGGCAGGTTATGAGAGGTACAGTGTGTGTGATGGTTTTTCAAGCTATTTTCAATTGAAGACTGCTCTTAAAGACCGAATAAAGACAACTTTCATTACGTCATGGGTCTGTTATTGCTACACGGTATTGCCATTTGAGTTGTCAAATGGACCATCTTTTTTATCCAGAGAGAGAAAATTGGGTATTGGCACCATTCATTGGTAGTTGTGTTAAAGCTTTTATGGATGACTTCTATGTCTACAACAGTAGGGTTGAACACCATGAGAAGCTGCAGATGGTATTGGCTCGATATGATGAATGTGGAGGACAGCTAAATCCAAAGAAATGTCATCTAGCATATCCAAGGGTGAAGTTATTGGGCCACATGGTGTCAGAAAATGGCATTGAGGCTGATCCAGGCAAGGTTAAGTCCATATTCTTCTTCTATCACCTACGAGTACAAAGAAATTGGCACATTCCGAAAGACATATAGAAGTCTAAGAAGTATGGTTTTGTGCGTAGAGCATACAAGTATAAATTGATTGGTGATGTTTTGTACATGAAAGGGGCTTATCTCGTGTTGAGACCTGTACCTTGGAGGGAGGAGCTTTATAGAGTGTTGGAAGAGAATCATGAAGGGGAATGTGGTGGACATTTTTCTCTAAAGATCACTTTACATAAGATCTTGGAAGAGGGGTATGTATGGCCTAGTTTGCACAAGGATGTTCACCATTGGTGTAGGTCTTGCAATAGGTGTCAAGCATTTGGAAAGAGAGTGTTGAAGCCAGAGCTATGAAAAACCATTATGGCGTTTCATGTGTTTGAAAAGTTGGGGATTGATGCCATAGGCCCGTTACCTGTCACAAGCAGGGGCAAAAGCTATATTTTGACTGTAGTGGACTATCTCTCTAGAAGGGCAGAGGCTACAGGATTAAAACAAATCACTACAAAGGATGTGGCAAAATTTGTGTATGATGAAATATGCTGCAAGATTGGGGTGTCATTGGAGCTACTTTTGGATAAGGGGCCAGGATTTAGAGCTAAACTATTAGACTTCTTATGCGAGAAGATGAAGATTAGGCACCAGTATACCACTCCTTATTATCCACAATGTAATGGCTTAAATGAAAGATTCAATGGTGAGTTGGTACAAATTCTTTCAAAAGTGACAAACCACCAAGGAAAGAATTGAGATTTGGAATTGCCTAGTGCAATATGGGCTTATCGTACTTCGGTGAAGGCAGGCAAAGGGTTTACTCCATTTCATTTAGTATATGGAAAGGAAGCACTATTTTTTTGTGGAAGTAGAGTTGCCTACGGTCAAGATGTTAGAGAAGCTGCTTGGGCCGCCTAGTGATGCATTCAAAGAGAGGATCTTACAATTACAAGAGGTTCAACTAGATAGGATGAGTGCATTGGAACATTATGGATAGATGAAGGATAAGGTTTTGGCAAAGATAAATGAAAAGGTCAAAACTATGGGTATCAAGAAGCATGACTTAGTTTTGCGCTATAACAGTAAGCTGGACAACACCTTCCAAAAGAAGTTTCAAGTTAAGTGGGAAGCCCCTTTTAAGATAGTGGAGTGTTTTTCGAATGGTACATATCAGCTGGCTAACTTGGATGGGATTCTACATAAGTCTAGGATAAATGGATTGCATCTTAAATTATATCATGCCAGGTTAATGATGGTGGAGCAAGATGAGATGTCTATGGAGCAAGTAATGTTGGTGAGGGATGAGGAGACTTGTGACGTAGTGAGTCTCATATCTCTTTTTGCTGCTGCTGATCATGAATGATCTAGTAGGCTAGGGGATGGGCAAACTATGTTAGGAGTTTTTTGGAGCAAGGGATTGCGCATATGTATATACACATGCATGGTGATTAAAATAAAGAATTGCCCATTCTTCAGAGCTAGGTGGTTACGTGGGGCCCACATGTGTACAAGTAGGGCAGGGTGTACATAGTGAATCGATTTTCATTATCATGAGTATGAGTGTGTTTTTCTATAATAAGAGGAGTTTGCGGCTTGTAAAACTTCTTGAGGAAGCTATCGGCGGGTCCACTCCATGAGGTAAGCAGGTGTGTTAGATGGCATGGAGTGGTGTCAGGAGGTCAAATGGGATCAGTTCTTGCACGTGGGTAAGTGAAGACAAAGTGGGGCTGGTTTTTTGTGATGAATTATACAAAAGGTCATCATGCGGACCATCTTTTGGGGCTAGTTGACATGGTTGCGGGACCAAAGCTATGGCCTTATTGAGAAAAATTGAGGGCTAGGTGTGCGGATGGATGCAGCAGGGTGACAACTATGCACTGTGAGGTCACGTTTTGGCCTGTTCGGGGTCTGTTTGAGGTCAACTAAAAGGCAAAAGGTTCTCCAAGTAATAAAGTTAAGTGTGGGAACTGAAAAACCTGAGAGAAAGACTAGAAAAAACGTGGAGAAGAGGAGCAATACCCGCAACTCAGGTTTTGCTCATTTTGGAGCATTTTTTGGCCCTAAACAACTCATCCGAGGTCGGATTTGAGCACTATGACATTGTAGGGTGGGGTTTTTGGCCATTCTAGACGCAATGATGCTATCCATTTTGCCAAATTCCTTACATATTTTCTATTATTTTTCTGTGTAATCTTCTCTGGTGAGTGAAGCCTCTGCTTAACTTTGTTGTTGTATCTGGTGTATTTCCTTAATACTGTGTAAACTATTTGCCCCATTGGATTTGGGCTGAGCTTCATTGAGTCTAAACAACAGCAATTTTCCTCCTTTGAGATAAATTGATAGCGTGTGTGACAGTTGAGTGGGAAAGTGGGAAATCTCTCTCTTCTCACTCCATCTGTGTGTTTCCTGTCTCGGCCAGGCGGGTTGTGTAAGTCGAGTGGTGCCCCATAATGTGTGTGTGTGTGTGTGTGTGTATTATTCCAAGAGTGTGTGTCAGCTTATCATAGAGGATTTGTGTGTGTTTCCAACCCGCTCACAACGTCTAAGCCATACACACTCAACCGTAGCTGTGAACCGGATATAAGGCATTGCTGGTACAAGTGACTGAATTCCCATGAGGGACAGACTCAAGAGAGATGAACAATTCATGATGTGAGGTAATGTGCTTTGTAGCACCATTATCAAAATAGCACACATGTGAATCTACAGCAACTGACATGCATCTATCATGGACAACAGTCTTGTAAGTGCACTCTACACTAAAAGCCCATTCTGCATCAACATCAGCATCAGCATCACAGTCTCCTTTCACAGAAGACTCAACAATGGGTACATTTGTAGTGGAACCAACAATTGAAGTGGAACCACCCTCTTTCTTCTTAGCCTCTTTGGTCTTCAACTTAGGACACTACCTGATCAAGTGATCATTAGCTTTACAATAATGGCAATGCATCTTCTTTTTGCCCTTATCACCAGAATTTCCAGGTGAATTGCCACTAGCGGAAGCATTAGGAATAGAAGTTTTTCCACTCTAGTAGGCAGAACCATAAGAAGTGGTTGCATTGTTGTTACCACCCTTTCTTTGAGAAGCAATAAAAGCTTGTTCAACTGCACGCTGCCTAGTCTTCTTTTTTCTGAAAAGTGACTCTTGCAACACCAATGTGAATAATGCATCAAACTTGAAAGCTTCAGGATTTTCTTGGGTCATAAGTTTCCAAGTACTAGCAAAAGTCTAGTAAGAACCTGGTAAGGCATCAAGAATAGTCTACACAAGGGAACTCTCTGAAATGACTTCACTTGCAGAAATAAGTTACTCATTGATATCCTTGACACCAGCAAGGAAAGTGTCCATATCATCATCCTCATGCATAATCTTTGATTCCAGCTCTTTACCCAGTAAACAAATTTTAGCCTCATTGCGGCTTGCATAAAGACAGGCTAGAATATCCTAAGCCTGTTTTGCAGATTTTACTTGATGAATGTGAGGAGTAATGGTGCACTTCACAGACAACGCAATCAATGCATGAGCTTGCATATGTTTTACATCCCAACGAGCTTATTCTGCTCTAGGAAAAACAACTCTAATAGCAGCAATACTTGCAGTAAGACCTGCCACATCTTCAACGTTGCCTACATCCTCAAAACCAGGACATACATCAATGCCCAGCACAATATTCTAGATGCCCTTTGACACAAGAACATGTTGCATCATGTAAGCCTACACAGGGTAATTGTCACCATCCAATCTGTCCTTAGCAGCAAGAAACATCTTGAACACATTTGTGTTGTTGTCAGCCATGGAAAATGCCTGCACCTGATGTGAGAATTTCCGAAAATGAGAAGAAACAGAGTGAGACCAGCACGTGCTATACAACACAACCCACATTAGACTATATGGGACCTGTTATGCAGTATTTGACACTAACAAAAATTCTACACAAAATGATGAAATTGCTTGTGCAAACCTGGTTGTAGTGGAAACGAAGGCCAAAATGAGGCCGAATAAGAAATCTGAGTAGACTAAACTCTATGAGCTTAGTCGAAATTTTTGTCGACCTACAAACGCTCGCCAAAGCTCACTAAAATCTAAGAGAATACCCGAAATGAGGAGAAACTAAGTGAGACCACCACATGCTATACAACACAACCCACAGTAGATTGTATGGGACCTGTTATGCAATATTTCGTAGTGAAAGAAATTTTGCACAAAATGACAAAATTGCCTGTGCAGACCTGGCTGTAGTGGAAACAGAGGCCAAAACGAGCCAGAATCAAAAATTCGATTTTAGAGCTCAGTCAAAATTTTTGTCGACCTGCGAACGCTCACTAAAGTTCACTAAAATTGGAGAAAATGAGCAGGCGTTGTCGTGCTATGACACGTACATAGTGGGAACACATGCTACAAGATCTATCTTGCAACTTTTTAGATAAATAATTATATTTTCTATAATTTACGTATGCATAACTAAATATAATAATAAGCTTTCTATCTCATCCTATTATCTCAAGGGTAAATATTCTTACTTTACCGTCAAAAAGTACTATGGGAAAAGCATCAATAGCTCCACCTCTTTAACTTGGGGCAAAAAGCATTGATTCTTTATTTCTACTAACTCATTATCATCTCACACCCTAGCTAGATCCTATATCTAGGGTAACTTCCAATATATATATATATTCTATGTATTTTTTTATATTTTTCTTATATTTCTTTGGGACAGTAGCTTCCATGATTCTCAAAGATACCCCTATTTTAATGCATTATTGCAAGCATGATTACAAAACATTGTCAAGGAGAAATTCCATGCTTTCATATGGCATGAGGTGTCCATTGGAATCAAATAAAAGTTTAAGCTAAGGGGACCACGAGAAGACTTTTGCTGCCAAAATTGTACCCTATTTTAATGATTTTTATACACAAGGTTCCAATCCGAAATGGAAAAAGTTTATAAAATGGGATTCCTAGCTAATGAGCTGAATTTTTTGCCCATATCTTTACTTTTTAATTTGGAGCCACGGTTGAGGAGATATAACCAAAATATTGGACCCCATTCTGCCCACATCATGCAGGGATAGCTCATTTCCAACTTTTCTCATTTCTGTTCACACTGGCTCTTCTCTTCTTGTGTAAACCCTTGGGGGTTCCCTTCACCTATAAAAGGGGACCTCTTCTTCCTTGAAAAAAACATTAAAGAGTTCAAGCCACTCAAGCCATTCATGAGATGAATTGATGAGGGAGTGAGAGTAGTAATGCATAATTGTACTTAGCCATAAACATAAGCCTAAGCCTACACTTACTCCTAGAGGAAGACTAGCCAATCTTGTAATATATCCTTGGAATAGAATCTCTAATCAAAGAAGGACTTGGACTTGGTGCATCAATCAAGGCTTGAAGTCTTCCCTCTTCTTCTCTCTCCATCATAATGGTGAACAACTCCCAAAGAGTTTGTCAAGTAGGATGTGTTTTACTTTGATATTTTGCTGGTTTCTTGTTGTTTTCTTTTTCATCTCTAATCCATCATATATCTCTAATCCAATATATATCTCTAATTTCATCTCCCTTGTCTAACCAAACCTATTTCTCTCACTCTTAGAAATTCATTCTCTGTACAATTCTAGGTTCTCCTTGCTACATGTATATCTCTCCCCACAGTATCCTTATTGCCTACGGACAAGAATAGGGCTTGGGAGGAAAATTCTCTTTTCTTGTCTTCTCTCATATCCACATACTAGAGTTATCCTTGATGAATAATCCACATGATGAGAATTTCTATCGCTTCCACTCTGTGCGATCTATTAGAATTAACGTATGGATTAGCCGTAAAATACACTTTCAACAACGTACAATGTTTCTCTTTGGCCCAGAAAGGCTCAATGAAATACTTCTTTCACCGGATCCCATCACACTACCTGTTATAAACTATAACTTTTCTTTTGACGTAAGTGTAGTTTTTTTTCTATGAACCAAGAGCATTTGTACACACAACTAATCCCAATCACTAGACAAAACATATATATTATGGTAGGCACAAAACTACAATTCCAAAGAACAATTCGTAGATTGTTTGGGCGGCAAAGATTGAACGCCATTAACTCATCTATTCACCCTTTTATATTATCCATCATACGATATGACCATGGCCTTGATGTTTTCATATTTGTGTTATTTTGATATTCTCTTCTATGTTCTTTCTTTGAGTGTGTGAGTGCAAGGGAGAGAGAGTGGGGCTTCTTTGATTGCACTTCCTTCCAAACCCTAGACTTCATGGCATCTATGGTTTAACTCCTTCATATAGTTTTTAGAGTTCTCTCACAAAATATTACAGCCAAAAGCCCGGTGCTTTCCTGGCAAGATCGCAAATTTCTTAACATATTTTTGGTGAACCCGATGCGAAACTACCAAATTGAGAGTTTGTGGGTAACCATGGGTGATCATGTTGAGCAACAGGGTATGCATTTTGACCTAGCAACAATGAAAATGTTTCAAGCATTTGCATTGTTCATGCAACAACAACAACCTGCCATTGAAAGAAGGAAGATTTTAGCAACCAAGGCCATACAAGTAGTCGTCAATAGAATGGATCATTTCAATGTCAAAGATATAACCAAGTACTTATACGAGTATGTGAAGGAGATGGAGCTACATCGCGTTTTAGAAGGTGAGATGATTCAAAGCTTTGAGCTAGTTGTTGCTCCAGAAATTAGGGAACATGTTAGGGGAATGAAAGATGGGCATGGGAGAAACTGGGAAGAACTCAACGTAGCTTTGAAGGAGGAATATTTCATGGAGGAATCTGAGAGAGTGACCAAAAGGACATTCTTAGAATGGTTAGTCAAGCCAAAGCAAGGACTATCAATAACAGAGCTACTTAGGGAATTTGAGTGGCGCTATGCACAACTCGCTAGGACAGAAAGGGCCACACTAGATGCAGAGAAGACAGATCTTTTCTTACAACTTGCAAGTAAAGAGTTTCAAGAAAATTTAGAGCTTCTTTTTGAAGATAAAGATACTGAGCAAGGACTAAAGACCCCGAGTGGAATGAAGTTGGTGCTGTCTCACTGCTTGCCAAACGACAAAGAAGAAGGGACAAGATGGTAGTAAACACTACAAGTCCTTCCACCTCAACTTCTGACAAAATGGTAAAGCCTACTTTTATGGCTCCTAAGTTTAATGAGTCTATGTTAGATGAGCTTGTGAAGGGAATGCATGACTTGAAGGTGAAGCTTGCAAAGCTTGAAGAAAAGACCAACCATCAGGGCCACTTCCTAGGCAAAGACAATAGTCCAAAGAAGGGTTTGTTACTAAATGTATTTGGTGTGATAGTACAAACCATGTAAGAAGGGATTGTGATGATTTTAGTGATGCTTTGTCAAAAGATGTCTTTTTTAAGGATGGTAAAATCCACTTAAGAGAGATAGGTCTACCCTTGTGAACTAATTTTGGGAAGGGGTAAATGCAAACCTTCATTGAAGATATGGAAACTAACCATGCCACCTCTTCAATTGAGGTAGCTACTTATGGAGTAAAAATTGAGAATCTTAGTGATGAAGAGGTGAGTGACCATCATGGTCAAATTTGGCCAAATGTCATGCAATTATCTAAAAAGGGAAAGCTTACAAAAGAGATTCTACATCAAGTAGATGATTGCATACATCTAGAAACAGGATGGAATGATCCAGTGGACTCATTGTTAGTGCATGCCTACATTACAAAATGCCAACAAAATGAGGCTACTGTAGAAGAGAAGTGCAGACATGAGAATGCTGATGAAGGACCATAAAAAAGAGCTTCTATAAATGGGGGAAGAAGCGACTCAATGCCTTCGCAAACACCCCCGACACAAGGAGCATCTCCACATGGAGCAGTCTACATCAGGAAAGAAGAAAGAGTCAACAAAAGGTCAGACAAAATGCCCAAACTATAAACTACAATCTGATATTGAGGTTGCTACAGATTTGAAGAAAGTCTTGGAGGAAAGGATCTTGAGTAGCAAGATTGAGTTTACTCTGGGAGAAGTTCTTGGCATTGCAAAGCATGAATTCCATGAGGAGATCATTGACATCATCAAGAGGAAGAGGCAAACTCTTGCTGAAGTTTCTTGTTCTCCACAAGTTGAAGGGGAAACCTTGAAGACACAAGGGATGCAGTTGCAAAATAAGGAGGATGATGGAGTTGTGGTAGGATGCTACCAATCTAGTGGGAGAGTGAAGCAAGTGAATTTCTCAAATGATGATGAAGAAGTTGAAGCTATTCCTAGGAGCTACTATTCACGAAGTCACTGGGCAAGGGCTACTACACAAACTTTGGTCAAGGTAGGTGATCTTGAAGATCCATTTGTTGCCTTGATTGACCATGGTTGTAAAATAAACATAATGTCAAAGAGTCTCTACAACAAGTGCAAATGGTTGATGGACACAGATCATGGCTGGATGGTAAAAGTGGCAAACAATTCATCTGGTGAATTGTATGTAGCATGTCCAGGTGTGAAGGTGACAATAGGTGATGTAACGATTGATCAAAACTTCTTTGTACAGGATACATCTTCATATCATCTCATACTTGGACAGCCCTACATTGTGGGAGTTCAAATGGAAAAAAAGGTAATGGATGATGGTTCAGCATATGCTAGAATACGCAGCAAAGATGGTAAACGTGCTGTCCAATTTCTTAGAGTTTGTGTAAACCATGAAAGAAATTGTGACAACCTCAGAGATCATCCTCTACCAAAGGTGAGCAAAGAGTTGCATGACCATAGGGAAATGATGGATTTTGGCTAAGTACCATTATAAGGCGGGATTGCAGTGGTACATAAAGAAAAAGGGTCTTGCCTGATTCAAAAATAGGTGAAACTTTCCCAATGGGCTTCTTGGTAACAGGGAATGGATAAATATGTTTTACAAAACTTGAAGATTTGAAGAGATGTGAGAGACAATATGTACATAATGTACAAATAGGCATGAAAGAGAGTGGGTTGCTAGAGCCTACTGAAAATGTTCTGGGTTTGTACGAGCAAGATTCTTTTGTAGATACTATGGGTGAGCTTGATGCTATAATGGAGTCTAGTTTGCATCTTGAAAATAATGTTGTGGAAGTATGCTCTATGGAAATGTATCAAGTAATAGAAGCCTTTAAAGAAAACCAAACAGTTGGCCCAGAAGTCCATGTTGAAACTAAATACAAGAGTGTAGCAAAGAAGGTGAAACTAGTAGCTTCACCCTTACCACCCAAAAACAAGGAAAAGATTGAGCAAGCTTCTTTGCAACCAAGTTTAAGGAATCCTACAAAGATCCGGCATACCTTCAAAAAGGATTCTTTTCAAGAGTTGCAGATTGGTTGCGAGGAATTTCTAACACAAGAGGAGACAAAGTGCTTCAATGAAATGCTTTCAAAGCATGGTAAGGATTTTGCATTTGAGCCACATGAGATAGGATGTGTTGATCCATCTATTGTAGCTCCTATGGTAATTTTCACAATACCTCGTGTGCCTTGGAATCTGCGACCTATTCTGGTTCCAAAGGCTCATTTGCCAAAGTTAATAGAGCTACTAATGAGAAAATCAAAATGGGAATCTTGGAGCCTTCTTGTGCTCCATACTCAAACAGGTGGTTCACAGTTCCAAAGAAGAATGGTTCTCTGCGCTTCATCCAAGATATGCAACCAGTGAACAAGGTGACAATTAGAAATCTAGGTACAGGTCCAATTGTGGATGAGTTTACAGAGGTGTTTGCAGGGAGGGAAATCTACTCAATGGGGGATCTCTACTCAGGGTATGATCAATTGCAGCTTGCAATCGAAAGTAGAGACTTGACAACCATGAGGACACATTTGGGTTTGGTAAGGATGTGTACCTTGCCATAGCGAGCAACCAACTCGGTTGCACATATGATGAATGGGATGAGTAAGGTCTTACGTGCATTTATTCCTCAAATCACAATGCCTTTCATTGATGATTTTCCTATCAAAGGATGTGAAGAAAGTGACAAAGATGAAGCTTTGGATCTCAAGGGATGTCGCAGATTTGTGGTAAATCACATAAATGATTGTGATAAAATTTTGTCTAGGTTAGAGGAAGTGAATCTTACTTTGTCACGGAAAAAGTATATGTTTGGTGTGAATGAAGTGTTCATTGTGATAAAATTCTGTCTAGGTTAGAGGAAGTGAATCACATAAATGATTGTGATAAAATTTTGTCTAGGTTAGAGGAAGTGAATCTTACTTTGTCAGGGAAAAAGTCTATGTTTGGTGTGAATGAAGTGCTCATTGTGGGGCACATGTGCGGGCCATATGGTAGGAAACCTTGAACAAAGGTAGATGCCATCCAAAGAATAAAAGAAACATGCACTAGCATCACTGAGGTTAGAAGGTTTCTGGGAGCGTGTGTCTTTTATTTTATCTTGATTCCACATTATGCACATGTAGTTGATCCTCTTTATCATTTGCTTAGAAATAATCAAAAGTTTAAATGGATAGAAGCACATGTAAAAGCCATGAAAAAGCTAAAGGAGTTGCTCCAGTTAGCACCAACTTTGAGAAAGGTAGACTATGAGTGTCACAGGCCAATAATTGTGACAGTAGACACCACTCCTACAGGGATTGGATGGGCAATAAGGCAAGAGGACGAAGAAGGATGCATGTATGTGGTAAGATTTGGAGCAAAGGTACTAAGTGCTTGCCAAAGAAACTATCCATAGATAAAAAGAGAGCTATGGGGTATGGTTACAACCTTGAAAAATGGAAAAGAGTACATAATTGGTGCATGTGTGGTTGTAGAAATATATTGTCTACCACTTCTTGGGATGATTACAAGTTGCTCAATGCCAAGCATTGCTATGTTGCGGTGGATTGCCTACATTAAGTCCTTAAATCCAGAGTTTAAGCACATTGCAGGTAAAGACAATACAGTGGCAGGCATGCTATCAAGGGCAAGGTATGAAGATGAGTCACAAATAATTGACGAGGGAGATGATGTAGGCACAAAGTTCTATTATATCTCTCATGTCAAAGGTAACAACGTCTGCATGACTAATCCACTTGAATTGTTCTTGAAAGATCTTTATGAAGGTGATCGGCTTCTTATTGGAAGCCACTTGAGTACTCTAACAAAATAGGATGATTGGTCTGAACATGAATTCAAGAGGATACACAAAAAAGTATATGGTTACTGTTCAAGGGATGGTTACTTGTGGGAGCATCACAAACAAAAGGGTGCTACACCACAAAGGGTTATATGTAAAAAAGAGACTCAAGTAAACCTCATGCAAGAGTTTCATGAGAGTATATGGGATGGACATAGGAATGTGTGGGCAACCTTCTCCAAGTTGAAAGAAAAATACTGGTGGAAGGGTATGTATAAATATGTATCTCAATTTGTAGAGTCATGTGTAATATATATTCAAATGTCCGACATCGTGATGGATTGCACCTTACATATCCACTAGCCGTGCACTATAAATGGGTTGTGGATCTAGTCACAATACCTTTAGGACTCTGGAAGATAAGATACTTGGTTCTTGCACGAGAGGACCTAACTAATTAGGTTGAAGGAAGAGCATTAAGAGCTAAAACCACAGAAGCTATGTGCAAATTCCTTCTTGATGAGGTGATTTGCCGTTATGGTTGTGTGGGAAAGATCACTATAGACAGAGGTGAACTGGATACCAAAGAAGCAAGGGAGTTCTTTTCCATATTAGGAATCAATCTTTGTCTTACTACAACTTACAACCCTGAAGGCAATGGAAGAGTGAAAGAGGGCATGCTCCTATCATCAAAGATTTGGCCAAGTCTTGTGAAGGAAGAGTTGGTGAGTGGCAAAAATTGTTACCATATGCTCTATGGGATGATCGTAAAACACATAGATCAGTAATTGGCTACATGCCTGTGGAGCTAATGTATGGTCAAAAGTCAGTGATGCCGATTGAAGATACAATTCTCGCACGGAATGTACTACCTTGGCAAGAGGGACTTAGCAAGGAAGGTCTCCTTCCATTGCACATAGGGCAGCTAGAGAGAAGACCTGGAGACATTGAGGCTACAAAAGAACGACTCAAAAATGCAAGGTTGAAAAACAAGGACTACTTTGATAAGCAACATTGGCTCCGGAGCAAAGCAATTGACAAAGGTGACTAGGTTTTAGCGTATGATAGTAGCCTTGATAACCAGCACACCGTCATGCATAAGTTATCAAAAAGATGGTTTGGATTGTATGTTGTAAAGCATGTCCATGAAAATGCTACTTACAGCTTGTCTGAACTAGATGGTACAGAAGTAAAGATTCCCATTGCGGGAAAAAGGATCAAAATGTTTAAGAGAAGAGAAGATAGTGATCCCGAAGATGCTGAGGAAGAAGAAAACACAGGTGACAATCAAAGTGAAGATGAATCTTTGGAATCTGTAAGTGAAGATGAATACAAGGAAGATGTATAAGAGGGCTCAAGGAAGATGTATAAGAGGGCTGATCTTACAAAGAGAAAATGTGGCATATACCGGAGGATGTGCAGGTTTAGAGGAGGTGGATGTCGTGCTGTGACACGTACATAGTGGGAACGCATGCTATAAGATCTATCTTGAAACTTTTTAGGTAAATAAATATATTTTCTATAATGTACATATGCATATCTAAGTCTAATAATAAGCTTTCTATCTCATCCTATTATCTCAAGGGTAACATATTCTTACTTTACCATCAAAAAGTACTATGAGAAAAGCATCAGTAGCTCCACCTCTTTAACTTGGGACAAAAGGCATTGATTCTTTATTTCTACTATCTCATTACCATCTCACACCCTAGCTAGATCCTATACCTAGGGTAACTTCCAATATATATTCTATGTATATTTTCATATTTTTCTTATATTTCTTTTAAATAGCTACTAGGAAGGAATCAAATGCTAGTGGGACACTAGCTTCCATGATTCTCAAAGATACCCCTATTTTAATGCATTATTTTAAGCATGATTACAAAAATTTGTCAAGGAGCAATGTCATGCTTTCATATGGCATGAGATGTCCATTGGAATCAAAGAAAAGTTTAGGCTAAGGGAACCACCAAAAGACACTGTACCCTATTTTGATGATTTTTTTACATAAGGTTCCAATCCGAATTGGAAAAAGTATTAAAAATTGGAGTCGTAGCTAATGAACTGAATTTTTTACCAATATTTTTACTTTTAAATTTGGAGCCACAGTTGAGGAGATATAATCAAAATACTGGACCCCAGCCTGTCCATATCATGCAGGGATAGCTCATTTCCAACTTTTCCAGTTTTTGTTCACACTGGCTCTTCTCTTCTTGTCTAAACCCTTGGGGGTTCCCTTCACCTATAAAAGGGGACCTCTTCTTCCTTGAAAACCATTGAAGCATTCAAGCCATTTAAGCCATTCATGAGATGAATTGATGAGGGAGTGAGAGTAGTAATGCCTAATTGTACTTAGCCATAAACATAAGCCTAAGCCTACACTTACTCCTAGAGGAAGACTAGCCAATCTTGTAATATATCCTTGGAATAGAAGCTCTAATCAAAGAAGGACTTCAACTTGGTGCATCAATCAAGTCTTGAAGTCTTCCCTCTTCTTCTCTTTCCATCATAATGGTGAACAACTTCCAAAGAGTTTGTCAAGTAAGATGTGTTTTACTTTGATATTTTGTTGATTTCTTGTTGTTTTCTTTTTAATCTCTAGTCCATCATATATCTCTAATCCAACATATATCTCTAATTTCATCTCTCTTCTCTAACAAAACCTATTTCTCTCACTCTTAGAAATTCATTCTCTCTACAAATTCTAGGTTCTCCTTGCTACAGATACATCTCTCCCCGTAGTATCCTTATTGTGGGCAAGAATAGGGTTTAGGAGGGAAATTCTCTTTTCTTATCTTCTCTCATATCTACATACTAGAGTTATCCTAGATGAATAATCCACATGATGAGAATTTCTATCGCTTCCACTATGTGCGATCTAATAGAATTAACGTATGGATTATCCGTAAAATACACTTTCAACAACGTATAGTGTTTCTCTTTGGCCTAGAAAGACTCAATGGAATACTTCTTTCACCGGATCCCATCATACTACCTATTATAGAGTATAAATTTTCTTTTGACTTAAGTGTAGTTATTTCTCTATGAACCAAGAGGATTTGTACACACAATTAATCCTAATCACTAGACAAAACATATATATTATGGTAAGCACAAAACTACAATTCCAAAGAACAATTTGTAGCCTGTTTGGTCGGCAAAGATTGAACACCATTAACTCATATATTAACCCTTTCACATTACCCATGATACAATATGACCATAACCTTGATGTTTTCATATTTGTGTTATTTTGACATTCTCTTCTATGTTCTTTCTTTGAGTGTGTGAGTGCAAGGGAGAAAGAGTGGGGCTTCTTTGATTGCACTTCCTTCCAAACCCTAGACTTCATGGCATCTATGGTTTAACTCCTTCATATAGTTTTTAGAGTTCTCTCACAAACTCTCACAGCCAAAATCCTAGCACTTTTCTGGCAAGACCGCAAATTTCTCGACAACGTGTGCTGGAGCTGTTGGTGACTAAGCTTGGGAGGATGCAATCTGCTCTAATACCAATTGTTGGAATTGGGGTTGCAGGAAAACACACACAGTTTGGAGAAGATGAAGGAAGCTCAAGGCACACAACAAAGAGTGTATTACTTAGTGTGGAATGAAAAAGATAGATATCCCTAGAGTGATGGGTATATATCCAATGCACGGGGGAAAAAACCTCCTAAAGAGAGAAAAAATGCCCCGACGGTCCTAGTGTGTTCACACACATCACTACCACATGTATATGGTAACAAAATCAAGTAGAGCATCATCCCACAACTGCATACGGTCATCATCACTTGTATATGAATAAACTTGCTCATGCATGAATCTAGTTTGGTTGGTATCCCTAGCATGTGTATTTGAGAACCTTTCCAAAGCTTCGTCCAATAAGCACATAAGATCTAAGTCAACCACTTCAGAAGGTTTCTCCATCCTGGACATCTCAGACTGCTATAAACTAAGATTTCCACATATGACATGCATAATAAACACATCTACTATAAATTGCTCTTCAAGTCTTTCATCCTCATCCAAATATCTTTGCACTTCTGTAGCGCAAAGTTCAACATGCACATTGAAAATTTAATCTATTGCCCTGTCTATATCATTGACACAATGAAACCAATCATATTTAACACCAAGAGATGGCACTTCACTATGCAATCCCTCTGAATAAGCATCATAAAGTTCATGATCATTATGCCATAGTGTGAGTTCACAAAATCTTGATAAAGAAGAAGTCTGTACCCCCTCTAAATCATCACCAATTTTAGGATCAGTTTTCCACATAGGTAGCTCTGAGTCATAGAAACTTGTCAAAGAAGGAGTCTGCACCCCCTCTCAATCATCATCATCACATTCAAGATCAATTTTTCACTTTGGTAGCTAGGAATCACAACAACTTGTCAATGAAGGAGTCTGCACACCCTCTAAATCAACATTTTATAGATCTTCAAACACAAACTCTTGCTTAACCAAGTCCTCAAAATTTGGTATATCCAGACTTGGTAAATCAGGTATACCCAAATCCATGGTCCTGCTGCTCTCAATCGCATCCTTGCTTTGACCTATAACATCTTTATTATCAATCAACTCTATCATAGAATTTGTACCAAAAATATTTGCTCAAATTCTGAGTCAATAGCAAAAGTATCAGTTGTAACCGAATCTTCATGCATGTCTACTTGAATATGCTTGCAGTCATTCACCTGCACAATTTCTTCTTGAGCTTTAGCCACTTCATTGTTTTGATCCCTTGATTTATTTTCCTCTTGTACTGCATGTATAGGCTCTTTGCAAAATTCACGAAATTTGTCTCTAATGGTAGCTGCATTCACTTTCTTGAGATTGACACACACCCGTAGTTTTCCATTTTTCTTGGACACTACCACAAATGGAGAAACCCAATCTGTGTGTTCAATTTCATAAATTAATTCGGATTCCTTTAGCTTTTTAATCTCTTCTTTGATCTTTCTGGCAAATGTTTCATTATATGTGTATGGCCTTTGTCTTTTTGGTTTCACATCATCTCTCATGGGTATGGTATGTTGACAGATTTCTGGATCAACACCCTTGAGATCCTTAAAAGACCAAGCAAAGATAACTCGGTATTATGTCAGTAAGATTAACAAGAGCTCTTCTTCTTCTTCTGTCAGATCATTTGCAATGTAGGCAGGTCTAGGCTCTTCTCCTGGTTCAGCCAGATCTATCCTTTTTGTGTTTTCGGGTCCTTCATAAGACTCACCCTATTTTTGTAGTTCCCTGACAGGTTGTTCGACTATGATTATCCAATCTTGGAGAGTATATTTCTCGTAGTGGGATGGAGCACTCATTATATCTTTACCATCCTCCTCAGTGGTTTCCATTTCAGTTGTATATATCTCCTTTAGAGCTTTTTTCAACTCTTGATATTTCTTTTTCCATTCAACTCGTGTTATTCTTGAGTTCTTGTCTTGGTGTTTTGGTTTTACTTGAGTTTCCTTTCTCGTTTTCTCGATGTTTTTGTCATTTCATGTTCTTCGTTTAAAAGATATCTACCAGTGATTTTGTCCTTGACACAATCATGTGCATCTATCTTCATCAAGGATTGTGTTCTACTGGAGACTGATGGCATAGGTCGAGCTTTCACGTTTCTGGTGTCTCTTTTTCATCTATACCATTTATGTCTTCTCGTTTTATGGTTTGGAAAGTCAACAAAAACTTTTTCTCCCCTCCTTTCATGAGAAGTTTAGCTCTCACATGTTCTTTTTCTGACCCCGAATCATCTGAGGTAGCTCAATGTTCTTCTAACTCATCTGTTGCATCATAGTAGAGGTCTGAAAAGACTTGTTGAGCTTTCATCAAGTCTTTGGGTTCATGAGTTTCGTCTTCAATGTGAAGGGTTGAAATCATTTGTATGGGAATTATGTCATAGCCATCTTCATTGCAAAATTGAGTAGGCATAGATGTATTTACACATACATCCATTGTTGCTAAAAATTGAGTCCACTCAAATGGATCAAAAAAATGCTCTAGAAAGGGTTCATGTACATAGGCTTTATCTGTGCAATCCCTTTCTAAGATACATTTTTCATAGGGTAGGGGAATGAGAAGGGAGAGCGTGGTAGAGCACATGGCGGATAGGTGGGAGTTGATGGCGAAGACTCGCACGAGGGTTACGGCCATCATCCTTCATTTAGTTTCCCTTCATCTTCAATAGCCCAAGGGTGTAGAGGTCATGCTCAAGACGAGCATGGTGATTGCGGTGATGGTGATGGTGTGGGTGTGTGTGTGTGCACTAGGCACACACAGTGCATAGTGTACTCTTTGGTGATGGTGTGTGTGTGTGTGTGCACTAGGCACACACAGTGCATAGTGTACTCTTTGGTGATGGTGTGTGTGTGTGCACTAGTGTGATGGTGACCCCTCTTTATATAGGGGAGGAGGGGGGAGAAATTCTAGAATTTAGAAATGAAAAAATCATTATCTACATAGGCCATGTGACTGTGGGCCCAACTTGTCTGGCTGTGTGTATATATGCCAGAACAGCAGTCTCATGAGAGAGAGACTAAGAGAGAGAGAGATGGGTTGATGAAAAAAAAGTGAGAGGTGACATGGAGAATAAAGTAATTACAAGAGGGGAGAGAGGGGAGTGTGTTCAGAGGTGAATCTGTGTGCAGATGTGTGTGAACACAAGAAAAATCAGGTAACCACCGGGTGGGGATGGGTCTGTGGACACCTTTTTCATTAAACTGAGTGTGTGTGAGTGTGGGGGAGGTTATTTAGCTACAAGACAAGAGACATGGTGCCCTTTAGAGAGAGGGGGGGGTATTTGGGTCATGGGATATGATAGGAGAGAGAAAGAGGGGGTGGGGTATACTATTTTGGAAAATAGGGTAAGTTGCATGTGAGTTAGGGTTCATTATTGGTGAGTTATAATGCATTATTGGTGAGAGGTGGGGTAGCTTGAGGGGAGAGAGAAAGGAGAAAGGACAAGGGGAAGAGAGAGGGGGTTGACCTTTTGAGTGGAGGAGAGGAAAAGGGACACACGGCGGGGCAACAGTGAAGAAAAAGGAGGCAAGGTGGGGATGGGCTGCCCCGCAGGCGTGAGGTGGCCAATTTTACCTTTCTCATATATTTACATTGAATCATACTTTATTTTTTTCTTACTTTTTCCAATGCCTTTTATCACTCCCTCCCTAAGAGGGGGTTTTCATGGGGTGGGGACGAGAGAAGAGGGGTATGGGAGCTTGGCTTGTGAAAAGCCCCCATCACCAACAACAGTTTGGTAAAGAGTGACATCAGTAAGATCGCCAGCATCATGTAGACTCAACTTCAAACCTGTTTCCATGGGAGTGGCAATAGGTTTGCAATCCTCAAGTCCAAACTTACATAGCAATGTCTCTATGTAACTTTTTTGACACAAGGCAATACCATCATCACACTGCTTAAACTGTATACCCAAGTAATGATGCAACAGCCCCAAATCTTTCATCTTGAAAGTAGCATTCAAATCAGCCTTAAATTCAGCAATATGTCTCTCATTTGGTCCAGTGATTAGAAAATCATCGACATAAAGAACCACAATGAGAAGTACATCACCCTCACGCTTTACATACAATGTGCTTTCTCTTGGACTGTTACGAAAGCCTCGTTAAACCAAATGAGTGTCAGCTTTCTCATACCAAGCACGAGGAGATGCTTCAACCCATACAAAGCCTTCTTACATCTACACACTTTGTCCTCTTGTCCTTTTATGACAAAACCGCGAGGCTGTGTTACATAAACATCCTCAAATACGTCACCATTCAAGAAAGCAGTAACAATGTCTGATTGATGTACATCCCAACCAAAATGATTTGCCAATGCACATGGAAAACGCACAGTAGTCATGCGACAAGTGGGAGCAAAAGTCTCTTCATAATCTATGCCTTTTTGCTATGCATAACTCTTTGCAACAAGTCAAGCCTTATGGCGATCGATCTCATCATCCAGCTTGCGTTTCAACTTGTAAACCCACTTCGTACCAATGGCCTTTTTTCCAGGAGGAAAATCACATAAAGTCTGTTAGAAGCTGGACACACCCTACAGAAATTGACTGCTCGACAGATCATCATTTTTTGTAATTATCAATTTAGTGAGAAAACCCGACATTTCACCTTGTAAATATTAGGTCTTACAAAAGTTTCCAGATTGTATCCCATTTTTGACATTTAGATTGAGTAGATGGTTAATTTGGAGCTTTAGGGTTTGAGAATTGTAAGGTATTTATACCACTTTTTGACCTTAATGAGAAAACCTTTTGTCATTTTAAAAAGTTAAAAAGTCTCTGAGTGAGCGTACTGTGTACGAGGAGTGTGAGAGCTTCATCTTGATGCTACATGTGCACCGATGGTCGGAATTGAGTGCGGAGAAGTGCAGCATGTTGCCCCCGACGAGAGCTACGCGCCGATACCTACATTGCATGCGTATGGTCCGGTTTTGCAAGCTCCATCTACAAGCTTCATCTGGTGATTTGATGAGCATACGTTGTTCGATTTTTCATTGCAGCATATCCACACGTTCACATTGAGTAGAGCTACACATTAGGCACTTTAGATTTTGTAAACGAAGACCTGCAAATTTCGGCCAGACATCCTACGTGATTCTGCATCGTGTGTTTTGGGTTGGGGTTTTGGTTCATAGACCTTAGGGAGAGAGACCTATTGGTGTTAGTAGGGTCTCCTTCAAGTTCTGTGGTGTTTCAAGATTGTTTGATGGGTGTTCGGCTCTAGAAAGCATTGTAGGAAGTTTTCTCTTATGCACTCCTGAAGGCTGTGACTTAGACATTGGGCAAGGACATCTGTAGGAATTAGTTAGGAGTTGGTCGGGTGTAGGTTGACACCTATGCTTGCTTCCACGCGCCTACTGGTCGAGCTTTGTCCTTAGCTGATAGATCTTGTTAGGTGAGTTCTCGCTGTGCTGAAGTCCGTCATGGTGTATCCGTCCAACATTGGCGCCGCTGTCGGGGACGAAAACCTTAGATAGGTGACCGAGACTAGTCCTTGAGGATAGGGATTCTTTGGCTTGCCAAGAGTCTCATTTTACATTTAGATAGGATCAGAGGGTGGAGGACTCTCTAGGTTTTAGAGGGAGTCTAGGGAGTGTGTGTGTGGCCTAGATCCTTTGACTTAGGTAGATTTAGGTAGACTAACATAGTTTTAGATAGTAGTTGAGTTCTTGAGTAGGAGTTGGAGTGGTAGAAGCAGTGAGAGGAGAGCTTGAGAGTCTGGAGAGGCCAGAAAGAAACCAAAACACCATTATCACCATTTCACATGATAAGTAGGAGTAGAGTAAGTAGGACATCGTGATTTAGGATCTAGAGCACTTCATTCATGTATACTTGCTTGGTAGATTCATCACAAGGTTGTAAAAGGCGCAAAAAGATGCAAAAGTGTGTTTGAAAGCTGAAGTGAAGTCTAAAAGTTACTGTGAGTGTTTCTGATAGAGCTGCAAAGCATTAGGAGCATTTCTGTCAAGAAAAAATTTAATTTTAAGCCAGGAGATGTAGGATGTCTACAGGCTAATCTGGTGGGAATTTTGGAATTTTGAGTAGACCGGTGTGTTCAGAAGGTGGGTTTACTCTGTTTTCACCTGGAAAGTGGAAATTTGACCATATCTTGACAGGATAAGGCCAGATAAACTGAAATTGCCAAACATCCTACCCAAATTGTGCCAAAGCATTATTTTAAGACCAAAACTAGAGGATGATCTGCATGATATATTGAGTGGCTGAGAGAGGTTTCATCTCATTTGGGTGAGAAAATTGGGTTCTAAGTAGACTTTAGCACTTCTGACTGAAAAAGGCTAGAACAGCTAAAATTGGGGACTTTTGAAATCCAAACCAAAATGTAAGCATACTACTGGGTTGCTGACATCAAGGGAAAGCTGTGGGTCAAGTCTGGGGTCAAACAGGCCAAAAAGACATCCTACGCGTAGGATGTCATCTGTGTGATTTTGCAATCCAAACTAATTTTGAGCAAACCAAAGTGATCAGCATCTCAAGGAGAGCCTGTTCTTTGCATTTGAAGCCATTCTGGGCAAAAAGACATCCTATGCGTAGGATATCTAAAGCAAGAAATTGAAGCCAGATACTGACTGTAGACATAGCAAGGTGTTGTATAGCCTGAGGCAAGCCCCCTAGTCAATTTTGGTCCAAATTGGAGTTGATTTGACTGATCAAGACCAGCAGCAGCCTGTCAGAACAGATTTTTCATCCATTGACCAGCTTATAGGTGTCCAAATCAAAAAGTAAAAACAGTTGTGGACTCAGCACATCAAGGGGAATCCATAGTGCAAAAATTCAGGCAAAACAGAGCAGGAGACATCCTACGCTGTCGTACCATGGCACGTGCATGGTGGGAACGGAAGCTAAGCCCTACAATATTATGGATTTTATGTGTATACCTTAAGTATGCATAAGTATATGCATTTTCTATTTAGCATGCAAAAAGCTAGTCGAAGTCTGATGTGTCACTCTTGTTGGGAATGGGCTTCGATCCCGGGCTTCTTTGTGAACGTCTTCTTGGAGCCATGATGAAATGAGCCTATAAAACTTACCTCCTATCTACTAGGCATCCTAGGTGGCATATGACATGTATAGCATGGCCAAAAGTGGCCTTAGTCATAGTATACCCCATGAGGTGTCATTCTACACATAGTAGGTGCACTTTGGAGTGATTATGGAAATAGAAAAATCCCTTAGAAAAGTGGTTACGACTTTGTTTGATGTCATCCATGATGTATGCCAAGCTCTCTCTCATTTTATTTATAAAGCTACTCTTGGAGGCTTATGGCGGCAAGGAGAAGATATTTGGAGAAAAAACTAGAAGAACCTCTAGATAATTCTTAAAGAGAAAGATCTAGAAGAACCTCTAGATAATTCTTAAAGAGAAAGATCTAGAAGAACCTCTAGATAATTCTTAAAGAGAAAGATCTAGAAGAACCTCTAGATATTTCTTGAAGAGAAAGATCTAGAAGAACCTCTAGATATTTCTTGATGAGAAAGATCTAGAAACTTTGAAGATAATTTCAAGATATTTTTGAAAAGGGAGACACTTGTCACACAAATCCCTTAGATATTTCTAAGCAAATATCTTCTTGAAGAGGCAACCTCACCTATAAATAGAGCCTCTTGCTCCTCACTTGGGCATCAAGCAAACCATCAAGCAATCAAGCGCTCAAGCAATCCCCATAATCAAGCCACTCTATCAAGCCATCACCCAACCTCCTAGCCATCTCCGTGAGGAAAACTTTCTCTCAATTTCAGCCCAACACATCTTGAGCTTGCTACTTCATGCCTCAAGCCTTCTATCTCCTCACTTGTAATACTCATACACTCTATGTAACCTTCTTTCATCAATAAAGACGCATTGTTGGTGGCTTGCAAATGGTGTTGGGACTACTACGCATCATCTACTTCATCAAGTTGGCTACAATACCACAAAGTCTTGAGGTGTGCTTCACTTCTTTGTCTTCAGCTTCTGTGGGTCTTTGTGTGTTGGTTGTCTCTCTCATCTCTTTCCTCCATTGTGTGACTGCTTTCTGAGCTTTCTTAGATGAATAACCCCAATGGTGTAACTTTTCAACCCTTTCACTTTGTGCAACATATTAGAATTAACGTTTGTATTAGCCGTAAAATCCACTTCCAACAGAGAATTGTGTTACTCTTTGGGCCGGAAAGACTGCAAGAAATTCTTCTTTCTCCACGGCTTCTTATTTTGCCACTACTAGACTACTCTAATTCTTTCGATGTGCGCATATTTATTCTCCTCTAGGGGTTGAGTCTTGCTTTCTTAATATAACTATGAACCAAGAAGATTTATATACACGGCTCATTCCTATCGCCGCTAGGCAAAATCTCTACATCTTTGTAAGCACTAATTTACAGTTTCAAAGAACCATTCGCAGTCTATTTGGAGCACAACGACTTTCTATTATAAATGCATCAGTGAAAAAATTCATCTTACCTTTGATTAGATACGATCAAAGCCTTGATGTTTTTATCTTTGTCTTGTTTTGAGGGTTTCACGTGTGCGTATGTGTGTGTCTACGTGTAAGATCCCAATGGCTACACACAATGTATTTGCTACAAACACTAAGCTCGCTTAAGCGAAAAGCTTCACAGTTTCCCCACAAACCCTCACAGCTAGAGGACCGGCGCCTTCCTGGCAAGACCGCCAACTCTTTGACACACTTTTTGGTGAACCCGACGTGAAGTTTGTCAGGGTGAGTTCGCGGGGATCTGTAAGCTACTTCAACCATGGGTGATCATCATCCGCAGCAGGCAAGGTATGCCTTTTGATCCCGCTACAATGCAAATGTTTCAAGAATTTGCCTTGTTTATGCAACAACAACATGCTACAGAAAGAAGAGAAGTGTCAGCAACCAAAGCTATTCAAGAAGTGGTGCTTAAAATGGATCAATTTAATGGGAAAGATGTGACAAAGTATCTTCGTGGCTATGTAAAGGAGATGGAGTTGCATCGTGTGCCAGAAGATGAGATGCTCCAAAGATTTGATCTTGTTGTGACTCCTGAGATTAGAGAGCATGTGAGAGGAATCAGGAATGAGCATGGAAGAAATTGGGAGGAGTTCAAGCGAGCGATGAAGGAGGAGTATTTCATGGAGGACTCTGAGAGAGTAACAAAGAGAACTTTCTTGGAGTGGGTAGCCAAGCCGAAGGAGGGGCTCTCTCTCCAACAGAGCTACTCAGGGAGTTTGAGCGACGATATGCTCAACTCACAAGGATAGAGAAGGCCACACTTGACTCAAAAAAGACAGAGCTCTTCTTACAAGCAGCAGGAAAGGAGATCCAGGAGCAATTGGAGCTACTTCTTGAGGACAAAGATGCTGAGCAGGGACTGAAGACAGATTGGAACGAAGCTTAAGCTGCTATTTCATTACTTGCCAAGCGCCAAAGGAGACAGGATAAGATGGTTGTTGGTAGTGCACCATCTACTTCCACAGCTTCTGAAAAGATGGTAAAGCCTTCTTCCTTTATACTTCCAAAAGTTGATGACGCTGTAATAGATGAGCTTATGAAAGGTATGAGGAATTTAAAAGTAAAACTCACAAAGCTTGAAGAGAAGGGGCAACCATTGGCACCATCCTCAAGGAAAAAACAACAACCTAAAGAAGGTTTTTTTCATAGATGCATATGGTGTGACAGCACAGAGCATGCTAGGAGAGAATGTGACAGATTCAACGAAGCTTTGAGAAAAGATCTTGTCTTCTTCAAGGATGGGAAGATTCACTTAAGGGAGACAAGTTTACCCTTAAGAACTAACTTTGGGAAAGGAGGAATGCAAAGTCTGGTAGAGGATATGGCCACTACCCATGCCATCTCTTCATCTGAGGCATCTACTTATACAGTCAAGATTGAACCATTGAGGAGTTTTGAAGAAAATGGTAAGCTGTGGTCAAGTGCTATGGAGCTAGCAACGAAAGGAAAGCTTACAAGAGAAGTCCTACATGAAGCAGGTGATTGTATTCGTCTCTAGAAACAGGATGGAATGATCCTGTGGACTCCTTGTCAGTGCATGCCTATATTGAAAAATGTCAAAACAACGAAGTTTTTGTGGAAGAAAAGCGTAGGCAAGAGAGTGGTGACGAAGGACCATCAAAAAGAATTACTAGAAGAAACGATACAATACCTGAGCGCCTCCAACACAAGAAGCACCCCCACCTGAAGTGACTATGGAAGAAAGTACAACTGGGAGGAAAAAGGAGTCATCAAAAGGTAAGCCTAAAACTCCAACTTATAAGTTACAGTCTGATATTGAGGCTGCTACAGACTTAAAGAAAGTTCTAGAAGAAAGAATTTGGAATAGCAAAATAGAGTTTACCTTGGGAGAAGTCCTTGGCATAGCCAAATGCAAGTTTCACGAGGAGATCATTGATATCATCAAGAGAAAGAGGCAAACTCTTGTTGACACCACTCGCCCGCAATCTGAAGGAGAAAGCTTAAAGACACAGGTAATATAGGTGGAAGACAGAGAGCATGATGAGGATGTTGTAGGGTGTTACCATTCTTCTGGAAGAACAAAGCAAGTAC
The DNA here is from genome assembly GCF_014529385.1 of Adiantum capillus-veneris. NCBI lineage: Eukaryota > Viridiplantae > Streptophyta > Polypodiopsida > Polypodiales > Pteridaceae > Adiantum > Adiantum capillus-veneris. The sequence goes on from NC_140955.1 coordinate 117,302,619, forward strand.
AATTTTCAAATGGAGATGAGGAGTACGAATCCATTCCAAGAAGTCACTTTTCCAGGAATCATTGGGCAAGAGCTACGACAGAGACAATGGTCAAGGTGGGTGATCTTGAAGAGCCATTTTTTGCCTTAATTGACCATGGTTCAGAAATAAACATAATGTCAAAGAGCTTATTCAACAAGTGCAAATTACCAATGGACACAGATCATCGATGGATGGTTAAGGTAGCAAATAATTCATCAGGTGAGTTATATGCAGCTTGTCCAAGTGTGAAAGTAACTATTGGAGATGTAAAGGAAGAGCATAATTTCTTTGTACAGGACACATCTTCTTATGATCTCATCCTTGGACAACCCTACATTTTAGGGGTTAGAATGTAAACAAAGGTAATGGATGATGGTTCTGCTTATGCTAGGATAAGAAGTAAAGATGGAAAACGTGATGTTCAATTTCTCACTGTCTGTGTGAATCTTGAAAGAAATCGTGACAAACTCCAAGAGCGCCCATTACCCAGGTTGAGCAAAGAGTTTTATGATCATTGAGAGAGAATGGGTTTTGGCCAAGTACCATTGTAGAGAGGGATTATGATGGTACAAAAAGGGAAAGGTTCTCACATAAGGAGGATTTCTGTACAGGTTTTACAGGTCTAACAGAATATAGACATGTCTCTTTTCTAAAATGTGAGAACTTGAGTCGAGGTTCCCGCAAACATATACACAGTCTACAAAAGGAGTGGAAAGAGCATGGTCTGCTAGGTAACAATGAAAATATAACAGGATTTTTTGAGGATTTTTCTTTTGTGGACACATTACAAGATCTGCAGTCTATAGTAGATTATCCTTCGCATGACCAAAATGAGATAGTGAAAGTGTGCTCACTTGAAATTTACGATGTGGTCAAGGCATTTCAAAAGGAACAAGAGGATAGAAAGCAAAAACATGAAGTAAAGGTGGACACCAAGTACAAGACTGTGGCAAAGAAGGTAAAACTAGTGGCACTTCCTTTGCCAAAGGACTGCAAGGAAAAGCTAGAACAAGCTTCTTTGCAACCTAGTCTCAGAAATCCAAAAGAGATTGGACACAGGTTTACAAAGGAGTCTCTAAAGCAATTGAAGATTGGGAATGAGGAATCCTTGACACAGGTTGAAAGGGAATGTTTTGAAGAGATTCTCTCTAAACATGGAAAAGCATTTGCAGTTGAGCCACATGAGATAGGATGTGTAGATCCTACCATTGTTTCTCCTATGGTGATCTTTACCATCCCTCATGTACCTTGGAACTTATGGCCAATACCAGTTCCAAAGGCTCACTTACCAAAGTTAATTGAGCTGCTAAATGAGAAGATCAAGATGGGTATTTTGGAGCCTTCATGTGCTCCATACTCAAACAGGTGGTTCACAGTACCAAAGAAGAATGGAGCTTTGCGCTTCATCCAAGATATGTAGCCAATCAACAAAGTCACAATTAGGAATATGGGTACAGGGCCAATTGTGGATGAGTTTGCAGAAGCTTTTGCCGGAAGGGCAATATATTCTATGGGAGATTTGTACTCAGGGTATGATCAATTCCAACTAGCAATGGAAAGCAGGGAGCTGACTACCATGAGGACACCTTTGGGTTTGGTGAGGATGTGTACCTTACCACAGGGAGCAACCAATTCAGTTGCCCATATGATGAATGGTATGAATAAGTTCTTACGTGACTTTATTCCCCAAGTAACTATGCCTTTTCTTGATGATGTTCCTATCAAAGGATGTAAACAAAGTAATAAAGATGAAGCTTTGGATTCTAAGGGGTGCGGAAACTTTGTGGCACAACACATAAATGATTGTGACAAGATCCTATCCAGACTAGAAGAGGTGAACCTTCCCCTCTCAGGACAGAAGTCTGTGTTTGGAGTGAAAGAGGTGTTGATTGTGTTAGGAAATAAGACGTAGCTAAATAGATAATTGAGTAGATTACTTAATAAAGAGAGACAGATTTATATACACGACATTATAGAGTAGAGAGAGAGAGAGAGAGTACACACGATATACGTGGTTCACCCAATGTGGGCTACGTCCACGAGAAAGCAGCCACTCAATGGATTTAGTACTTCAAAACAAGAAGTAGTTTACAAAGGGATTATACCCTTAATGGAGCTCCCGCCTTGCTTCACTCTCACCACCTCACACTCACCTTGTTGCATCAACTTCACACTATGAAATGTGTGTAGAAATGGCCTCCTTTTATAGGCCAAAAGGGCTGCCCTCTCTTATGAGAGACAGCCATGTGTAGCTGCCCTTGTGCGAATAAGTCCAAATCGGACCCTCCAATCCGCCCATGTGTGGCCGCCCTTGAGAAGACAAGTCCGCTTTTGAATTCGGCCACCGGCCACCGGCCATTGACTTCCGACCACCGGCCACCGTCCATTGACTTCCGACCACCGGCCATCGGCCATTGACTACCGGCCACCGGCCAACCGACCGGTTGTTTTCCGACCACTTTCCGGCCGCCGTCCGGCCATAATATTCCGGCGAAAAAGAATATTCCGGCGAAAAAAAGTCTCGAGGGCCTCCGCCCCCGAGGCCTCTAAATTTGCCCCTGATTTTTGTCCATGAAAATTTTGGTTTTCGGTGAGTGATTTTCCTTCACGCACGATGGCTTCTCCTCATAATGGGGGCCTTACAAATGTGCGCTTTTACCACAGAAAATTACAAGGGTAAATCAGGCTCCATACTTAACAATCTCCCACTTGGAGACTGATCTCCAAACCAAACCTGTGACTGCTTTCCATTATGGCTTCTTATCCTTGAATGCCAATCGAAGATGAGCAAAAGCTCAACTTCTCCTTGTTGACCACCTTTGTAAACATGTCTGCAGGATTTTCACTTGTATGCACCTTTCCTAGCTTTATTTGTCCCTCTTCCAAAAGAGTGCGTATGAAGTGATATCTCACCTCAATGTGCTTTGTCCTTGAATGAAAGGCTGAGTTCTTCGCACGATGGATAGCGCTTTGGCTATCACTGTACAAAACACAATTGTCTTGTTTGAATCCAAGCTCTTCTAAGAATCTGTGAAGCCACAGAATTTCTTTGCTTGCCTCCATCATTGCTACATACTCTGCTTCCGTGGTAGAAAGTGAAACCACTTTCTACAGCTTTGAAGCCCAGCTTACTGCTGTGCCTCCAACCGTGAACACATAGCCAGTAGTGCTCCTTCGAGTATCTTTGTCACCTGCCATATCTGCATCAGCATACCCTTCTAGAAAAATATCAATTCCTCCAAAATACAAAGTATTTGTTGTTGTCCCTTTTAGATACCTAAGTATCCACTTCACAGCTTGCCAATGCTCTTTACTTGGGTTGTCCATGAACTTACTCACAACTCCCACTGCATGTGCAATGTCTGGCCTTGTCCAGACCATAGCATACATTAGAGAACCTACCGCTGCAGCATATGGAACTTTAGACATATAGGCTATCTCCTCTTGTGTCTTTGGACACATATCCTTCGTTAGTTTAAAATGACCATCCAAAGGTGTAGAAACTGGTTTTGCATTTTGCATTGCAAACCTTTCTAGTACCTTATTGATATAATCTTCTAGAGATGGCTTTATTGTCTTCTTTGTCCTGTCCCTTCATATTTTCATACCAAGTATCCTCTTTGCAGCACCTAAATCTTTCATTGAAAAAGATTTAGACATCTCCTCTTTTAGGTCTTTGATGTCCTACATGTTAGCACTTGCAATCAACATGTCATCAACATACAACATTAGGATGATGAATTTCCCATCTCCCAAATTCTTCGTGTAGACGCAGTGATCCGAGTTGCATCTTGTGAATCCATGATCCAACATCCATCGATCAAACTTCAAGTACCATTGTCTTGATGCTTGCTTTAAACCATACAAGCTCTTCTTTAATCTGCAAACCATTTTCTCCTTACCTTTTACTTCATACCCCTTTGGTTGAAGCATGTAGATTTCCTCCTCTAAGTCACCGTGAGGGAATGCCATATTTACATCCATTTGCTCGAGATTTAGATCATGAGTAGCCACAAGGCTTAAGACAAGCCTAATTGAGTTCATTTTTACAACAGGAGAAAATATTTCATTGAAGTCAATACCTTTCTTTTGAGAAAAACCTTTTACCACAAGCCTAGACTTGTACCTTTTCTTCCCACCTTCTTCTTCCTTTAGCTTGTACACCCATTTGTTTTGAAGTGCCCGCTTACCTTTAGGCAACTCAACCAACTCCCATGTTTGGTTGCGATGTAGTGAGTCCATCTCCACTTGCATGCTCTTCGTCCATTCTTCTTTGGATTCATATTGCATAGCTTCTTCATATGATTCCGGCTCTCAAGAATCTGAGATCAAGAGATGGTTGAAGGAAGGAACAAACCTTTCTGGAGGTCTACTTGCTTTTGTAGATCTTCGGGGAATAGGTTGAGGCTCCTCATTTGGTTGACGTTGTTGCACATTGTCACCGTTTGCAGTCCTTAAGTCTTCACCGTCCTCAAGCTCCATGTACTCATCATCTGTTTCTTTTGTTTGTTTTCTTTCCAAGTAATCTTTGTACATATTTTGTTCGTTAAAAATTACATCCCTACTCCTTAAGATTTTATCATCTTCAGGATTCCATAGGCGATACCCAAAGTCTCCTTCTCCATAGCCAATGAAAAAACACTTTTTGGACTTTGCATCTAACTTTGATCTTAGGCTTCTATCTATGTGCATGAAAGCCTCACACCCAAACACTTTGAGAAATGCATAATTCACCGGTTTACCTGTCCATGCCTCTTCTGGAACTCCCCCATCCAATGCCGTTGAGGGTGACCGATTGATTAAGTACACAGACGTACTTATAGCTTCCGCCCAAAGCTCAAGCGGTAGGCCTGCATGTAGCCGCATGCTTTGTGCTCGTTCCATGATTGTCCTCTTCATCCTTTCTGAAATCCCATTTTGTTGAGGTGTCCTTGGGGTTGTCCTTTGCCTCCGAATGCCATTGCTAGAACAAAAGCTTTCAAAATCTTGGCTGCAATATTCGCCTCCATTGTCGGATCTGAGGCATTTAACCTTGGTACCTGTTTCATTCTCCACAAAGGCTTTCCACCTTTGAAATATGGAAAATACATCGGATTTATTCTTCATGACATAAACCCATGTTTTTCTAGTTGCATCGTCTATGAATGTTACATAGTACAATGAGCCACCAAGTGATGGTGTACTTACAGGACCCCAAACATCAGAATGAACCAACTCAAGTTTTTTATTTTTTCTTTCATTTCTTGATTTTTGAAATTTTACCCTCTTTTGTTTACCATAAACACAATCTTCACAGAACTCTAAGTCCACTTCTTTCAAACCTAGTAGAAGCTTCTTTGTTTGAAGGATTTGCATTCCTTTGGCACTCATATGCCCAAGTCGGTAGTGCCACACCGCACTGTCAACTTCTGTAGTTGCTGCACAAGCTGAAGGTTGCGTGCTAATAGTACACAAGTAAAGTGTACCGACTTTTTCACCCTTGGCAACCACCAAAGATCCCTTTGAGATCTTCCACCGTTTTTTTCCGAATGCAATGTTGTGACCTTCATCGTCCAATTGTCCTGTAGAGATCAAATTTTTGCGAAGAGAAGGAACATGCCTAACATCTTTAAGCTTCCATTCATTTCCGTTAGCAGTTTTGACTGTACCTTTGCCGACAATCTCACAAGCTTCATCATCTCCCAAGTATACATACCCAAAATTACCTTTGGCGTAGTCTTGGAAATGTTGCTTGTGTGGTGTCGCATGGAATGAAGCCTCGGAATCTACTATCCAGGAATTAGACACATTGTCTAATGAGAGAATTAGAGTATCTTGCTCTACTTTACCTGCCACATTGGCCTCCGATGTTGGCTTGTTGTCTTGAGACTCTGTCTCCTTCTTCTTCTTGGACCAGCAATCCTTCTTGACGTGGCCCTTCTTGCCGCAGTTCCAACATTCAAGAACTGACTTTGTGCGTGACTTGCTCCGCCTTGAGCGATCACGACCCTTTTGGTTTTTGAACCTCTCCTTAAGCCTTCCTCTTGTTTCCACTGATAGTGCAGCACTTGATGATTCTCCTGTGCTTCTCCTTCGCATTTCCTCGCTTAGGAGAACACCCACAACATCATCAAACTTAAGAGTATTTGTGCCAGAGATAGAATTACTTACAGCCATCACAAGGCTGTCCCAACTATCCGGTAGAGATGATAGTATAAGGAGAGCTCGCACTTCGTCATCGAAATTGATTTTCACTGATCGAAGTTGACTTATGTTTGTGTTAAAGTCATTTAGGTGTTCTGCAACTGAACCATTCTCTGCCATCTTTATATTGAACAAGCGCTTCATAAGAAATACCTTATTGGATGCCGATGGTTTCTCGTAGAAGTCGTCAAGTGACTTCATCAAGTCCTCCGTGGTCTTCATCTCCGAAACATTGAAGGCCACCGTTGACGCCAAGCTTAACCGGATTGTTCCCAGTGCCTTTAGATCAAGGACAATCCATGCTTCATCTGCCATTGTTGCGGGCTTCTTCGCAACACCGCCTAGTGGCAAATAGAGGTCCTTCTGGTAGAGATAGTCTTCAATCTGCATCTTCCAATGTTGGTAGTTTTTGCCATTGAACTTCTCAATCTTGAGCTTCCCTTCCTCCGCCATAACTCCCACTCAATTCAAGGAATCCTTTCCTTGAGATAATTTAGCTATGAGCAAACCTTGCTCTGATACCAGTTGTTAGGAAATAAGACGTATCTAAATAGATAATTGAGTAGATTACTTAATGGAGAGAGACAGATTTATATACACGAGATTATAGAGTAGAGAGAGAGAGAGAGAGAGAGAGTACACACGATATACGTGGTTCACCCAATGTGGGCTACGTCCACGGGAAAGCAGCCACTCAATGGCTTTAGTACTTCAAAACAAGAAGTAGTTTACAAAGGGATTATACCCTTAATGGAGCTCCCGCCTTGCTTCACTCTCACCACCTCACACTCACCTTGTTGCATCAACTTCACACTATGAAATGTGTGTAGAAATGCCCTCCTTTTATAGGCCAAAAGGGCTGCCCTCTCTTATGAGAGACAGCCATGTGTAGCCGCCTTTGTGCGAATAAGTCCAAATCGGACCCTCCAATCCGCCCATGTGTGGCCGCCCTTGAGAAGACAAGTCCGCTTTTGAATTCGGCCACCGGCCACCGGCCATTGACTTCCGACCACCGGCCAACCGACCGGTTGTTTTTCGACCACTTTCCGGCCGCCGTCCGGCCACAATATTCCGGCAAAAAAGAATATTCCCTCTAAAGTTGCCCCTGATTTTTGTCCGTGAAAATTTTGGTTTCCGGTGAGTGATTTTCCTTCACGCACGATGGCTTCTCCTCATAATGGGGGCCTTACAAATGTGCGCTTTTACCACAGAAAATTACAAGGGTAAATCAGGCTCCATACTTAACAGATTGTTGGGCACATGTGTGGCCCCAATGGGAGACGACCTTGTTCAGCAAAAAATGATGCAATTCAAAAGATGAAGGAGGTATGCATATCTGTGAGTGAAGTTCACAGATTTCTTGGTGCATGTGTGTTTTATGTTATATGGATTCCACATTATGCACATGTAGCAAATACTTTGTATCAGTTTGTTAAGGAAAAACCAAAAGTTTCATTGGGGAGACGCACAAGCGAGGGCTATGAGAAAGCTAAAGGATTTGCTACAACAAGAACCGACTTTAAGAAAGGTAAACTATGAGTGTGGAAAGGCAATAATAGTGACAGTGGGTACGAGTCCGACAGGAATTGGATGGGCAATAGGGAAGGATGACGAAGAGGGACATAGGTATGTGGTAAGGTTTGGAGACAAGGTTCTAAGTACTCGACAAAGGAACTACCCACAGATAAAACGCGAGTTGTGGGGCATGGTTACAGCACTAAAGTGTGAAAAGGAGTACTTGATTGGAGCATATGTGGTTGTGGAAACAGATTGTCTGCCACTCCTTGGAATGGTTACAAGCTTCTCAACACCCGACATTACCATGCTAAGATGGATTGCCTACATTAAGTCCTTGAATCCTAAGTTCAAGTATATTGCAGAAAAAGACAATCCGGTAGCAGATATGCTGTCAAGGGCAAGGTATGAGTATGAGCAAGACATGGTAGATGATAGTGAAGATGTAGGCATAAGGTTCTACTCCATTAATCATGTTGATCATAATGATGTTGGCACACCTAGTGCACTTGAGTTGTTTTTAGAAGATGGGTATGAAGGAGATTGGTTGCTTATTGGTCGTTATTTGAGTACTTTAACAAAATAGGGTGATTGGTCTGAGCATGAGTTTAAGAGGATATGCAGAAAAACATATGGGTACTTTCTTCAGGATGGTTACTTATGGAAACATCCAAAACAGAGGGGTGCTATACTACAAAGGGTAGTATGTAACAAACAAAGTCAAGTAAAGCTCATGTAGGAGTTTCATGAGAACCTATGGGCTGGACATCGTGGTGTGTGGGCAACATTTTCAAAGCTAAAGGAAAGGTATTGGTGGACAGGTATATACAAGGATGTATCCCACTTTGTGGAATCAGGTGTACATGTCAAATGTATTCAAATGTGCAACATCATGATGGGTTACATCCTACTTATCCACTAGCCATGCATTACAAATGGGTTGTGGATCTAGTCACCATGCCTTTAGGACTCTGGCAGATGAGGTACTTGGTTCTTGCAAGAGAAGACTTGACTAATCAGGTTGAAGGGCGAACTTTAAGGACAAAGACTACAAAGGCAGTATGTAAATTTCTCCTTGAAGATGTAATCTGTCGCTATGGTTGTGTGGGGAAGATAACTGCAAACAGAGGAGAGCTGGATGCCGAGGAAGCAAGGGAATTCTTTTTCGGAATAGGAATTAAGCTTTCCCTTACCACCGCTTACAATCCGGAAGGAAACGGGAAAAGTGAAAGAGGCCAATCATCCAAGCCTTGTCTAAATCTTGTGAAGGGAGAATTAGTGAGTGGCCAAAACTATTGCCATATGCTCTATGGGCTGATCGGACGACACACAGCTTAATAACTGGCTACATGCCTGCAGAATTGATGTATGGTCAAAAGCTTGTAATGCCCATTGAAAAGACCATTCCCACATGGAATGTGCTACCTTGGCAAGATGGGCTTAGCAGAGAAAGTCTCCTTGCCTTGCGTATAAGACAGCTAGAAAGAAGGCCTGAAGACATTGAGGTTGCAAAAGAAAGATTGAAGAATTCTAGGTTGAAAAGCAAGGACTACTTTGATAGACGACACAGGATAAGAAGGAAGGTAGTTAAGCAAGGAGATTGGGTTTTAGTGTATGACAATAGTCTTGATAACCAGCATAGCGAAAGGTTTCAAAAAGATGGTTTGGACCGTATATAGTCAAGTACGTACATGACAATGCCACTTACACCCTGGCTGAATTGGATGGAACAGAGATAAAGATGCCCATTGCAGGAAAGAGAATCAAGGTATTCAAAAGAAGAGAGGATAGTCATCCGACTGATCAAGTAAGCGAGAATGAAGGTTTGGAATCGCCAAGTGAAGATGAAGAAGAAGAAACTCCAAGAGAGTCGAACCTGCAAACATTGGTTGTGGCACATACTGGAGGATGTGCAGGTTTAGAGCGGGTGGATGTTGTGTCGTGGCACGTGCATGGTGGGAACGGAAGCTAAGCCCTACAATATTATGGATTTTATGTGTATACCTTCATTATGCATTTTCCTACGCTGTCGTGCCGTGGCACGTGCATGGTGGGAACGAAAGCTAAGCCCTACAATATTATGGATTTTATGTGTATACCTTAAGTATGCATAAGTATATGCATTTTCTATTTAGCATGCAAAAAGCTAGTCGAAGTCTGATGTGTCACTCTTGTTGGGAATGGGCTTCGATCCCGGGCTTCTTTGTGAACGTCTTCTTGGAGCCATGATAAAATGAGCCTATAAGACTTACCTCCTATCTACTAGGCATCCTAGGTGGCATATGACATGTATAGCATGGCCAAAAGTGGCCTTAGTCATAGTATACCCCATGAGGTGTCATTCTACACATAGTAGGTGCACTTTGGAGTGATTATGGACCTAGAAAAATCCCTTAGAAAAGTGGTTACGAGTTTGTTTGATGTTATCCATGATGTATGCCAAGCTCTCTCTCGATTTTTTTATAAAGCTACTCTTGGAGGCTTATGGCGGCAAGGAGAAGATATTTGGAGAAGAATCTAGAAGAACCTCTAGATAATTCTTAAACAGAAATATCTAGAAGAACCTCTAGATATTTCTTGAAGAGAAAGATCTAGAAGAACCTCTAGATATTTCTTGATGAGAAAGATCTAGAAACTTTGAAGATAATTTCCAGATATTTTTGAAAAGGGAGACACTTATCACACAAATCACTTAGATATTTCTAAGCAAATATCTTCTTCAAGAGGCAACCTCACCTATAAATAGAGCCTCTTGCTCCTTACTTGGGCATCAAGCAAACCATCAAGCAATCAAGCGCTCAAGAAATCCCCATAATCAAACCACTCTATCAAGCCATCACCCAACCTCCTAGCCATCTCCGTGAGGAAAACTTTCTCTCAATTTCAGACCAACACATCTTGAGCTTGCTACTTCATGCCTCAAGCCTTCTATCTCCTCACTTGTAATACTCATACACTCTATGTAACCTTCTTTCATCAATAAAGACGCATTGTTGGTGGCTTGCAAACGATGTTGAGACTACTACGCATCATCTACTTCATCAAGTTGGCTACAATACCACAAAGTCTTGAGGTGTGGTTCACTTCTTTGGCTTGAGCTTGTGTGAGTCTTTATGTGTTGGTTGTCTCTATTATTTCTTTCCTCCATTGTGTGACTGCTTTCTGAGCTTTCTTAGATGAATAACCCCTATGGTGTAACTTTTCAACCCTTTTACTTTGTGCAACATATTAGAATTAGCGTTTGTATTAGCCGTAAAATCCACTTCCAATAGAGAATTGTGTTATTCTTTGGGCCGGAAAGACTGCAAGAAATTATTCTTTCTCCACGTCCTCTTATTTTGCCACTACCAGACTACTCTAATTCTTTCGATGTGCACATATTTATTCTCCTCTAGGGGTTGAGTCTTGCTTTCTTAATATAACTATGAACCAAGAAGACTTGTATACACGGCTTATCCCTATTGCTAGGCAAAATATCTACATCTTTGTAAGCACTAAGTTACAGTTTCAAAGAACCATTCGCAGTCTATTTGGAGCACAACGACTTGCTGTTATAAATGCATCAGTGAACCCTTTCATCTTACCTTTGATTAGATACAATCAAAGCCTTGATGTTTTTATCTTTGTCTTGTTTTGAGGGTTTCACGTGTGTGTATGTGTGTGTCTGCATGTAAGATCCCAATGGCTACACACAATGCATTTGCTACAAACACTAAGCTCGCTAAGTGAAAAGCTTCACAGTCTCCCCACAAACCCTCACAGCTAGAGGCCCGGCGCCTTCCTGGCAAGACCACCAACTCTTTGACAATGCGTAGGATGTCTATTGGGGCTTAGTGAAGAGAAAATATGACTGGGCTTAGACAGTGAGGTTCCATTTGGCTTAAGGGTTCCAGAACTTCTTTCAAAAGTGAATTTGGACCTTGTTTGGCCATTTGATGGAGCAAAGACTGAATTCAGACTTTTGCACGTAAATTGACCAACATCCAATGGAAGTACAGTTTCAGATTAGCAGACCTAATCCAGAACATCAACATTGTATAAAATACAGTAGTGGTTGAGGTTAACTCCCCAGTTATACCAATCATTACTAAAATCACCTCTAGCAGTTAAATGCTTTGATTCGATTGCTGAAATTAAACGCTTGGGTATAGGTATATTCAGGAGCAAAGCAAGAAGTTGTGCGGAGACTGATCCTTTGCCAGGTGAGTGGTTGTATTTTTGATAAATTTCATTGATAAGTTTGATGAATTTAAGGTCAGGAAGATACATTTTTAGAGACCAAAAGGTGGCAGGTGACCAAGGTAGCTTAGTGTCCACCGAGGAGAGTGTAGCTCAGGCAAGGCTAGATCCACTAGCACTGATTATTGAGGAAGGTAGTGATACTGACACTTCATCAGACAAATCCTTCTTCATTATGGGTAGTCAACAGCCAGGAGGTTTCACCTATGACGGACCCATGCCAGGAGGAAGCACCTCCCTAAATCCTTTGAATGATTCCAAGTTCACTATGATCTTCTTAGAAGGACCAAACTCGAAGGGAGCCCTAGTCTATTCTGATTATCGAGGATGCAAGTGTATTTGTATTGAAGAAAGGTCGGCTCAGAGACTAGAGATAATTCGAGTCTATGATGATGGAGATAGATTCCGAGAAAAAAAGGGGAACCACTATATGCTAGTTACCCTGAGGATTACAACAGATATGGAAATAACATGGCAAAAGGGAAAATGGTTTCAGAAACTCAAGAACCGCCACCGAACATTGATCGACCTGGAGCAATTTTTATGTATGATAAGAAAACAACCAGGGTTTCAACTTATAATGAGAACGTGGGAATCTACAAGCATGAGAGCGAGGGAATAGTCTCTTACTTTCGCTGCAAAGAACCATACTTAACCGAGTTAAGCAAAGACAAGGTTCTTTACTTATTCTCTTATGAAACTTCTATGGGGAAGGATATAGTTTTTGTTGATAGGTATGGGCGGGAATACCAACGTATTCTCCCAGAGGAGGTAGGAAAGGCAACAATTCCAGGAGCATCAACATATGCCCCCGATGAAGTGCCAAGAGCCACCTACACCCCTAACAAGTCTACAGATCCCTTTTAAGAGGAGTATGACGCGACCTCACCTTCTACCCGACCGCAAATATTCAACAATCAAAACCAACCAGCAACTCATTCATCATTGCAGGCATGGTTTCGACAGAGTGCAACATTAGAGCAAGACCGAAACCAAGATGGTTATCAAGCCGCATGAGGGCTAAGGGATTTGCAAGAACCACCACTCTATTCAAGGTATCAAGGAGAGAGTAAGCCAAAAACCCAAGGGTTAACGGAGCTTGGAAGACCGCACATAGAACGAGTTTGAAGAGATGAACCATCTCTTGCAAGAACTGTTAGAAATTATGGCTTAGGAGCACCATTGGGAGAGGAACCAGCCTACTGCAGAAGACCAGAGGAGGTATATCGATTAGGACGTGGAGATCCAGTGATGAGGTTTGTAGACCATCGTAGAATTAGACCTTCTCAAGTGTAAAAATGGGTAAACAAGAAATACAAAGGAAACAGAGATCCAAGAGATCACGTAGCAGCCTTTGTGTGTGTGATTAGAGTTGAAGAGGTGTTAGACTTCCCTACCCAATTTGCAGGGTTTGGACTAACCTTAGAGGATGATGCTGCTACTTGGTTTGACTCTGTGGAGTGTAGAGACTTTGAGTCTATGGAGGAGGTGTTTGACGAGTTTATAGAGGAATTATCACAAAGGGGGATAGATCATAATACCGTCTCACAAATCCATAAATTCAAACAGAAAGCAGAGAATCTATGCAAAAGACAGCCCTAAGACTAAAAAGGTATGTTAAGTTCTGCCCTGTGGAAGAGCTGCGAACTCAGTCCAGACTTATGCTTATATTTATCCAAGGACCAAGGAATGCAGATCTCTAGAAGGACTTACATATGAAGAGGAGCACGACATTGAATGAGTTAACCAAGGAGGCTCTTTACCTTGTAGACAATTGTGCGGTCTACAAAGAGGGTGAGTTCAAGGATCTTGACGACGATTCATCTTCACAACAAAGTGGAAGCAAATCTTCTAAGACAGCACCGAAAGGAGAAGTAGCTGTAAACCAGAAGCAACTTGTAGAGGAAGTGCTAAAAAAGATTAACTTGTACGCCAAACCCCAGGCTAAACAGCCCAAGTGGTGTGCTATTGAACAAAAATGGACAAACCATGGGACGGAGGAATGTTATTATAACAAGGGATATGTGAGAGAAAGACCTTACGCTCCCCAAGTTCAGGTAGCTGCTCCTCAAGTTCCACTGATGCCTAGGTATCAAGAAGGCAACCTACCAGGACCTGTAGGTGTAGAAATACCACAACCAGTGTTGGGGGAACAACCACCCCTATCAGGATTACGACTAGTCGGCATAAGATACACACCAACTGTAACCGAATCAGAAGCGAAGGCTTTGGTGCCTATACATGCATATTTTGAATATCCCAATCAATATGCAGCAAACATTGTCTATTATCCATCGAAAGAACCCTCGACACTAGAACCATGGAGCATGATAGGAAATACAGGACCACCAACAGTTGCACAGGCAGCAGGAGAAGGAAGATATAGCTTAGATGAACGAACATTGTTGTTCATAGCCAACGGAGGCATGGGCGGATAGAGACATGCATACCAACGAAGAGGAGCTCAAGGAGCACCTCAACAACCCAAGGGACCCTGCTACAAGTGTGGTGGAGACCATTTGCTACGAGGCTGTCTTCATGATAAAATCATTAGAGTCAACGCATATTGCACCAAATGTGGAGTTACTCATTTAATTTCGGATTGCCCTAAGAACCCTAGCAAAGGAGCAAAAACTACCTTGAACATGCTGGAAGCAGTGCCTTCCTATGGAGGGTCAGAAAATGAAACAATCATACCTATTCAGGCGGTGACACAAGCCCAAGCTCAAAGAATGACGAACGAACCCATAATTGAAGAGCCAAAGACCGATGCCCCAAGTTCAAAAACGAAAAATCAGAGAAACACTTGGAAGGCTAGAAAGGCGCGTATGAAAGCCAGGAAAGAACGAGAGCAAATGGCTCTATCCAAGGAGTTAAAACACACAAAGGATAGATTAGAGCGGTTAGAGGATCTAACTAACCTAAGCTCATACACTACGGCAACCATAGCACCCAAGGAAATAGCAGAACACAAAAGCGCAGGATCAGGAGGATCAGTATTGGCAGGCAAGGTAAATGAGCAGTTAGATGCACTTCTAAAAGCTTATGAAGCCAGAATCAAAAAGAACCAAACCCAAGAGCAAAGATGGATGACTTATCCATATGCTGAAATAGAAAAATAGAGGTTGGAAATGTGTAGAAAGATGATCGAAATAGCTTAATCTTTGATGGAAAACCCGCTTGGTAAACCTACAAATTGGCATGAAGTACCAGCTCCAATCCCTATCCAACCAGCTTAGAGAAACAAGTAGAAACGAAGGAAAGACTCACGAATGCCTATGAGTCTAGGGGAGAACCTATCATAGTGCCAAATACAACAGATGAGGCAAGTGACGGGTTCCAGCCTAAAACATTGGCAGAAATGGGTAAGGACTGTAACGGTCTAGATGATCTGTGGAAGCAAATCCGTGAGGCCAACGAAGCTAACAAGGTAAGTAACCACATGAACAGCACGAGAAAAGAGAAAAATGAGATCTTACCACCTATTGAAGAATTTGAGGCAAGATCACAAGTGAACTTTGATATACATTCACAAGGGGGATACCAGGGATCAATTAGTTCGGGGCACAGCCAACCAGGCTCGCTGAAAACTCTACCCTCTTACCTAGGAGAGTATGAAGCCAAGTCTGAGGTGAGGGCAATCCCATCTCAAAGACTTTCTTCTAACAAAGTGATGGATTCACAAGGGTTGATTGAGTTATTGTCCACCCCAGTGGCATGCACAATCACATTAGCCGAACTCCTAAGGTTACGACCAAACATGTGAACCACAGTAGACAAATGCCTAGAAAATTTGGAGTGAAAGACCCTACCTCAAACTTCAGGAAGGGATTAGAGAATTGGACAGGCCTCAACTAAACACTAGGCCAGTACCATTAAACAAAGTTGGAGAGTATTGTGAGGGAGAAGATGGAAACACCACGTTACCAGTAGAATTTCAAGGAGTAGTTTCCAAAGCTATTCTTGACAGTGGAGCGGGAGTTGTTATCGCCACCAAGGAAATCTGGAAAAAATGCAGAAAACCAGCTTTGAGAGCTACTAGAATGAGATTGCAATTGACAGATGGGTTCATGGAGAAGCCTCTAGGACTTTTAGAAAAAGTGATTGTCACTTCATGCGGAATCGAGTATGAGCATACATTTGCAATAGTCAATTTCGACAAAAAGAATAATTATGAGATCATCTTGGGAAGACCGTTCATGCGACAATTGAAGATGATCCAAGATTGGGGTTACAACCACATATACCTCAGACATGGCGAGACAACAACCAAAATACACCTGAAAGACCATAGTTACAAGGATGTGAACTAGACACCAGTGGAAGAGTTTGATTCAGCTACAGCCGCAGGATCGGAACTCCCAGCATGGTTAGGGCAACAAAAAGAGCTATGGATGTGCGGAGCTTCACATTGTGGGAGCTTAAAAAGAGAGGAATGCGTCTTAGAAAGAGCGATTGAGGACATGGAGTATATTTTGGAACCTTTTCCTGAAGATGCCTTGGAACCTCTAGAATGGGAACACATACTAGCAACATTGGATGTCTGTACCATTACAAATAGTCCAACAACAAAATTTTGCGATAAGGATGGATATTATGTGCTACCCTATTACATGGTAATCCTTATACCAAGAGGAGATGAGACGGTAGAACCACCAGAACAAGAAGAGTTTTATAACTCCTCTGAACATCTGGAGGTAAACAACGATGCAGAGAATGAGTGTTCAGACAACTCAAGTGAGCATGGGGGGAAAACAGAGAATATCAAGTATTATGATTTTGCTAATCGACACCCTAGACGCCAGGAACGCTATAGGAAAAAATGAGCAGGAAACAAAGCGAGAGAGAACCTGATGCCCAGGATGAAAGATAAAACTCACTATCTGATGCTTGTAAAAGCAGAGGATTGTGTAAAAGATCAAATATCAGGAAGATTCTCAAAAGTTCAAAGGGAAAGAATGCGAGAGGAAAAAAGACAAGTACGAAAAGCTAAAACAGAAACAAAATCACAAAAATCTTGAAAATCAAAAAAAGAAACAACGAAAGACCAAGAGTGAACCAAACTGGAGCGTAGACAGAAATACCAAGAACTGGAATGGTCTTTACAAGAGATATGGACTACTGAGGAAGATAGTGATGGTAAAGGGGAGTCAGAAAAGGGAAACATGAATGTACCATCACACTATCAAAAATTCACCATCCAGGATAGAAAAATCATAATGACACCAACAGTTAGGGAAAGAACAAACCAGGAATCTTACGATGGGCCAGAAAATGCAAAAAGGATAGACCTCGCGAAACCAGGTGAGAAGCCTCAGTCGGTCTATATCGTAACCGATTTAGAGCCTGAAGAAGAAGAACGGCTAACACAACTTCTCAAGAAGTATAAAGATGTGTTTGCATGGTCCTACAAAGACCTCAAAGGAGATGATCCATCGATATGTCAACATACAATTCGTTTGAAATTAGATGCATAACCTAGCAAGCAGCGTCCTTATACATATAATGACACATTTGCTAAACGAATAAAAGAAGAGATTGACAAGCTGATGGATGCTGAATTCATCTATGAAATCAAACATACAGATTGGGTGTCACCCATTGTGGTAGTCCCCAAAAAGAACAGTAAACTATGGGTGTGTGTAAACCTCAAAAAGGTAAAGGTAAACCTCAAAAGATAATTATCCCTTGCCAATCATAGAACATGTACTTGAAAGGGTGGCCAGGAAAAGGGCTTATTTCTTTCTAGATGGGTTTTCAGGATACAACCAACTAGCAATTGCAATGGAGGATCAACACAAAACAGTGTTTGCCACAGAATGGGGAATATATGCGTATAGAGTTATGCCGTTTGGCTTAACTAATGCCCCATCTACCTTTCAAGTTTAATGATGCATGCGTTCAAAGAATACCTGAGAATATTCTTAGAGATATACATGGATGATCTTTGTGTACACTCTCTTCTACGAGAGGAACATATTGACCATTTGCAAAAGGTATTTGAAAAATACAGGACATATCAAATCTGTCTTAACCCGGAAAAGTGTATTTTTATGGTTAGGCAAGGCCGCATCTTAGGACACATTGTCTCAAGAAATGGCATAACCACTGACCTAGACAAAGTCAAAGTCATAGTAGACCTACCCAGGCCTACTAATGCGAAACAAGTGCAATCCTTCATAAGACACTGTGGGTATTATTAAAGATTCATATATATGTATGCAGTCATTGCACAACCTCTATATCATTTTCTAGTCAATTTTGACTGGACCGAGGAGTGTAAAACTTCATTCCAAAAGCTGAAGGAAAACCTTGTATCAGCACCTGTACTTAAAGCATCGGATCGGGAAAAGATATTCCATGTTCACATTGCCAGATGCTTATCTTTTCAATATTGAAATGATACCCAAATGGTCTCAAGAAATTGTTAGAATTCTTTCCTTTGGAGGTAGGTTTGATAGCACGGAAGACAGATCCAAACAACAAACAATTCGACAAACAAAAAACTTCCAGTTAATTGCAGGAGGGCTGTATCATCTAGGATCGGACCAAATTCTATGATTATGTATAAATCCGGAAGAATCTGAGTGTTACCTTCAAGAAGCACATGTCCAGGATTGTGGATCTCATTGTTCAACAGTGAAAACACACCTGAGACTAAAACAATTAGGGGTTTATTGGCCAACTATGTACGCGAACACACATGCTTATGTTAACAATTGTACTATATGTAGTGCCAAATGACCAGTGGATCACGTGACATTGTTTCAGGTAAACATTGTACCTGCATGGAGTGAAACTATCATTGATTTCTTAACCACAAGAACTTTTCCTGAAAACATAACAAAAGCACGGAAAAGGGCTATAGAGTTGGAGGCTCGTGACTTTCAATTAATTGGGAACCAACTCTATAAGCGAGGAAAGGACAATCAACTTAGAATCTATGAAAGTGAAAATGAATACCTGCTGATTCTAGAACATGCACATAGCGGAATAAGTGGAGGCCATTTTTTAGGCAATAAGACAGCAAAAATTGTCTTAACCACAGGAATATGGTGTCCTACATTACATATGGATGCTGAAGAGTTTGTAAAGCGTTGTGACTCATGTCAGTGCACCAAGGTGCCGATAAAGAAAGATGAGATACCACTACGGCCAATGATGGAAGCAAGGGTATTTGCAAAATGGGGCATTGATTTTGTGGACCTATTTCACCCCCTGCGTATCGCACCCATACCCAATATATCATTATGGGTACGAACTATCTCACAAAATGGGCGGAAGCCAAGGCAACACAAAAAGCAGATGCACGGACCATTGCACAATTTTTGTATGAGAATGTTTTTGTACGATACGGTTTACCAATAGAAATTGTCAATGATCGTGGAACACATTTTCTTAATGAAGTCATTGAATATTTGCTAGAGGAATTCATTGTCATACATAGGAAATCTGCTCCATACCATCCACAGGCAAATGGACAAGCTGAGGCCACAAATAAAACACTATGCACGGTTGTCACTAAAATTATATCAGAGACAAGAACAAAGTGGGATCAGCAACTATACTCAACACTATGGGCATACAGGGTAGCTTACAAAACATCGATAGGAACAACACCGTACAACATGGTGTTTTGCCTAAATGCTATATTACCCATAGATTTTTTAATCCCAATGCTATGAGTAGCGAAACGCTTAGAATGGATAGGGCATGAGCTCTCCTCAATAATAGATGATCTTGAAAAGCTAGATGAACTCCGCTTGAGAGCTGTAGCTTCGATCTATGCTAAAAAGAGAAGACAAAAAGAGTTTTTTGACAAGCATGTGCGCACGAAAGAGTTCAAAACAGGTGATTATGTACTTGTTTATACCTTGAAGTAACATGCCAAGAAACTTAAAAAGCGAGGGATGGGACCCTTTGTGATTAGTGACCTATCACAAAGCGGAGCTGTCAAGCTTGCTACATTAGTAGGTGAAGAAATGCCAAATTGGATTAGTGGGTATAGATTGAAGAAATACCATTTACCACTAACACAGGATATGCTTCAACAAATCCATCAAGAAAAACAAAGAATGAAGGAGAAACAGAGGATACGAGAAGAAGCTCAAGCAGAAGCAAAAGAACGCATTGCAAAAAGAAGGCTTCTAAGACAACAACAACAAGGTGGAGCACCATTGCGAATCAGTGCCATTCGACTAACGAGGTTTGATGAAGACACAATGGAACAATAATTGCAGTCAAAGTGGGTAGCAATCAAGTTGAATCGACGGCATTGCTTGATTCTGGAGCTCAAGCAAATCTAATCTCTTACGGATTATACAAACATCTCAAGTCAACTTCATCCTACTCCACAAGTGCTGGAAAGTAGTACATCACACTCATTGAAAACATTGGGCTGGACTATATTGCATGTACAACTATATCAATATATCTACCCACACAAATTTTATGTAGTCGAGGATGAAAGCACACAACACCCCATGTTGTTGGGACAACCTTGGCAAAAACAATACAATGTGCAGATAGATTGAAATACGAATGCAGTTAAAATTTAGCATGCACAAGAACAACAGCCTTTGCTCAGCAACCTCGGAATAATCAGCGGCTAGCAATGCAATCACTGGAAAAAGAGCCAAAATCAAGGGTGCCACCAAAAAAAAACATGATACCGAAGGCTAACAAATAGGTAACAACCAACATTGTTCACTACAAGCATAAAAAGTCACCGACCGCAATGCAAAGATCTAGGTTACCAAAACAAGACAAACAAATATGGGTGTGGAAGGATAGAAATGACATGGTAGACAAACAACAATACAACGGAGGAAGTCAACATAAGCCGATAGTTCAACCAAACACCAAGGGCATAAAATAGATATGGATCCCAAAGAAAATGCTCAGCAACAACTCAAATGCAACTCGCATTTGGATACCGAAACCGAAGCAAAAGGAACTCCCTTCAGTACAAGCAACATCGGAAGACAGACAGCTGCATATGAAACCAGAAAACCGATTTATATGGATGCCCATAAGCAGCAAAACAATGGCACCCAATGTAGTAGCCATAAACCCTAAACCGACCAAGAAAAGCTACCAATGCAAAGCAAAAGAGATACGGTCTACGGCCATTCCGACCAAGCCAATTCTCTCCAAAGAGACAACTACGGCCATATCAACAGTAGAGGCAAAGCGACTGCCTTTTGCAAGAAAGACGATCCAACAAAGAGCAGTAGAGTTACATTTGTTACTTGCAAAGAAAACAGGAAACTTCGACGGTGAATGCCAATAAGCATCTTGCTTATACCCTTCTCTTGCATAGCATTAATTTTTCCATGCATTGACCGAGTATGCATAAATTACGGCCACATTACACGGCCAAGCATTAGCACAATTTTTTCAACCCATGAATGGCACATACTCGGAGGCAATACCTTGTTGTTCGGGAGGACTCCGGCTAGGAGGGGGTGAGGCATTCTCAAATGCAGACCCAATAGTAGAAAGAGCAAAAAAGAGGCATGTTTTTCGACTATTTTTAAGGGTTGTTGTTTGATTGCGAAATTTTCTGGACTAACCCAAGTACATATGCCCTTATACAGCATGAATCTATAGGTATATGGGGCCAAATGCCAAATCAAGCCCCTACGTGTGTGTATATAAGTAGAAATAGCTATTTTTCGGGCAAAATATTGGTAAAACGGAGAAATCCGGCCATAAAAATTTCATGTGAATGTATATAATGTTTTGCGGTGATGTTTTGATTTATTATGATTTCTGGGGATTTTTTGGGTTTGATTTTCTATTTTCCTTTTTAATTTTGCTAATTTTTGGCATAAAAACTTTAAAAATAAAAAAAGCAGGTGAAAAACGGTCGTAATGAAAAACAAAAAATATGGGGATGATAAGTGACTATAGGACAACCTATGGTAAAGTGGGGGTGCAATTATGAGACTAGAGCAGAAAGCGTGTTTTGGCCAGATTTTGACTGAAATGCCAAATTTCTGGTAAACAGGGCAAATGGAGTCCAAATCAAGAAATTTTGAGCCTAAATCGCATCTCACAAGAAGTTGGGAGCACATTTCAAATTTCATGAAAAGTGGTTTGGGGACACCCATTATAAGAAATTTTCACTTCATTTTAAGCTCATTTTCACTATTGACCTTTGAGAGAGAGCTTCTGCCACCTAGAGCGAGCGAAACTTCCAGCAGCTTCTACGACACGCATGACTACCCGACGGGCTTCAGACATGAGAGGTAGGCTCACCACCTTGAGCTTTTCGCGCATGTTTGTTGTTTTGTCGCGAAAACTAGCGTAGGGTTCACACAGAGAGCGGGCAGTCGAGACCTACAACTAGAAGTGGCCACCTAACGGCTAACCCAAAAGCAATGAGACTTCATCGATAGCTTACCCTAGCATAGGAGACCAGTCTTGGATGTCCAAAGGCAGTAGAAAACCATCGGAAAAAACCCTAATTCCTACAATCCCGCAAGAGGCCACCAAATGGGAAATCGGCGGAGAAGCACCCAAATGTTACCAAAATTCATGGGTGGGAGCATCTCGACATGCTCGACAAGTTTATGTAGCCAACATGACCAAAAGGCGACCCGAAGTGGCACTAAACTTCAGAAACGGCATCAGACACACAAAGCGTCAAATAGCTCTCGCGGTCAAACCGCATGTCCGTTTGCCACCAAACTTCACGAACGGCTTTCCTAGACCATCAACAACCAAGTCCTATGGTGGTAGTCCACCACAAGTCATTGAAGAAATGTAAATGCAACCGCGGGTGCTTCTAGAGCGACAAATTGCCAAATGGAGCTCGGGTGAAGCCAAAGTCGACAAACACCATACGGTAAGGATCCCCAAGGGATCAGAAAGCTATGGAGACCAACATCAAGAAATTTCACCACCGAAAAGCACTCCAAAAGTCATAAAATGGATCAGGGGCTATGAAATCTACACAGGAAGTTACTTTCTATCCATTTGACTTTTTTGTTGAACTTAGGCTTAAAAGGGACTCAAGGGGACTAAGGGCAGGCACCAGTGACAGTTTCCATGAAAAAATAATGAGGAGACATCCTACACGTAGGATGTCTCAAGGCCATTTCTGGGCACAGGACCCAACATTTCTCATCACACACATTTTTTGAATAGCCTTTACATGCTAGCCACCAAGTTTCATCACATTTGGACGAACATTGACCTCATATGCATGAAAAAACACAAAGTTAGGGCATAGAGGCAATAATGGGCCATAGACCTACCAAAACTTGTCCAAATCACATGAAACTTGCACAACACATTCACAAGCACATAGCCAACCAATCTGTGTGGTTACTTGCAAAAATTGATGAAGTGGACATCCTACGCGTAGGATGTCTATTTAACATTTTTGGCCTACAGAGGGTATTTTTACATTCCAGATCTTTTCTTATCATCTTCAAGAGCTCATATATCAAGTTTGAAGCCATTCTAATCAATTTTGACCCCCAACACCTTCAAGATACACTTTTTAAGCCCATAAACACTACACATGGTCTTACCAACATCAAATCTTGTCCAAATCAAAATCCAAGACCATGGCCATGTTCCACAGGCTAAGAGCTACCCACAGAACAAATCCCAAGCCATTTTGATGAAATAGACATCCTACGCGTAGGATGTCTCCAACATGATTTTGAACTTATGTGCAAAGAATGACATCATGGGAGCCAATACCATGGTGCAAGGAGCCCATATATCAATTTTCAACCCATTTTGATATCATTTGCTACCTGTAGTGGACTTTTATCCAATTTGTGAGCCTAAAGCTTGAATCTGCCCATAAATCCACTTTTTGATGCCCAAATCCAAATAAAATCACATAGCCATGTTGTACAGGCCAAGGACCACCAGCATGTCAAGTATCACCAAAATCTGATGAAAAAGACATCCTACACGTTGGATGTCTAAATGAAAATTTTTGGCTAGAATTGCATTGTGAGCACATACACAGTTGCCCAAGTTCCTTTTAAGTTTTATTTTCAATTTTCAAGTCATTTGGATAGTTAAAACTCAGTTTCTCAGCTGATATGGAAAAACCGGTACAAGTCATTTGGATAGTTCAAACTTAGTTTCTCAGCTGATATGGAAAAAATGCTAAATTCGCACTACTGAGTGCAACAGGATCTATGGCAGCCACAAGGTCACCGGCAAAGAAGAAAAGGATGATCATAAAGGATTATTTGGAAGAAGTAGAACCCTTTGTCATACTAGAAGGAACTCTAAAGCCAACCAACACCTGGATCCAAGAAGACTTGCTAGAGTCCAATGATCTAAAGATCTACCAGGGCGTGTTCAAAGACATAGAAGGAAATGTGATAGAGCTACCAATGCTACCGCGGGAGCTCAATGAGTTTGTCAGAAGCAAGATGGCAGAGTATCTGGAGAAGATTGATCTCCACAATTATTTTGAAGCTGTGTCGGCAGGTATTGACATAAAAAGAGTATGGGAATTTATGACGACAATCAAAGAAAATGGAGTGGCCCGAGTTACGGATCTGCAGAGCAAGCCAGGCACGAAGATTCTAATCATAGAGAGGGTAGTGGCAGCTGCACTAGACCTCTCCAACAAAGGGGATAGTGTAACCAAAAGAAGAGACGAAGTAAAGGTGTACACAAAAAAGAAAGGCAACTACACTTTTGAAGACATTGCCAACCCCAAAGTGTAAATCATGAGCCAGCTGTACAATCAGTATTTCCTTATGTGTACAAAGTGGCCTAAAAAGTACAAAATGCCGCTTGCAGCAATTGCCACAACGTTCACCTAGGCAATGCAGAAAAGCAAGCCGAAGGTAATCAATTATGTAGCTTATATACATGATTATCTGGTGAAGATGGGCAACAAGAACCCCACATACATCGTTCCGGGTGAGCTAATCACGAAAGTGATTTATGGGGCATTGCACGCCAAGGGAAGATGGCCCAACCCTCCATCACAGAATGACTCGCTGAGGCTCAAGGAAGATAAGGAAGAGGAACAGCCCAAAGCACCAAGGGTTGCCACTAGGCTGAAACGCCGGTTAGAAACCATGCAAGAAGAGCAGCCAGAGCTGAAGAAAGGAAAGAAGGAATTTTTCCAAGTGCCAGTAAAAGAGACGAACTCACAGAAAGCGGCACGGCTAGAGCGGCTGATGGAAAGTTTCAGGGCCGAAAGAGCCCTCAAAGGAGATTTGAATGAGCTATGGAAGCCGTCTCTAGAAGCAATGTCAGGATCATCTCGAAGGGTACACAGAGAAAATTCGATGACTATATTAAGAATTTTGAGATTCTGGATGCCACAGCGAAAAATATCCCACATGTACCATTTACAGAAGCAGAAGTGGAGCAAGCAGGAGGCTAGCCAAGATGCTACGTGTGCACTGGTGGTCGGAATCAAGTGCGGAGAAGTGCAGCGTGTTGCCCCCAACGAGAGCTACGCACCGATACCTACATTGTGTGCGTACGGTCCGGTTTTGCGAGCTCCATCTACGAGCTTCATCTGGTGATTCGGTGAGCATACGTTGTTCGATTTTGCATTGCAGCATATCCATGCGTTCACATTGAGTAGAGCTACACATTAGGCACTTTAGATTTTGGAAAGAAAGACCTACAAATTTCGGCCAGACATCCTATGTGATTCTGCATCGGGTGTTTTGGGTTGGGTTTTCGGTTCATAGACCTTAGGGAGAGCGACCTATTGGTGTT
Source organism: Adiantum capillus-veneris (assembly GCF_014529385.1). Classification (NCBI taxonomy): domain Eukaryota; kingdom Viridiplantae; phylum Streptophyta; class Polypodiopsida; order Polypodiales; family Pteridaceae; genus Adiantum; species Adiantum capillus-veneris. The sequence continues at coordinate 117,328,302 of NC_140955.1, forward strand.
AGTAGGGTCTCCTTCAAGTTCTGTGGTGTTTCGAGATTGTTTGATGGGTGTTCGGCTCTAGAAAGCGTTGAAGGAAGTTTTCTCTTATGCACTCCTGAAGGATGTGACTTAGACATTGGGCAAGGACCTCTGTAGGAATTAGTTAAGAGTCGGTCGAGTGTATGTTGACACCCTATGCTTGCTTCTACGCGCCTGCGGGTTGAGCTTTGTCTTTAGCTGAAAAATCTTATTAGGTGAGTTCTCGATGTGCTGACGTCCGTGGCGGCATATCCGTCCAACAAAGTCCATGTGTCATTTTCTATAAGTGCATTATATTTTGATTGCATGGTAGCCATCCAATTTTCTAAATTATGTGCTTCATCAAAAGACTGAGGCTCCTCAACATCATGTAAGCTAGACACAGCCAAAGCATAACAATCTGATGCATAAGATGCATAGCGAGAGCCTGAACGAGTACGACTAGACAAAGGTGCATCCAATTTACTTTCACGCAAAGTGTGCACCAGCCATTTTGGCATACCTCTAGCCTACTCATTTTCAGCCCTTTCCTCATCACGTACATCATGTACATCTGTATCAAGAATAGGCTGATCTATAACATTTTCAGAAACCCCCATAGGATGTACATTTGCCTCATTGGAAATTACATTCGTATTTCCACCACTGAAAAGAGGCAACAAAGTGTCATAAATGTCTTGTGAGCTTACATTACTGTCTCTATTACATGACAACAAGGGCTGAACAGAATCTTCCACAAACACCACATCCCGTGAAACCAGAATACGTTTTGTTGCGGATGATACAACCTGTAACCTTTGCTTTCAGCACTATAACTGACAAAAATACATTTCACAGCCTTATCATCCAATTTTTTGTGCTATGTTTGTGGCACCAAAGCATATGCCAAACAGCCAAAAACACGCATGTGCTCAATAGAAATCTTTCTATCATGCCATGCTTCATATGGAGTAATAGACTGCAAAGCTTTCATAGGACACCTGTTTAGTACATAAGTGGCACACATGATGGCCTCTTCTTTTTGGCCTCAAGCCAAAAAGAATGCGGCAAAGCTTGACTTTTGACCATGCATCGTGCCATTTCTGTTAGTGACTTGTTTTTCCTTTCAGCAACACCATTTTGTTGAGGTGTATAAGGCACTATACATTGGTGTTTTATCCCACGACTAGCCAGAAATGCATTAAATTCATGAGACATATAATGCCCCCCTTGATCGGAACGGAGGGTGCACGTAGTACATTTCAATACATTTTCAGCCATAGCCAGAAATTGTTTAAAACACATAAAAACTTTGGACTTTGCTTTAAGCGGAAATACCCATGCATGCCTGGAGTAATCATCAATGAAAGTCACGAAGTACAGGTAATTGCCCAAGGACGGAGTTTGCATGCGCCCACAAATATCACTATGCACAAGCTGCAACCTACATGTGGCCCGAACTAAACCATCCTTTGGAAACTTAGAATGCTGCATCTTACCCAAAATACAACCTTCACAACATGTTTGACAGGTGCTTCAAGAGGCGGCAAAGAAGCAACCATATCAGATTTTTGCAAACGCAGCAAACTGGCAGATGACCAAAATGTGCATCCCAAAGTTTTGCATCTGAAATATCCCTTAGATCTGCAACAGCATTTGCAAAATTTTGTCCACACTTGTCATACAAAGTGAGCTTATACAGCCCACGGCACAAAAGGCCAGATGCAACAATTTTACCACCAAAACTGCGATCATGAACTGTACATCTGTCATCCATAAATTTGACTACAAGTACAATTCTAGCAAGTGCGGATACAAACAAGAGATTCTTCTTGATCCTAGGTACATAAAGTGCATCAATAAGTGTAAAGGAACTGCCATTTGCAGCAATAAGCACAATCTTTCCAACTCCCTGAACCGGATAAGAGGCATTGTTGGCACAAGTGACTGAATTCCCATGAGGGACAAACTTGAGAGCGGTAAACAATTCATGATGTGAGGTAATGCGCTTTGTAGCACCACTGTCAAAATACCACACATGTGAACCTGCAGCAAGTGACAAGCATGCATCATGGACAGCAAGATTGTAAGTGCACTCTGCGCTATTCTGCATCAACATCAGCAACACAGCCTCCTTTCACATAAGACTCAACAATGGATGCATTTGTAGTGGAACCAGCATTTATAGTGGAACCACCCTCTTTCTTCTTAGCCTCCTTGGCCTTCAACTTAGGACACAACTTGATCAAGTGATCATTAGCTTTACAATAATGGCAACGCATCTTCTTTTTTCCCTTATCACCAGAATTGCCCGACGAATTGTTGCCAGCAGAAGCATTAGGAACATAAGTTTTGCCACTCGCAGTAGAACCATAAGAAGTGGCTACATTGCTATTACCACCCTTTCTTTGAGAAGCAATAAAAGCCTGTTCAACTTCACGTTGTCTAGTCCTAGTTTTTTTGGAAAGTTACTCTTGTAAGCAATGTGCATAATGCATCAAACTTGACAACTTCTGGATTTCCTTTATGTCTCCAAGTACTAGCAAAAGTCTGGTAAGAATCTGGTAAGGCATCAAGAACAGTCTGCACAAGAGAACTGTCTGAAATGACTTCTCCTGCAGAAATAAGTTGCTCATTGATATCCTTGACACTAGCAAGGAAAGTGTCCATATCATCTTCCTCATGCATAATCTTTGACTCTAGGTCTTTACGCAGCAAAGCAATTTTAGCCTCATTAAGACTTGCATAAAGACCAGCCAAAATACCCCAATCCTGTTTTGCAGATTTTGCTGAATGAACGGATGTGAGGAACAATGGTGCGCTTCACAGAAAACGCAATCAATGCATGAGCCTATGCATCCTTAACATCCCAACGAGCTTGTTCTACCGTATGCAAAACAAGTCTAACAGCTTCAATCCTTGCAGCAAGACCTGCAACATCCTCAACATCGCCTACATCGTCAAAACCAGGACGTGCATCAATGACCTGCACAGTATTCCAGACACCCTTTGACACAAGAACGTGTTGCATCATATAAGCCCACATAGGGTAATTGTCCCCATCCAACATGTCCTCAACAGCAAACATCTTGAATACATCTGTGTTGTTGTTGTCAGCCATGGTAAATGTTGCACCTGATGTGAAAACTGCCCGAAAATAGGAGAAACGGAGCGGGAACAACACGTGCTATATAGCACAAACCGTAGAAGACTGTAAGGAACCTGTTATGCAGAAAACGGCACCGACAAAAATTCTGCAGAAAATGACGAAATAGCATGTGTAGTATTGCCTGTAGTGGAAACAGAGGCCGAAATGAGCCCAAATCAAAAATCTGAGCAGACCGGGCTCTAGAGCTTCCCCGAAATATTTGTCGACCTGTGAACACTTGCCAAAGCTCACTGAAATCAGAGAAAGTGAGCAGGCATGTACTGGAGTAGTTGGCCTAAGCCCGGGAGGACGCAACCTCCTCTGATACCAATTGCTGGAATTAGGGTTGTAGAGAAACGCACACAGCTTGGAGAAGATGAAGGAAGCTCAAGGCACACAATAGAGAGTATGTTTCTTAGTGTGCAATGGAAAGATAGATAGACCTAGAGTGATGGGCGTATATACAATGCTCGGGGGAAAAAACCTCCTAAAGAGGGAAAAAATGCCCCGGTGGTCCTAGTGTGTTCACACACATCACTACCACATGTATAAGGTAACAAAAAGTGTGTTGATATTCAATCCCACCAGAATTAACTATCACTTTCTGAAGCAGTTCTAAGGGTCTTTCAATGTGTCCATCAGCCAATTGCAATTTCATTCGAGTTTGTCTAATGGCTGGTTGTCCCCAGGATTCCCATACTACTTTTGTGGCTATGGCTATGACTGCCCTACTATCCAGTATTGTCATGGTTTCTATGTTATTATATTTCACTGGAAGGGTTGTGTTTCCTTATTCCCCTTCGTAGTATTCTCCGACTTTGTTCATTGGAACTGATCTAATCCCTTTGTTGTTCATGTCATGTTTCAAATTTCCCTTTTTTTTTGCAATTAGCCATGTTATTCCCACCTTCTCTAGAGATTTTTGTAGATCATTCCATAAATATGGTCTAATTTTTAAAAGTTATCCTAAAGTAAGAGTACATTGGATGGGTGTAGACATGATTGAGTGAATGTTGTCTACTTCTAGGGTCTGTTCCGCTCTCTTTACCTGAGTGGTTTTACATACTTCATCTTTGTTATCTCCCAAGTAAGAGGGTAATGTTTTCAAGGGCAATGGCTTAGACATTCCTGAAGCTTCAGATCCACAATCCCCATACAAGGATTGTACATCCATGTCCATATCAGGAGGTAGGTTGTCTAACCAAACTTCCTCTATAGGAGCTAACTTCAGAGTTAAGCTCCCATCATTAATCTCTCTAGATTTTTCCCATAAGTGTCCTAGCCAGTCTTCTTCTACAAATGGAATTCCATCTAAGACATCTTCACTATCCGGCACTATAAGTTGTGGCTCTTTTGGTTCAAGGTCGGTTCTACCACCACTTTGGATTTTTCCTTATTGGTTCCTACCACGAGCTCCTTAGGTTTTTCCATACACTCGAGCTTGGGTTTTTGTTTTTCCAGCATATCTTACGTGATTCTTACCAAATTTTGATAAGCTTTGCGCTTAGCTGCTTCCATGTCTGGGGAAGGATAGTTTTTCCATTTGTTTTCCATGTTTTGGCCTTCTTTAAGTCCTGCTTGGTAAGCTTCCAAGGCTCCATTAATTGGCTCAAAAATTTTGTCTACCAAATTTGATCCTCTAGATTTCACGGTGGTTTTCATGATTTCACTTTCAGCTTCTTTCACCCTTTCCTAGAATAGCTTCTTTGCTTTTTCCTCGATTTTAGCCCGTTGTTTCTGTTTTCTCATCTCATACCTTTTGTTTCTTCTTCTCTTGGTCTTTTGAGAGGAATTTTTTGTATTCTCCGAATCATCAAAGAAGTCATGTTTCTTTTTCTAAGCCTGGCTCTGGTGATTACCTTGATTGGAACAATCGGTTCACTCTCAGATGAGCTACTAGGTATCACTTGGACTACGTTCACTACTATTTTTCCCTTCTTCAAAGGAGTTTTAGGACAATCTTGAGGGAAGTGTCCTCCCTTTTTGCAACATTGTATGCAATAAGCTTCAACTTTCTTGAGGTTTTTGTCAGGCTCTAGGCATTCATTTTTCCAATGATCATCTACACCATAGTTATGACAGTTTCTAGTTCTTGGCTTAATCATGGGTCTTACCATAGGAGGTCTAACACCTTGATTAGCTACATAGTACATTGGTGCAAGCTCTGGTGTAGTATAAGTCACAGGTTCTTCCATTGGTGGTGGATCTGGATTATACCAATCTCCTTCTACCATTACTGTAGATGGACTAGGCTCAACATAGGGTGTAACAGGCTCTAGTGCTTGCTCATCTATGACTCCCTCTGGATGCATGTACTTTTAGGCATTGCATTATGTACCAGATATGGAGGTTGTTGATCTAACACGGGTTGAGGTCTTTCCATACCCATTGGTGGTCTTTGATCTTGGGCCATATTAGGCTGATATTTGTACATGGGTTGTCCTTGTGGCCTCATAGGCACGTATTGAACATTCCCATCATACTTTGGTTGGTAATAGCACTCATTGATCTCATGGTTGGTCCATTTTTCCCCGATTGCACACCATTTATGTGGCCTAATTGGTTGTCCCTGTTGAGGTATCCCTTGTCCTGGTCCCCTCATAGGTGTTTTTTGCATGTTAATGTCATTCATCTTTTTGAGCATGTCTTCTATGGCTAAAAGTGGTGCTGTAGTAGCCGTTCCCACTTGTGCTAGTTTGGTGGATGTTGTTTTCTCGCTTTGATTATCCTTAGGGACATCTTCTTTGTTGAAAATATCACAATTGTCTCCTAAGTCAATAACATCTAACACACACTCTTCTAGGGTCGTATGCTTCTTGCTATACAATATAGCATGAAGTTCTTTGTTTAGCAGTCCCTCTAGAAACAATGATACTAGTCGTTTTTTCGTAGGTATCTCTAGCTCTGGGTATCTTGCAATGTATTGCTTCATTCTATGCACAATCCCTAACCAACTCACTTTGTTTCTGTTTAAAGCTATAGTTTTGAGCTACCGTATTGTGTTTGATCCTTGTTTTGAAACAAGCAGCTACAAATCCTTGAGCTAATGTATTCAAGTCCATGATTGACCTTGGTGGAATGTTTTGGAACCATGTCAATGCTTTTCCTTCTATTGTCATTCCAAACCCCTCAAATTGAGTATGGAAATCAAATATGCGTTCTGCTCTTAGCACTTGCTTAAAGCTTTCTAGGTGGTCGTATGGATCCTCGGATCCACTGTATTTTTTGACCCATTTTTGAAAATCAGCTGGTCTGACATGTCTATTTGGTTCAACTTCTGGTCTCTTGGCAGTTGGTCCCGTTCTGAGTCCTTCAACCAGTCTGTTGGAAATAGTGACTCATGTAGCCTTGGACTGGCTTTAGTGTCACCCGGTTTTCTTTGTAATGAGGTGGTTTTTAGTTTCTTAACATTACTCTCAAAAGATCTCTCACGGTGTTCATCTCTTGCAATAGTTTCTGGTCCTTGGTCCAATATCCAATCCCTTATGGAGTACCCTTCATATTTGGTTTGTTCCACCTCTTAAGGAGTCATCATAACAAAGCATTAGGAAAAATATGAACCCTCTAGGGGTCCTTTGGGATTAAGGTTAATTAGAGATAAGTCAATAGGAAGAGGGTGGTGGACACACTCTATACCCTCAAAAAATTAGGGGGACAAGGTAGCCTTACACCTCTTAATTGCCTCTTACCTAATGAAAAGGTAAGGGAGGTGGCTAGGGGAAAGAGGGGGGGGGGGGCACTTTGACCTCTTTTCCCCCACTTTTTGGCCCGGATTTAAAAATACAATAAAAATTTCAAATTTTCAAAAAATTTCAAATTTCAAGTTTTCCCTCCTTAAAAGGTCCCCAAACCTATTTCATGGTCAAAAAAGTATTTTTGACCTTCAAAAGTTAAAAACGTGCACTAAAAAATCCAAAAAAATAGAATTTTTTTTTTTTAATCAAAACATCATTTTCACTCTCCTAAGTCTTTCCAAACCTATTCTATAGCTAAAAAGTGTTTTTCTCTCTCTACAAACCCTTTTCCAAGCTCTCCATTGCCGCAACAACCACATGCACCCCCTATAGTCCATCATTATCTCTCTGCTAGCTTTCTCCCACCTCCATTGTAGCACCAAGCAAGCTCCTCCTCCATCTCTTCCCCTTGCCCACCACATAGTTTCACACCAAGCCAACTCCTCTCCCTTCTCTCACCTCCATTACAACATGAAACAAGATTCTACTCCTTCTACTTTCATTTACTCACACTACATGGAAACCTCTACTCCCGAAGGTGGCAAAAGTATGAGCTCACATGAGTTGCATACCACAACAATAGGAGGTGTGAATATCGTGTGGCATTGCAAGGGTTCATCTCCAACATAAAGATAGAATGGTAAGAAAACTACCCTTGTAGCTTACATTCAGAGCTTAACATCATCTCCATCTTTAAGTTTATCATGCTAGAGAGAATTAACCTCTTTATGGCTTTCAGTGTTTAGGCTTCACACCTCATAACACTGGGTGGTGCTATTTTGTTGATGGCTTTGGTGCGCCATCTATAGTTGTGTAGCATGTGATTTGAGTCTCACAATGTAAGTAAGTTGTGTTATCTATGGAGAGTCGTCAAAGATTTTTCTTGTAATTTATTCTTCGTATATTGTCATTAGATAATTGGAATGATATCATTTTGTACTTTATAACTTTGTGCTCACATAATCTTTTCTTTACTTATAGATTCAACTTGTTTTAAGAGGACATGAGCAAGCAACCATGTGCAGAGATGGAAATCACTCTATTTTTGTTCCTTGAGGAACCTTTCACTACCATGTTAAAAGATTTTGATAAGAATAGTAGGTGTTTTTTAGAATCTTGAACCAATAGGGACTCTCTAGGAGCTCTCATAGAAGCCATCCATATAGTACTACTATCTTCCCTAGTGTCATAGACACACAAATACTCAAGTGTATATGAATCTCTAGATGAGGAAGACAAATACTTGTAAGAGAAGCCTAACAGCAACAACATTGTCTCCGTTTGTAATTATTTTTCATGAGGCCGGATTCCTCTATAAATGCAATATAAATATGTTTTTTTGTTAAATGGCGTCGCATTGAGTGAGAGTATTTAATTTAGATTACTGAAGTTTCATACAGATCTGAGAAATATTGTTTACTTTTATGGATATTTTGATTTTCCTGTTCGATGATTCAAGTCGCAAGACGCCACCTTGAAGAAATTCAAGCAAATTTTAATTTCAGTTTAATCATTAATGGTTATTCTTATTAAAGTGGATCATAAACTTTGTCAAGATGTCCTCCTTTGGGGATCTTAAATATATATCATTAGCAATTTTTCACAAGTTAAGAAAGCTAAACTCTTGCTTTCCAACATGTTATTGCTTCCATACTATGCATAAACTTGATTAGAGAAATGATCACTTGAGATGGAGGTGTCTATGTATAGGGGTCACTTATTATTGATTCTTGTTTCATCATACATATATTGTAAAGCCTTTGAGTTTCCAACTTTTTGAGTAGTGTTGACAAGTTTTTGGTATGAAATCTTCTTAAATATCCCTATTCATTAGCTATTGGTAGCTATTTCTTTGGTATTGCTAAATATAATACAAATAGCTATCACCTTGTGAACTTAACTGTTAAATTCTAGATTTTATTTTTACCATGTAGCTCATTTGGATAGAGAAAGTCTAAACATAAATTATAGATACATGCATTGTTAACATAGAAGATATGTACCACTCGAGCCTATGTAAACTTCCAATCAAGAAACCTTTGGTTGGATACTATAACAATAGGGGTCACATGTGGTTTCAAATAACAAAGAAATGGCTTAACCAAAACATTCCCAAGAACACTAGGTGGACACAAGGAAGTAAAAATTGGCTCCTTGTTTGGTCTTTTTAGTGTTTAATGTTTAATGCACAGGATTTGTGAGGCCGTTGACATGGGGAGTTCACTAAAGTATATGTAACATAGCACATGTGTTCAAAAGAAGGGATTTTATATTCTTGTAAAGTTGCAGAAACATGTGTAGATAAGGCCTATAAGGGGTACTTTTAATCCATTCTAGTGAACACACGTGATATAGGAAAATTTTACATAGTGAATGCTCCGGACCTTTGAACACAAAGAAAGGGGGGGGGGGGAGGAGGGGGGGGAGCTCTAATTACATCTGAGTGAAAAGAAGTGGAATTTGTACTATCATGTTGCATAAAGATTTTCTTTCACTTAATCTAAAAAGAAATTGGTATCCTGGGGTGCAGACAAGGCCATATAATGCAAAAAAAGGGATGGCCACAGGGGCACGTAGTGAGCCATCCAAAACTGCTGGATGGGCCATATGTGGGCCCTTGTGGCCACCCTTTTTTGCATAATTAGGCTATTGTTGCACTCCAGGACCCTGGAAAAGATGAGATGAACCTAAAATTGAACTTTTCAAGCACATTATGCCTTCCTTCAACTCAACTTACTAGTTCCTTCCACCAAAAGGGCAAATCACATTGGACAGTATAAAAATCTAGTCTCAAGCTGCATAAACATCTGGTTTCATCAAATATTAACATTCTTGCTATTATAAGGGGCAGACAAGGCCATATAATGCAAAAAAAAGGGTGGCCACAAGGGTGCGCAGGTGAGCCATCCAAAACTGTTGGATGGGCCATCTGCGTGCCCTTGTGGCCACCCCTTTTTTTTGCATAATTAGGCTATTTTTGCACTCCAGGACCTTGGAAAAGGTGAGATGAATGTAAAATTTAACTTTTCAAGCACATTATGCCTTCCTTTAACTCAACTTACTAGTTCCCTGCACCAAAAGGCCAAATCACATTGGACAATATAAAAATCTAGTCTCATGCTACATAAACATCTGGTTTCATCAGCTATTAACATTTTTGCTATCCTAAGGGGCAAACAAAGCTAGAAAATGAAAAAAAAAAGGGTGGCCACAAGGGCGCGCAGATGGCCCATCTAGCAGTTTTGGATGGCTCATCTGCGCGCCCTTGTGGCCACCCTTGTTTTTGCATTTTCTAGCTTTGTTTGCCCCTTAGGATGGCAAAAATGTTAATATTTGATTTAAATTTAACTTTTCATGGCCAGAACCACTTAACTTAATACACATGGATAAACCGAAAAGCCAAATCACTATGGAGACAGTAGACACAACCCTTAATCTTTTTGTCATTGCAAAGTCATCTGAAATGATGTGAGCCTCTACAACTTCTTGAATAGCCTCCAACGCTATTGCTTGCATTTTATACTGATTTCCATAGCTTTGAAGCACCTCCTTCACCGTGTGAGCATATTTTTGATGCATGGCCATGATTCAAGTGTTAAGTTTTTTTTTAATTTTTTTTTTAGTGTTGAACTTTTCGGTTGTTTTCAACAGCTTCTAGATTTCAATCGGCTCCGAATCTGTCTGGGCTTGTCTCACATAAATTTGTTCATCTCATCGCGTTCTTCGACCATCATGTGATGAGAAAAAATCATATCTTGCTCGCATTCTCCAAAAATCAACGTGCAAGTTGACAATTTATTTAAAAATGATGTAAAACATACATTTTTTACTTTTTTCTTAATCTACGGGCTCCAACGAGCATTAAAACCATGGAATCTGAAAATACTCAAAGAACCATTGTTTTTTATTGTGTTAAGGACTGTATTTCCTACATACAAAACTTTCCCAAAATCTCGCCCTAACACCTTCAAAAGTGGCTTCCAAGGAGTGCACTCGGTCAAAATTTGAAACTGAAGAAAAACAATCAGAATGAACTCCTAGACTGTGTATAAACTTTAGAATAACCAAAATTTCCTTCAAAAAAAAGTTATGCTAAAAATTTGAAAATAGCCCCCCCTTGGACTCCCCACAACGATAGAAGTCAAAGGGTTCAAGGAGAGGTATGGTGTCACAAGTGCATGGTGGAAACCTCATCGAGGTTTATTCCGTCAAGATCTCTTGTACTTTATCATGTCTTCTCATGTACAATCTTACCAAAAAAAAAAGACACTTTAAATGACTACAAATCTTATTTAACTTATCAAACAATCTAAAATATGGTAGACCAAGAGTGCTCTTACATATCAACAAACAAAAAAGTCCAAACTTCTTCTCATTAACTTTGATAAACATACATTCGTGAACAACTTCCAAGGGGTAGTGTAGCCATAGTTCTTACATCCATTCCATGACATGGTATGCTCATGGGGTGACCTATCATATAAAAATATCTCTGGTGGGGGTGCCCTCATGTTAGGAAAGGGTGTGCTGCTGATGAAAAGTTGTTGTACTGTCCTACTAGGGATCTCTCCATGTTAGCATAGTGATTTTTGGTGTAGTGGGAGCCACATTGCTTGAGGAGAGCTTTGTGCCACCGTAAAAGCTTCATGTTATGCCAATTCCTTAAGCCATTCTTGCAAACAACACCACTTAACTAGCATAGTAAGAGGTCACCTTGTATCATGACGCATTAGAGACATGTTCTTCAAACAAAAATATATATGAATTCAACATTTTTAAGTTGTATAATAAAGACACTTGTTAAGTATATGTTGTACAAATTTGCAAGTATTTCCATCCAACTAGGAATAAAAAATCCTAAAATATACATTAGGATGAGATTATCCACCTCTAACAAGGATGGATTTGAAGCACCTACTTGCAAGATGTAACAAAGAAGGCTGTTTTAGAGGAAAAGTGGTGACACTTGACCTCTCTAACCTACACCGACTGTTTCTTGTAATTCCATTGTTTTGAGCTGAAGAGCTTGACATTCGTGCATCCACGAATGCAAAGAAGCACTTGCACCCATACACAACCAATTGCAATAGCCTAACAAGCCTACTTCTCCCCTCCCAAGATATTAAAGAACCATACATATTCGTCTCACCGACAGTATGAAGATCTTGGGATGACCTCTGCTCACCCACACATGTGGCTTTCGGTGCAAACACCGCGGACAAGCAATATGTACACTTTTGTTGTGTGGAGTACATGGTGGTGGAGGCATACGATTTGTGATGTCCGTGAGCACCATGGCAGTTGTTGCGTGAGGAAGCAAGGAATGAAAAGAAAGAGGGGGGAGGGGGAGGGAGGAACATGGGAGGAGAGAAGGGGGTAGGGGGGGAGAGGGAGAGAGAGAGGAGGAGGAGGAGAGAAGGGGGTAGGGAGGGAGAGGAGAGGGAGACAGGAGGAAAGAGGAGGAGAGAAAAATGGTTTTTTTTTTGTGATTTTTTTTTTGAAAAAGTGAACTTTTAGTGTTTGTAGGTTTAAAAAATGTCAAAAACTGATTTTTTGATGTGTATATATATTGGGAGGGAGTTTTAAGTCAAAAATAAGTAAAAATAACTTTTTTGAAAAAAATTCAAATTTTGGCTCTTAGTGACCCACGTTTTTGTTGATGTGGCCATACCCCTTTACTCCCTTCACTTTCCAAAAGCTAGAGAGAGAAAGTGACCTCTTAGGTCCACATCCTACATGTGTCTAAAAAAAAGGCTAGAAAAGTCTACTCAAAACTAGCTTCTTGAATGCCCTTGTCCCCTTAACCCTACTCAACATTAGCCTTAATCCCTAAAAATTAGGATTCTTTACAAGGCCCATGCAAAGTCCATATTTCTCCTAATGGCACATTGCTCTCCATTATCATTATGTCAGGTATGAAGTACGCAAAGGAACCATTATGGTTGAACACTGTCCAAGTGACCATATGATTGCAGACATTTTGACCAAAAGCTTCAACGAGTCACGCTTCATTCTCTTACGCTCGGAGCTTGGAGTTGCTTCGGTCTCACTCTTTCTAGATTAACTTCTTTGCTATTGTAATAGCTTTGTATATATGACATTGTAATCTTTTAGGTACCATGCACTATGCACACTCCACATTTGCACATTGTGATCTCTGAGTCACTTGAATATTTGTACATAGATGCACAATTCACTTTCACATCATCATCGTTGGTTCATATTTTCACATTGTATAGGGACTTGGGTTTTTCCCTTGAACTCCCCAAGGGTTTTCTCATCCAAAGCTAAAGACCTTTGTTTGAGTGGGGGTGTTGGAGCTATATATGGCTCACTCTACTCAACTTGGTCTCACCTATATGTTTGTATCTTGTCCTCAATATGAATCAGTCTTTGGGAGCGTATATGGTGTGTCTCTTGTCTCGTCTCCCTCTCTTTCTCTCTACATCTCAACAAGGTCAAGCGTTATGAGAAGGAGCTAAGATGTAGATAACATAGCTTCTAGAGCTAAAGAAGAAATGTAGCCAAAGAAGCCGCTTTCCCTTACAAACACACACGTGATGGAGAGAATTCATGAAAGATAGTCAAAACAAAACAAAAATGAAAACATCAAGATTACGATCATATCGTATCATGGGTAGGATAAAAGGGTTAATGATATTTAATCTTTGTTGTCCAAATAAGCTACGGATTGCTCTTTGCAACTGTAGCTTTGTGCTTACTAGAATGTATATGTTTTGTCTAGCAATTGGGATTAGTTGTGAGTACAAATCCTCTTGATTCATAATAAAATAACCACATTCACATCAAAAGAGAAGTCATAGTCCATAATAGGTAGTATGATGGGATCTGGTGAGAGAAGTATTTTGTTGAGCCTTTCAGGACCAAATAGAAACACTATGTGTTGCTGAAAGTGAATCTTTCGACTAATCCAAATGTTGACCCTAATAGATTGCACAGAATGGAAATGAAAAAAATTGCCTCTATGTGGATTATGGTTATTCATCAATGATATACTTAGTATGTTCAAAGATAAAAGTGTGAAAGAAGTGAAAGGAGAAGAAGAAGAGAGTTTCTCTCCCAAGACCTATTGTTGCCCTTAGGCAATAAGGATACTGCGCGGAGAGAAGTACCTGTAGAGCAAGGAGATTCTAGAGTTTGTGGAAGAGAATGAGAACCTTAAGAGAGAGAGATTCTTGTGAAAGATGAAGATATGGTTACTAACCTTGTGCACATAATTGTTTCCCGCAAGAAGGTTGTGCCCGTTACATTGACAAGATTGCTGCTTGAATACCTTCCAATGAAACAATTAGGACACAACAAGAGAGATGAAAGAAGGATTAAAGGTAGAATTAGAGATAGATCTAAGTGTGGTGGTGGTATTAAAGATATATAATGAGAGATAGAGATAGATTTAGAGACAAGTATTGGACTAGATATGCAAATGAAAGAAAAACTAGCAACATATATCTTACATGAGAGCAATCGTCACTACCTCAATGGAGAGAGAAGATGAGGCAAGACTTCAACCTTTCTTCAAGGGAAATTATGGCACTAAGATGAGTGTGTCACTATGGAATTGAGCTGTTCTCACTCACTCCTCAATTGCCCCCAATGAAGAGAAGGTTGCCCTTTTTATAGGTGAGGGAGTCATGTTTTACATAATCACTTGATTAGGCTAAAGAACTAGCCCAAATCAAATGTTCTTTGGATATTTCTTAAAATAGGCAATATTAGGACTCAAAATATCATGAAATTCAGAATTTTTGGTCGTTGAGGCTCCATGTGGGTGCATGATGTATGTGGGCCCCACCTAGGCATCTTCTGTGTGGCTCCAACAGGGGGTCCCAACTTGTGTGTCTTGTCCTTCAAGGCATCTTTGGGGTGTCACATTCACATGATTGTGTCTTTTATCCTCCAAATATCTTATTTTATGGAAAAATATCAAGATTAACTCTTTTCACTTGATTCACCTGTTTACCATCTCTTCTTGCAGTGTAGTTGTGAGAGGAATTTTCATTGTTTTCCCTGTAACTCGGATTGACATGCTTCAAAAGGCAAAATTGGCCTACTAAAAGAGCTTGACTTGGTTTTTTCCTTTTCTCCACGCCCTTAGGTTGGGATTTTCAAATTGGGATGGTCCAAGAAGCTTTGGATCTTCTTTTTCATAAAGTCTTCTAGTAGGCCCTTCCCTCTTGTATATATCCAAGAAGGTATACATTATTGAAGGGTTATATAATTAAATAAATGTGAAAAGAATAAATAATTTATATATGGTAGGGTATAGCTGAGATATTAGAAGAAATATACAAATGCTTTTCCCCCAGACAAAAAGAGACACAATCATTGATACTTCTCTTGCAGTACTTTCTAATAGTAATGTACATTTATATTACTTTAAAGGTAAATACTAAGGTATGGTAGAAATATTTTATTTATGCATATGAGTATTATATGAAATATACTTATGCATAAAAAAGTCACAAGATAAATTGTTTAATGCATGTTCCCACTAAATACGTGCCACAGCACGACAACGCGCCAGTGAGTAAATGCCGTAAGCGGCCAAGACCCGTAGTGGATGCCATCTCAATATGTAGAGCTCGACATCTCAACACTCTCCCTCGAGCTCTGCATGTCACAGAGTCCAAGCATAGTCCGGAAACGTTGAAGCTTCTCAGCTCCGAGAGCCTTGGTAAAGATATCCGCTATCTGCTCCTCTCTGCTGACGTAGACCAAGTCGATGTCGCCCGCCAACACTCGCTCTCGAACGTAGTGATAATGGACCTCTATGTGCTTGGTCCTGGCATGGAACACTGGGTTCCTAGCTAATTGCATGTTGTTGAGGTTGTCACAATGGATGAAAATCTGCTGGTCCACCTACGCTCCCAAGTCATCAAGTAATGTGCGTAGCCAAGCTACCTCGCACGCCGTAACTACTGCACCTCTGTACTTGGCCTCTATGCTCGATAAAGCAATCGTAGGCTGCTTTTTGCTGCTCCAAGTAACAGTAGCACTCCGAAAAGAGAACATGAAGCCACTCGTAGATCTCCTATCAACAATGCTACCTGCCCAATCTGCATCTGTATACCCATACAATGTTAATGGCGCATCTGCTACATAGAACAATGCGTAGTCAAGAGTCCCTTGCACATACCGAAGTGTGCATCGTACTCCATCCAAATGTGGCTTCCTCGGAAGCTGCATGAACTGACTCTCCAAGCCTACTGTGTAGCTCAAGTCTGGCCTCGTGATAGTTAAGTAGATTAGACTATCCACAATCTTCCTGTACATCTTGACATCCTCAACAACATCACCCTTCTCTGCACTCAGCTTTGCATTCACATCCAAGGGAATAGAAATTGGCTTACAATTAGCCATACCATAATTTGACAACACGTCCAAAGTATACTGTCTCTTTGACAGCCATACACCCTCTGGAGTCCTGATCACCTCAATGCCAAGAAAGTAGCGCAACTCGCCTAAATCTTTCATTTCAAACTTCTGTTTGAGAAGACCCTTCACATGGTCAATCTCCATAGCATTGTCACCCACAATAATAAGGTCATCTACATATATGGTAATGACCACAATCCCCATATCACTCTCACGTACATAGAGTGAATGATCAGCATGAGCTCTCCTAAAACCAATACTGACAAGATACTTGGCAATCCTGTCATACCATGCTCTAGAGCCCTGCTTCAAACCATACAAAGCTTTGAGAAGCCTGCGTACATAATCTCGGTAACCTGGATCGACATAACCATGTGGTTGATCCATATACACTTCCTCTTGCAACTCACCATTCAAGAAGGCATTCTTTACATCCATTTGATGCATAATCCATCCTCTAGATACAGCCACTGCTATGACAGCTCTCACAGTCGTCATCTTTGCCACTGGAGCAAAGGTATCCTCATAGTCTATGCCATACGTCTGTGCATAACCCTTTGCAACCAGCCTTGCCTTGTGATGCTCAATGTTACTATCAGCCTTATGCTTGGTTTTATACAGCCAATAGCTTTCTTGCCACTTGGCATGGCACCAAATCCTATCTGTCGTTTGCTTCCAATGCAGCCATCTCTTCATTCATTGCATCATCCCAGTGCACATTTCCAACTGAATTCTCAAAACATGTGGGCTCCAAATCCTGTATCACCTTAGCCATGTAGGCTTGGTGATGTGCTAGATACCCATCATAAGTCAATTTCTGAACTGGATTTCTGACTCTGTTAGATCTACACGATCCTTGGTCACTCCTTTGCTCTCTAGCATCTTCTTGTACTTTCCTTACACCAGGTGTCTTGACTGCGAGAATTCCAAATTCCTCATCAAGACTTTGTTCAGAACCATTTAAATCCATGTCTATATGTGAAAAACCTGATGATGCATCAGCCATAAAGGGAGGTTCATCAACCTTTTTCTTCCCTTTTCATGATACATTCCCTGTACCTGCTGGTGGAGTGACCTGCGTACGTAGTCTATCATTCCATGGCTTCTCAACAGAGCCATGAGAAGAGGACTCTTGTGGTCCACTCAAAACCTGTGACTGTGGCCTCACATTTTGTACAACCACATCATCTTTTACATCAGCCCCAATAGTGCCATGTGCATTACTGTACCAGCTGCTCATCTCATCAAAGACTACATCTCTGCTCACTCGTAATTCTCGTGTAGTAGGATTGTAGCACCTGTACCCCTTTTGTTCAAGGGAATATCCCACAAGAATACATTTCTCTGCTTTAGGATCCAATTTCCTACGCAACTCATCTGGTACATGCACGTAAGCTATGCATCCAAACACTTTCAAGTGTGCCAAATCATGCTTTGTACCTCTAAACTTTTCCTCAGGTGTTACATCATGCACCGCAGCTGTAGGTGTTCTGTTCATAATGTACACAACTGTATTTATAGCTTCAGCCAAGAAATGATGAGGCATGTTCTTCTCATTCATCAATGCATGTGTAACCTCTTCAATGTGCCTGTTTTTCCTTTTTGCAACCCCATTCTGCTGTGGAGTATATCTGCATGTAAACTGCCTGCATATACCATGCATTCGCAGAAAATCTGAAAAATCATTGGAGAAGTACTCTCCCCCTCCATCTGACCTCAATGTCTTGATTTGCATATCTTTCTCCTTCTCAATCATGACTTTGAAGTCTTGAAAGTGACCAAACACTTCACTTTTGTTACGCATGAAGTATACCCATACATTCCTTGTATGATCATCAATGAAAGAGACATAATACCTGCAACCATGTATACTTGCAGTATCGATTGGACCCCAAACATCTGTGTGCACCACCTCAAGTGGCTTTTTACATACATTATGCTCATGTGGAAATGAGCCCTTTGACTATTTTCCAAACTCGCATGATGCACACACTTTATGCATACCATCCACCTTGAATTTGGGCAAACCTTTTACAATCTGTTTTGATTGCATGCTCATTGACATGGGCAAACCTTTTACAATCTGTTTTGATTGCATGCTATGCAATCTTTGCTTATTGACATGGCCAATGCATTTGTGTCAAATGTCAACATCAGCCACAACACCTATGCCCTGTGGATGTGTCATCTCTTGTCTGCACATAGCCTGACACATCTGGTTTGCACATATCTCTAAACCACTCTCCACAAGACATCATGTGATTAGAGGCACCTGAATCCAAATACCAAACATCATCTTGGGTGGAATTCTCTGCAGTCATTGTATTCATTACATGCTGCATAACAAACATGTGCTAGCTTCTGCTCTCATCTACATCTCTGCTGGTAGATGCATAGTTGCCTTGTTCTCTCTTTCTACTTGCTTTTCCCTTTGGACAGTCACGTGACATGTGACCTTTTTCACCACAAGTCCAACATTCTCTGCTATCTGGAGTATGGTGCTGCCTACTTGGTCCTGCACCACGACCTCTTTGACTCCCCCTGCCTTGAGACTGGTTTCCCCTGCCACTTGTATTGTTTTGATTTGATTGACCTTCTTGAATTTGGCCCCTGAAACCACTTGGGCCTCGACCACGACCTCTACCTCTGTTGGAGTTAGAATAGAAGGCCTGTTTAGACCTATTTCTGCCACACGAGAAGAAGATGTGTCAAGACCAAGGTTCTTCTCCTCAAGAATAACCATAGAAATCAAATCTTGGAACATGGGGATGTCGTCTCTTGTATTCATGGAAGACTTGAAATGTACATACTCATCTCCTAGAACATCCAAGCATGCACGGACAATGTCATCGTCTTCCACTGAGACTTTAATAGATCCAAGAGCCTCAATGATACTCTTGATCTTCAAGGCATAATCATTAATGGAGAGGTTTTTCCTCTTAACTTGATTTAGCTCCGACTTTAGTTGAAGCTTCCTGGCCTTGGTGTTCACCTCAAACACCCTGCCTAAGTTTTTCCATGCAATGGCGGGGGTTTCAGCATCCGGTAGATAGCCCATCATGCCATTGTGATGCTCATAGAAAGCCAATACATCACTTTGCTATGGCCTTGTTGCCAGTCCCTCAAAGCTTTTCTTTGCTCTGCCGTAGCATTTGCCTCAAGAATCTCTGGTTCCTTTTCATTGTCTCCTTCTACATAGTCCCAATAACCTTTTCCTTTTAGGAAATTAGTTATTCTGAACTTCCATCCAGGGTAGTTATTTTTCTCAAGCTTCTCAGTGACAATCTGATTGCTCTGCCGTAGCATTTGCTTCAGGAATCTCTGGTTCCTTTTCATTGTCTCCTTCTACATAGTCCCAATAACCTTTTCCTTTTAGGAAATTAGTTATTCTGAACTTCCATCCAGGGTAGTTATTTTTCTCAAGCTTCTCAGTGACAATCTGATTGAAACCGTCAGACATCTTGAAGCACTAAGACAAAATAGCTGCAATCTGCAAAAACCTGCAAATCTGTTGAACCTGCTATCGTGGTACCTGTAACACTTTCTACACTCAACGAGTGTCCACAATCAAGCGTACATACAACCACTGTACTTCTACAGTAAATGTATGTATACTGCACTTTGGATACCTGTTCAGAAACTTGTACAAAAAACCCCAAAAATAGTGGATTGTGAACGAAGAGATTGTGATGCTCTTGCTCTCTTAGCCTCTCTTGCCTGCACCAGGCTTTGATACCATGTAAATAATGAGGATGCAAGAGAGCTACGCAAGACAAGCACAAAGCACACAGAGATGGAAAGCTTCTTCTTCTTCTTTGCTCTGAAAAGAGAGTACAAAATGACAAAGTGCTAAAGCTGAAAAGTAGCACATATGTACATGCGGTCACTAAGTGTGAACTCGCTAGAAGCGTACTAGGCTGGCACTATAAGTGTAGTTCAATTGTAGAATCACTGTCTGAGATCCTCCATGTCGGTCACCTAACGCGCCAGTGAATAAATGCCATAAGCGGCCAAGACCCGTAGTGGATGCCAGCTCAAGATGTAGAGCTCGACATCTCAACATGGCTTGCATGATTCCTATTGGCTAGGAGACAAAGGGGTCCAATGAGAGTTTAGTTTCATTTAATAATTACCTAAAGCTCTCACAAAAGGGGAAAGGGGGACACATGTCAGCAGGCTATCACTTATGCTCCTGAAATCCTATTGGCTAAGCCTCGAGAGGTCCAATGAGGTGCTAGCAAGAGCAAGAGCAATAGCAAGAGGGGTCGATCAAGAGAGAGGGGGGGATGATTTTTCAAAGGCAATTATCCACACACACTCACACAAGCTCATTTGTAGAGTAAGAAGACTCTCTCTCTCTTCTCAAGCTTTAATGGAAAGCTTATCACCTACTCCAAGCTTGTGAGAAGGGAGGCCTACACCAACAACTCTTGGCTTTGTGATGCAAATCCAACCAAGAGCCAAGCTTCAATGCATGCTCATCTCCTCTACCATGCTAATTACTAAGCTAATCTATGCTAATATGAGTGATTATGTGAGGAGATGTACATCTTTCTCATAAGACTACTTCTTCTTCCTCTCAATCTACTCTCATACCCCGCTAGCTCTCACCATCTTCGAAGGTGTCTGAGGTCTTGGGTCTGAGACCGTGAGGGAATTGATGTTATGTTTAATAAGTGTTTTGCTTAGTGCTTGAAGTTTGCATCTTCATTGCACTACCTAGTATTGAAGGAACACAAAGGATTGTATTGTAAAATGTCTCTCTTGATGGGAGAAACCATAATACAAAGCCTTTTGGAGGGGGGACGAGCTCCATGAAAATCCGGTCCTCAACTCTTGTTAATTGCTTTATTCTCTCTCTTTTGAAGTATTTTTCATGCTATCTAACTAGATGTTATAATTTTTGTTGCTCTCTCCACCCAAGCACTCTTGTTATTCTCATTAGGAATCTATTCTAATGAAATTCTCACTATGTTCATGGTATTTTCCGCTACACACAAGTTACTAGAC
This sequence comes from Adiantum capillus-veneris, assembly GCF_014529385.1. NCBI lineage: Eukaryota > Viridiplantae > Streptophyta > Polypodiopsida > Polypodiales > Pteridaceae > Adiantum > Adiantum capillus-veneris. The sequence goes on from NC_140955.1 coordinate 117,349,587, forward strand.
CATTAAATGTTACATTTCCATAACTTATGGAATTGGGTTTCTAGCCTTGAACAGGTAAGTCCAAGTCACCATTAAAAATACATGGCATAAAAGTCAGATTCGGGCAGCTAAGCCACTAAATGAGTGAGGCATTAGTTTCAAACCTTCATGTAATATTATCTGTGGTCTAATCATCTTAGTTATTTTAGGTACTACTCAAGCTGGAAGAATTGAGGATAATTACGTTGTGTCGCTCATGCTGGAATAGGTGAGCATAAGAGTCAAATTCATTGTAGTTTAGTGGTAAGTGAAGCAGGAAATCCAAAAGACACTCACGCACTCAGCACAGTGGGGTATGAGTGGAGAAGCTTCTACATCAAAAACCCTTCTTGGAAACGTGGGATCTATTGAGACGTCCTTTGATGTCACATGTGCTACATTTGTTCCTTAAAGCACCCATCAACTCATCTCTTACACTACATGCTTTTGTTTGACAAATTTCTCATAAGCATATAGAGTGTCCCATAATTGGCACTTGCATCAGTCACTCTTCCTTTGTTTCTCCGAAGCACTCACCTTGCATGATAGGTACTTCAAGTGGCACTGCTCAACTCCAATAATAGCGTATACCGAAGACACTTTTTTCCCACCGGGTTTTTTCCCTTTGGTCTTCGAGGTTTTAAGACCCTAATTTAGAAACCCTCATCATTGAATTCTTGTATATATTTCTTCTACATCAACAATAAGGAAATGGATATCCAAACCAATCATCAACGACTTGGGGGAAAAATTTTATGTCTCATATGCTTATCACGAGAATCTTTTATCACCAAGGTCGACAACAAAGCTCCATCAAACAATGGCAAGTCAAAGAATGGCCTACAACAACAAGCAATGAAAAATTCAGCAAGCGAGCTATCCACAACAACCATACATAGCTCACATAGTGCTTCAACATTGGTGACCTATTGCAGACAACTCAAATTACAGTGGACATGGAAAGCAAACCCAACATAAATTCCACACCACAAAGAGGATCGGTTCTACAAACTCAAAAACATGAAAATCCTTCTTCATGGTGGCCAAGACTGGCAACAAAGAGAGAGCAGGTGGCACAATGAGAAGAAAATTTATCTCGATAATCAAAGATCAAGTCACGTATCAACAACATGGCAGATATGAATCACTCAAGGAATGGGGGAGTGTCATCAACGACAAAGCACTTCCCAAGCTGGAGTCCAACCTTGAAGACAAAGCTTAAGACAACCCTATGACAAGACTGCACAAGGTCGTGTCAAGGAACGACATGATTTAGGAAGGGGGGAATGTTTAGGACAAACCAAATGGGTGCCCACCTGGACGAACTCGTAGCCGGACACCACATTTGTACTCTATCAGTTTTGTTTAGTTTTGTGACTACATATCTATGAGCTGTAAATGCAGATTTGAGTGCTTAAATCATTGTTTATAGTCGTTTTGACCATAGGAGAGTGTTCCTAGACCATAGGGTGACCTTTTTGGTATGTTCTATTGCAATTTTTAAGATGGTTTTCATGATGGATCATGATTTTGGTACCTTGTCGTATTGCAACTAGGTTTTCTAGGATAGTGCCCCTAGGTTTCGTTCACCTCCTCCTAAAGTTTTGTTGCATTTCGAGTCCGTTCGAGTGTCAAAATGAGAAAGGACATTAGCAGATTTCCTTGATCATTGAGTGTTGGTTTCCTTGTTGAGCTAGTATGTTTGCTTGTTAAGGTTCACTTTGTGAGATTGACGATCTCCTAGAGTCTTCGTGCCCCATCCGAGTCACTTTCCTGAGTATTGACATTATGTTAGTACCAAAAAGCTATGCTGCAGATGTCCGTCGTGGCGACCCGCTAACAACTGCCTCCCTAGCCAAAGTTCTATTTGCCCCCACTATTAACTACCCCAGTAGGAACAAAGCTTGTTGTTGGAGCACAACTTGTCCAACTGTTGTAATGAGCCCACCTTGTAAAGCCTATCAAATTCCCATTTTTATGTCAAAAACATCTTATCATTTTGATCCACTTGTTTGGGTTATGTAAAGATTAATCAGTCAGTCAGGACCCAGATTTGTTCCCACTTTGTAATTATGAGGAAGAGAACCCCATGTACATTTTTGAGCTAAGGTGACTAAAGTATAAAAGTCACCTTAGAACCATTTTTTGAATAACATTTGAATATTAATCCTGTGCGATCGTACGAGTCTGAGAGAGAGAGAGAGAGAGAGAGAGAGAGAGAGAGAGAGAGAGAGAGAGAGAGAGAGAGTGTGTGTCTTATCCTCTTCGCTACGCGCTTCTCCCTCATCGGATTCACGACGTGACCACACCATCGCGATAGCCTCTCCGAGAACTGCGCGCCCACGCCACGCATTCACATTTTTGAGCTGTTCGCGATCGATCCTTCCTCGAGCTTGTTTTGCTTGTAAATAGCACAAGCAGTGTCTGTTTTCAACAATCAAGTGCTTTATGGAATGAGAAAGAGATTAGCTATACATAGATACTCATAAACTTAGGTTTCGCACACTTTTGGATTATGACCTGTGAGTCTATCTCGACTGTATTCGAGATAACTAGGGTTCAAATTTGGTGAGATTAGACTTATAGGTAAGTATATCCTATTGAGAGGATAGTGCCTAGTAAGTTTGATGTGTTTCCGAGTTCATTTGAGGTGTAAACGGTGTTGTGAGCGTTTAGGGATAGAGTGGGTTGCATTCTACAAGGATTAGTGATTGATGCATCATAGAAGTGTGTATGTGTAGATTGGTCTTAGCCTGACAAGCTAACAAGATTGCCTCCGTGCACCTACGGGTTAGTCATGTCATTGGATGATAAGTATGTTGTATGTGTCGTGCTTGTGAGCATGAACAGGGGAGTAGTTTTGCTCTAAAACATTGGCGCCGCTGTCGAGGACACAAGACCTTAAGTAGGGAGATCTACGTCACTCGTGTGATGGTTAGATTACTTTAGTTTCGACTAGAGAGAGCTTAAACTTTTAGAACAAGATCCAGGATAGAGTATCTTGAGGTCTAGTGGATAGCTAGGAAGCCTGTGTCTTGCCGAGGGTCTATGACTAGTTAGATTTAGTTAAGTAGGATAATGTGGAGTTATGGTTTTTTGGTTTTGAGTGCTTGTTATACTTGTGTAGAAATAGAGTAGAAAAACGCTGTAAAAACGCAAAACAAACAAAAAGAAGAAACAATAAGGCTGTTTGCTTGTCTTGAAAGCAAAACCCACACCATATACTCTTGAAGGGGGTGAAAAGAGTAGACATTGGAATTTATGATCCAACACTTGAGAAAACATAAAAATTGCGACCAAAACCAACAAAAAGAAATAGGTGATTGTCATAAGAAAATTCTAAGTGAACCTAAAGAGTCCAAGAAGAGATATCACCATTAGCCTAGGGTAAACTGACTGTGTCATGTGGTACGACTTATATTCACAAGCTTAAGATGAAGTGTCATCAAATTTGCATCACTTTAAGTGTATTTGAGTTGTGAATTTCCATAGAAAAGTGAAATTTGTGAAGTGCTTGAGTCCAAGGTCAAAATAAGTCTAAACTTCATAAAACTTGAGGGTTAGACTTATATGGACACAGAGAACACAACTATCCAAAAACAGACAAAAAATCAAATCCCAATTGCTCTCTGACGAGTCTATCGCGATAGACTGATGAAGTTGGTGATTGACTAACAACTGACTGTGTCATGTGGTACGACTGATATTCACAAGCTTAAGATGAAGTGTCATCAAATTTGCATCACTTTAAGTGCATTTGAGTTGTGAATTGCCATAGAAAAGTGAAATTTGTGAAGTGCTTGAGTCCAAGGTCAAAATAAGTCCAAACTTCATAAAACTTGAGGGTTAGACTTATATGGGCACAGAGAACACAACTGTCCAAAAATAGACAAAAAATCAAATCCCAATTGCTCTCTGCCGAGTCTATCGCGATAGACTGATGAAGTTGGTGATTGACTAACAACAGGAAAAAACCTTTATACCACAGGTTTAACACATCAATACAAGGGTACTCATAAAAATTGAGTGAAACTGAACACCATCTTGACCACAAAACTTCAAAATTGGTGTTTTAGAGTCTGAATTCAGAGACAAAGGCAAGAAGGCTTTGACCAAATGTCCAAACAGTGCAAAAAATTTGTCAATGCACTACACAAGGAGAGGGTGAACCAGCTATGGAGATAACTTGAGAAAAATGCCAATGACGAGAGCAAAGCGAACCCCGAACCCTCGACGGCCTCTAAAACACCGGGGACCGAATGGCGCGCCTCGAGCCTGTCATGGTAAATCAAACAGGGGGCACCACCTAGCTTCAGCAGCTAGGACGCAAACAACACACCACCATAACAAAGTTTTCATCCAAGAGAGATGAATGCTTGGGAGTAATGATGAAGAGAAAGGAAAATGAGATCAAGTGAGAGAGAGAGAGAGAGAGAGTGAGGGAGGGGATATAGCGGCTTAGTACTTAGGCACCACAGAAGGATGGTGAATCCGCACACCCTTCACACATACACAAGCTCACTCCAAACACAAGACTAGGTGGCGATTCCGCACACCTCACATGGGCAAAACATTGCAGGAAAACATACTCACAAAACCTCAAGCTTTATTTAGAGAATAAGGCGATGAAATGGGGAGCATAAGGTAGGGGAATGAGAACGGAGAGAGTGGTAGAGCACATGGCGGATAGGTGGGAGTTGATGGCGAAGACTCGCATGAGGGTTATGGCCATCATCCTTCATTTAGCTGCCCTTCATCTTCCATAGCCCAAGGGTATAGAGGTCATGCTCAAGACGAGCATGGTGATTGCGGTGATGGTGATGGTGTGGGTGTGGGTGTGTGTGTGTGCACTAGGCACACACAGTGCATAGTGTACTCTTTGGTGATGTTGTGTGTGTGTTTAGTGTGATGGTGACCCCTCTTTATATAGGGGAGGATGGGGGAGAAATTCTAGAATTTAGAAATGAAGAAATCATTATCTACATAGTCCATGTGACTGTGGGCCCACTTGTCTAGTTGTGTGTATATGTGCCAGAACAGCAGTCTCATGAGAGAGAGAGACTAAGAGAGAGAGATGGGTTGATGAAAAAAGTGAGAGGTGACATGGAGAATAAAGTAATTACAAGAGGGGAGAGAGGGGAGTGTGGTCAGAGGTAAATCTGTGTGCAGATGTGTGTGAACACAAGAAAAATCAGGTAACCACCGGGTGGGGATGGGTCTATGGGCACCTTTTTCAGTGAAACTGAGTGTGTGTGAGTGTGGGGGAGGTTATTTAGCTACAAGACAAGAGACATGGCGCCCTTTAGAGAGAGAGGGGGGTATTTGGGTCATGGGATATGATAGGAGAGAGAAAGGGGGGGGTGGGGTATACTATTTTGGAAGATAGGATAAGTTGCATGTGAGTTAAGGTGCATTATTGGTGAGTTAGAATGCATTATTGGTGAGAGGTGGGGTAGCTTGAGGGGAGAGAGAAAGGAGAAAGTACAAGGGGAAGAGAGAGGGGGTTGACCTTTTGAGTGGAGGAGAGGAAAAGGGACACATGGCGGGCCAACAGTGAAGAAAAAGGAGGCAAAGTGGGGATGGGCTGCCCCGCAGGCATGAGGTGGCCTATTTTACCTTTCTCATATATTTACATAATCATACTTTATTTTTTTCTTACTTTTTCCAATGCCTTTTATCACTCCCTCCCTAAGAGGGGGTTTTCATGGGGTGGGGATGAGAGAAGAGGGGTATGGGAGCTTGGCTTGTGAAAAGCCCCCATCATTAGCCCTCCCCTTTTGGCTAGAGGCATTCATGTCTCTAGCTCATCTGTTTGATCATTATCGTCGGAGGTGGCGACTGATGGTGTGTCCTAATCTGGAATGTCAATAGGTGGATCCTGATCAAATCGAAGAAAATAAGGTTTAAGTCGCCAACCATTTACCCTGGTTTTATGAAGTTTTCCATCAGCCTCCATAAGTTGGTAGCTTCCATTGGCATACTTTTTCTTGATGATGAAAGGGCCTTCCCATCAGAGCAGGAGTTTCTTATCCTTGCGCGTGTCGGAGAGATTGTCGTAGCGGAGCACCAACATTCCTTTCTTCAATTCTTTTTTCCAGAGATGCTAGTTAAAGCTAAGTCGTCTATGCTCTGCTTGTGCCGCATAATAATTTATTGTTTCTTCTCTGTCCAGCTGCAGTCTTTCCAAGTTGATGATGTGATCTCTCAAATGCATGTTGGGCTGTTGAAGTTGGCTTGCCATTACTCTGAGACTTTGTAGTTGCACTTCAATGGGCAAGATTGCTTCCTTACAAAATACTAGATGATACGGCGTGAATCCCAAGGATGTACGGAATGAAGTTCTGTAGGCCCATAAAGCTAGTAGTAGGTACTTATCCCAGTCTCCAGGATGATTGTTTACCTGCTTGGTAATAATTTTAGAAACCATTCCATTTACCTTTTCAACTAGGCCATTACATTGAGGGTAATATGGTGAAGAGTGCCTCCTTGTAATGCCCAGTTTCTGCATTAATTCTCCTACCAAGTCTGCTCTGAAACCTGGCCCTCTATCAGAGATGATCTCTAAAGGTGTGCCAAACCTACATCATATGTGCTCGTAGATAAATTTAGCTACCTCTACCGCTGTGATTCTAGTGGTGGCTGTAGCCTCTGCCCATCTAGTCATGTAGTCGACCCCCATGATAATGTAGAATTTTCCTGAGGTTGCCCTAGGTAATGGCCCAATGGCATCGATACCCCATTTTTCAAATGGGCCATATGAGAGAATAGGTGTCTGTGGTTCAGGCATAAGTGACCTAGTGCCGGCCTTTTGACACAACTTACACGTTTTGCACCAATGGTGTACATCACGGTTGAGGCTAGGCCATATGAAGCCTACCTGCAAGATTTTCCTACTTGTTATGTGTAGGGAAAAGTGACCACCACAAACCCCGTCGTGACAGCTAGCAATTACTCCCGTGATTTCCTGAGAGAGAGGGACCTTCCTGAGTATTTGGTCCTTACCCTTACAGTACAAACCTTCATTGATGAGTCGATACCTTGTGCCCTTCCGCGTCAGCCATTGATTCTATCCCTTTGTTAAATCTGATGGGCATTCCACTGTTTCCAAAAAATGCATGATGTCAGGCAAGGCATCACTGCCTTGAAATAGAGGGAGCTTTAGTTTTATTGCTCCAACCACCACTTCCTGTAGTCTTTCACTTGCTAGGGCATCTGCTTCTTGGTTTTGAGCCCTTGGGATATGGTGTATTTGAACTTCTTCAAACTTACCCAACGAGGTTTTTATAGCACTTAAGTGAGTCCTTAAACTAGGATTCTTGCATGTCCATGCTCCATTTACTTGCCTTATCAGAAGTAGAGCATCCCCAGATACATTAAGGCATTGTACACCTTGCGAGACGCACCATTGTACACCCTTGGTTAGTGTTGCATACTCAGCTTCATTGTTAGAATGTGAATCTAACAATTGGCCCAACGAAAATACCTTTGTCCCTTTGTCATCAAAGACCACTATGCTTGCAGCTGCTTTGTCAGACGCTCGCTTGTAGGCTCCATCAAAGTAGAGAGAGTGTGCTCCTTCTACCATCGGTGGTACTGGAGGTAATCGGAATTCTCCTTCCTTAGATTTCTTCTCCTTCCCTTCAAAGACTTGGTAGGTCATGAGTCCCCCCAAACTTGCCCTTGTCGTGCTTTCTACCTGTACCGTGTAGTCAAACTCTTGCAGACGAACTAGCCATTTAGTAATTCTAGCAGACACATCCATGTGTTGTACAACATAGGGAAATATTTCAATCGTGGTTAGAATCACAAATTGCTTAGGTAGCAAATATGACCTAAACTTTGTAGTTGCAAATCTAAGAGCTAGGACTAAGTGTTCCACATGGGTGAAACCTTTCTCTCCTGCTGTCATCATTCGACTAGAGAAGTAGATTGGCCTCATGAAAGATGTCGTCGTATCCTTTTGGAGTAGCACAGCCCCCAATGAGTCATCACCAACACTTGAGGTGACATAGAAATTTTCATCCCACTTAGGTGGTGAGATAGTTGGCAAAGTGGCTAAGATCTCCTTTACCTTGTTGTAGTGATGTTCGCTTTCCTCGTCCCAAGTGAAAGTTGATCTTTGAGTGAGTTGTTGCAGTGGTAGAACAAGTTGTGATAGTAGATGTATGAATCTACTTAAGTACCTCACCTTCTGTAGAAAAGAGACCAGTTGACGTCCGGTCGTTGGTGAAGGTAGGGCTATGAATGCGGACACCTTATTTGGGTCGGCGTTGATACCTTTTGCTGAAATTTCATGGCCTAGTAGAATGACTTTACTCTCCCCAATGTGGCATTTATCCACATTTAATTGCCCACCTAGGCTCTGCAACCTCACCAAACCTTCAGTTACCTTTTCTAAATGTGAAATACGGGAGATATATATACAAAAATCATCAATGAACACTCTTATGGATGTTCCAAAGAACGGTTGAAAAACATATGTGACATATCTTTGGAATGTGGCAGGTGCATTTGTGAGACCAAATGGCATAACCCTGTATGCAAAACAACCCCATGGCGTGATAAAAGTGGTTTTTAGCTGATCTTCCAATGCTATGCGTATTTGAAAGTATCGTGAATAACCATCACAGACGGTATAGCATTCAAAACCTGCTACTTCATTCAGAATTTCATCCAAGAAAGGGAGAGGAAAGTGGTCTCTCTTTGTAGCGGCATTTAGTGGTTTGTAGTCAACACAGACCCTCCACTTACCATTCTTTTTAGGCGTCACCACTATGGGTGACACCCATTCTGAGTTTTCTACAGGATAGATGAATCCCGCCTCCAGCAGTTTCCTTACCTCGACCAAGAGTGTCTTTTCTTGTATGACCCCCAGTCGTCGTAGCTTTTGCACAACTGGTTTTACCCCTTCCTTCAGCTTAATATGATGTTCCACCATTGTAATGCATGTGATTCTTTCATAGTTGTCAATGAACAGGTTAGGAAATCCCATCAACATTTGCAAAAAACTATCTTTCTCCTCAAGTGTTAATTCCGTAGACAACATACCCTTCAACCTACTTCCTCCTAGGCCAGGTGATTTTCTCTCCTCTTCATTGGGTTGCCCTTTTAGTGATGGATCACCAGTTGTGCTTACCCTTTGTGGATCCTTCATAATGATACCCATCACATCAATGGAACTGTCACTTTCGTCGGTGGATGTGGTCTCCTCCTCAGAACTGGAAGATTCAGTAGTGGTTTCATATGCCGATGTTTCCAGATTCATTTGCTTCTGCTTGCCAATCCTCATGTCGTAGTAGATTGTCTCCCCTTTCTTACCGGTCATGCATAGAAGGCCAGTACCCCAGTCCTGTTTTGCCTTCATGGTCATCAACCATGGCCTTCCCAAGATTAGTGGATAGCCCTCCCCCTTAGTAGGCATTACAAAAACATCTACCTCTACCTCAGTGTTGAAAGCTTTGATTTTCACGGCACTTACCACACCCACACACCTTACTTTTGCGTTGTTTGCCATCTTTGCCTTGCATGGAGAAGGCCTATAAACCTCGAGCCATAATCGAAGCATCATAGCTTCGCTCATTACACAGATTTGTGCACCTCCATCAATGTAGGTGTTTCCAACCCTCTTTCCTTTTATGTTTACGTCGACAATTGGAAGGATGTCATCCATGTTTCATCCCGAAATTGCTCCGGCTACCTTTGTTTTGGAGCGTTTTGTACTTACCATTTTAGACCATTGTCGCCTTACTTTAGGTACAAGATGTAGCAGCTCTGGCCATGTAATCTTCGGTCCTTAATCTGCCACATCCAATGTTAGATCATAGGGCTTAGAACTTTCCCCTAGCTGGAAGTCGAAGATTCCCAATTTCCGTCGTGGCCTGGATGGCCTCTTGCTAGTTTCTCCTCTCATGCTTCTCTCATCATATGATTGTGTATCTTTCTCCCTCCTAGATATTTTCACAGTCATGGATTCAAGTGGTTCTAAAAAGGTTACCTTCTCCTTACCCTTGTCCCTCTCCTTTGCTCTGGGTGGATCCACTACTACGGCTTTTCCTTTCTCTTCTAGCCTTATGATGTTTACAGGGCGATCAGGTGGTGGGGCTAGTGGAAGAGGTGGAATGGATGCTTGTAGTGGTGTCTGGGGTGGACGTAGAATTTGTGTTGGTGGGGGTGGTGCTCGGGGTGGGGGTGTTCTTTCTCTAGGGGGTGACAATTGGTTCCTCCTACATCCTCTATTATAGTTTTGTCGTGGTTTGGGACAGTAGTACATACCGTGACCGTCTTCTCCGCAGTTGTAGCAATGATACTCCCTGTTTTGTCGTCGTGCTCTTCCAGGGTCTTGATCTCTTTCTTGACTCCTCCCTTGATGTATTAAGTGGACAGACAAATTCTGCAGTTGGTCAGTAATATGGGCCAACATATCTTGTTGGTCATCTCTTACCCCAAGAGCCGGTGGTGGTGGTGGAATGGTGGTTGTCGTAGTTGTTGGTCGACGCGATGTTCTTGCTTCTGTTGACTCGGTTTCTTTGGCTTTCATTCGTAGCTTCTTGTCCTTAAGGCGAGCAATCTCAACGGCTAACTCGTACATAGCAAGGAATCTACCTTTCACCTTCTCCTTGAGAAGCGGCCATAAGCCATGCGTGAACCGATATTTTTTTAGGAAATCAGGTGCAGCTTCCCCCCTTGCCAGTGACTCAACCCACCGTTCCCACAAATCCACAAATTTGGACTCATAGGTGGCATATTCTAAAAGACCCTCCTGCTTCAAGTCTCTCAACTTGTCCCACAACTTTTCTGAAGTGGTACCTCCCCCAAAGCGCCTCTTAAAAGCGGTTTTTAAGGGTTCCCAGTCATCCTTGGTTTCTTGTGGAAGTGCAGTGTACCATGATCTAGCTTCTAGCTTCATGAGATGCTTAAAGATTCTAACCCGGGATTCATCCGTATCTTTGTTGCTCACTACACATGCTACTTCAAAGTCATCTAGGAAATCTGTTACCAAATCCTCCCCCTTCTTTCCTTTAAATGTTGGAAATGCTACACTTGCCATGATTACTGAGAGAGAGCTAGAAAGACACACTGCTTAACTTGCAAAAGTTTTTTTCTTCTTTACAAGGAGGCGTGTATACCCTCTTATACTAGGACATAGATTAAAACTTCAAACGGTACATTGCCTTGTCTTGAGGTAGGTTGTACTGATTCATGTGAAGCTTAGAGGTGCTTAGTCACTGTCCAAGCTTGTGGGAGAGGGTGGTGTTCTTTCTTGAAACAAACTCAGTAGATCCCTAGTTTCTCTAGTGAGAGTGTGACCCAATGATTCCGTTATCTGTGCTGCAGCATCAGGTGCGACTTGAAAACTGACTATGATAATTACCTCGGTGACTTGAGTTACCCGATTCTCAAAGTAGAATAGTGTTGATTCTCTATTTTGTAGAGCTCCTTCCATTTTGTTGTTGTGGGTTAGTTGTAGGTTGCGGACATGGTTTCGACCTTCTCCTTCTTCTTCTTGGCACTTGGCCTATGTATATCCACTGGGTTTGGCGTGTTGGTTGACTCTCCCACTGCAAATCGATTACCGTTACGCCTGGCACTCGAGCTTCGATGGAGATGTGGAGTTCGTCTAGCTGTGCTTGGAGCACTTCTTCTTATGTCGTCCAATTAGCAAATCCTGCTAGCCATTCATCCATTCACAATAGTTTAGGGCTTTCAATCTTGTAAACTAAAGGGTTTCATGAAAATATCCTCCATGGGGGCACCAAACGACGAGAGCAAAGCGAACCCCGAACCCCCGACGGCCTCTAAAACACCGGGGACCGAATGGCGCGCCTCGAGCCTCTCATGGTAAAGCAAACAGGGGGCATCACCTAGCTTCAGCGGCTAGGACGCAAACAACACACCACCATAACAAAGTTTTCATCCAAGAGAGACTGATGCTTGGGAGTAATGATGAAGAGGAAGGAAAAAGAGATCAAGTGTGTGTGAGAGAGAGAGAGAGAGTGAGGGAGCGGGTATAGCGGCTTAGTACTTAGGCACCACAGAAGGATGGCGAATCCGCACACCCTTCACACATACACAAGCTCACTCCAAACACAAAACTAGGTGGCGATTCCGCACACCTCACATGGGCAAAACATTGCAGGAAAACATACTCACAAAACCTCAAGCTTTATTTAGAGAATAAGGCGATGAAATGGGGAGCATAAGGTAGGGGAATGAGAATGGAGAGAGTGGTAGAGCACATGGCAGATAGGTGGGAGTTGATGGCGAAGACTCGCACGAGGGTTATGGCCATCATCCTTCATTTAGCTGCCCTTCATCTTCCATAGCCCAAGGGTGTAGAGGTCATGCTCAAGACGAGCATGGTGATTGCGGTGATGGTGATGGTGTGGGTGTGGGTGTGTGTGTGTGCACTAGGCACACACAGTGCATAGTGTACTCTTTGGTGATGTTGTGTGTGTGTTTAGTGTGATGGTGACCCCTCTTTATATAGGGGAGGATGGGGGAGAAATTCTAGAATTTAAAAATGAAGAAATCATTATCTACATAGTCCATGTGACTGTGGGCCCCACTTGTCTAGTTGTGTGTATATGTGCCAGAACAGCAGTCTCATGAGAGAGAGAGAGAGTAAGAGAGAGAGATGGGTTGATGAAAAAATTGAGAGGTGACATGGAGAATAAAGTAATTACAAGAGGGGAGAGAGGGGAGTGTGTTCAGAGGTGAATCTGTGTGCAGATGTGTGTGAACACAAGAAAAATCAGGTAACCACCGGGTGGGGATGGGTCTGTGGGCACCTTTTTCAGTGAAACTGAGTGTATGTGAGTGTGGGGGAGGTTTTTTAGCTACAATACAAGAGACATGGCACCCTTTAGGGAGAGAGGGGGGTATTTGGGTCATGGGATATGATAGGAGAGAGAAAGGGGGGGTGGGGTATACTATTTTGGAAGATAGGATAAGTTGCATGTGAGTTAGGGTGCATTATTGGTGAGTTAGAATGCATTATTGGTGAGAGGTGGGGTAGCTTGAGGGGAGAGAGAAAGGAGAAAGGACAAGGGGAAGAGAGAGGGGGTTGACCTTTTGAGTGGAGGAGAGGAAAAGGGACACACGGCGGGGCAACAGTGAAGAAAAAGGAGGCAAGGTGGGGATGGGCTGCCCCGCAGGCATGAGGTGGCCTATTTTACCTTTCTCATATATTTACATATTCATACTTTTTTTTTTTCTTACTTTTTCCAATGCCTTTTATCACTCCCTCCCTAAGAGGGGGTTTTCATGGGGTGGGGACGAGAGAAGAGGGGTATGGGAGCTTGGCTTGTGAAAAGCCCCCATCACCAACAGTGGAGAACATGAAGAGTCTATCACGATAGACTAGGGAAACTGCTGCTGAGGACCTTATCTTCCAAATTTCCCCTAGGCAGAGCTTTATCAGAGCCTATACAGCATACACACCAAATTTTAAGGCATTTAGATCACTGAAAGTCAATCTAAGGCCCAGATAGAGAATCAGGCTCTGACTAAAATACTAAAATGGGACCAAAACCCAAACCAAGTGTCCAAACTTCATAAAACTTGAGGGATAGGCTATAGAGGGTAAAAGGAACTCAAGGGTGAAGTCACAATTTTAAATTGACTTATGCTGAGCAAGTTGTCAGTCTATCACGATAGGCTAGGAAAGTAGTGATTCAGACATATTTTGCAAGTTGTGACTATACTGCTAGGACATACTCTCCACATAGATCCCAGCCATCATTTCATATTTGAAATTGGACCACGAGAAGACTGACTAAGTGGTTGTTGTACATACTTGAAAGATTTTTCGTGGTTCAAGGAAAACCCTTGTGAACAGACTAACCATACTTGTGTAGATCCCAGAAGGAGGTCATCACAGAGCCGCACAGGAAGAAGGAGTCCACGTAAGCTTTAAGTTTGCAACCCATCTTTCATTCTTATGTATTTAAGGTCGGGAGCCTTTGTTAAGTCAGGAGCTAAAAGTATCAAAAGTCAAGTAAGCACCACGTCCACCGAAGAGAGTGCAACTCAGACGAGACTAGACCCATTAGCACCGATCATTGAAGAGGGTAATGATACTGACACTTTGTCGGAGAAGTCCTTCTTCATGATGGGGAGTCAACAGGCAGGAGGTTTCAACAGTGAAGGACCAATGCCAGGGGGAAGCACCTCCCTACATCCTTTAAACGAAACCAAGTTCACTATAATCTTCTTGGAAGGAACAAACTCGAGGGGAGCCTTAGTTTATTTTGACTATCAAGGACGCAAGTGTATTTGTATTGAAGAAAGACCAGCTCAGAGACTGGAGATAATTCGAGTCTATGATGATGGAGACAGATTCCGAGACGAGAAGGGGAACCACTATCTGATAGTTAGTAACCCTGAGGATTACAACAGATATGGAGATAACATGGCAAAAGGGAAAATGGTTTCAGAAACCCAAGAACCGCCTCCCAACATTGATCGACTTGGAGCGCTTTTTATGTATGATAATAAAACAACCAAGGTCCCGACCAATAATGAGAATGTGGGGATTTACAAGCATGAAAGCGAGGGAATAGTCTCTTACTTTTGATGCAAGCAACCCTACCCAAATGAATTAAGCAAAGACAAGGTTCTTTACTTATTCTCTTATGAAACTGCTATGGGGAAGGATATTGTTTTTGTTGTTGACAGGTACGGGCGAGAATACAAACGTATTCTCCCAGAGGAGGTTGAAAAGGCAACAGTTCCGGGAGCATCAACCTATGGCCCCGACGAAGTACCAAGAGCCACCTACACCCCTAGCAAGTCGACAAATCCCTTTTCAGAAGAGTATGACGCTACCTCACATTCTACCCGACAACTGACGTTCAACTACCAGGACCTACCAGCTACTCAGCCATCATTGCAGGCATGGCTTTGACAGAGCGCTACATTAGAACAAGACCGAACCCAAGAGGGTTATCAAACCGCACGAGGGCTAAGGGATTTACAAGAACCACAACTCTATGCACAGTATCAAGGAGAGAGTAAGCCAAAGACTTAGGGGTCAACAGAGCCTGGAAGACCACCCCTAGAACAAGTTCGGAGAGATGAACCATCTCTTGCAAGAACTGTTAGAAATTATGGCTTAGGAGCACCATTGGGAGAGTAACCTGGCCACTACAGAAGACCAGAGGAGGTATATCGACTAGGGCGTGGAGATCCCATGATGAGATTTGTAGACCATCGTAGAATTAGACCTTCTCAAGTGCAAAAATGGGTAAACAAGAAATACACGGGAAGCAGGGATCCAAGAGATCATGTAGCAGCCTTTGTGCGTGTAATTAGAGCTGAAGAGTTGTTAGAATTCCCTACCCAATTTGCAGGATTTGGTTTAACCTTAGAGGATGATGCTGCTACTTGGTTTGACTCAGTGGAGCGAAGAGACTTTGAGTCTATGGAGGAAGTGTTTGACGAGTTTATCGAGGAATTCTCACAAAGGGGAATAGCTCATAATACAGTCTCACAAATCCATAAATTCAAACAGAAAGATGGAGAGTCTGTTCGAAAGGCAACCCTCCGATTAAAAAGATATGTTAAGTTCTGCCCCGTGGAAGAACTGCCAACTCAGTCCAGACTTATGCTTATATTTATCCAAGGACTAAGGAATGCAGATCTCTAGAAGGACTTACATATGAAAAGGAGCACGACGTTGAATGAGTTAACCAAGGAGACTCTATACCTTGTGGAAAATTGTGCCATTTACAAAGAGGGTGAGTTCAAGGATCTTGACGATGATTCCTCCTCGCAACAAAGCGGAAGCAGGTCTGCTAAGACAACACCGAAAGGAGAAGTAGCGGTGAGCCAGGAGAAGCTTGTAGAGGAAGTGCTTAAAAAGATTAACTTATATTCCAAACCACAAGCTAAACAGCCAAAATGGTGTGCGATTGAACAAAAATGGACAAACCATGGGACGGAGGAATGTTATTATAACAAGGGATATGTGAGAGAACGACCATATGCTCCGCAAGCTCAGGCGACATCCCCTCAAGTCCCACCAATGCCTAGATATCAAACAGGCAACCTACCAGGACTTGTAGGTGTAGAAAGACCACAACCAGTGTTGGGACCACAACCACCCCTACCAGGATTACGACGAGTCATCATAAGATACACACCAACAGTAACTGAATCAGAAGAGAAGGCCTTGGTGCCTATGCATGCATACTACGAAGATCCCAATGGATATGCGGCAAACTCTGTCTATTATCCACCGGAAGAACCCTTCACACCAAAACCATGGAGCATGATAGGAAATACAGGACCACCAACTGCTGCATAGGCAGCGGGGGAA
The DNA here is from genome assembly GCF_014529385.1 of Adiantum capillus-veneris. NCBI lineage: Eukaryota > Viridiplantae > Streptophyta > Polypodiopsida > Polypodiales > Pteridaceae > Adiantum > Adiantum capillus-veneris. The sequence continues at coordinate 117,365,923 of NC_140955.1, forward strand.
GGAAGATATAGCTTGGATGAAAGAACACTGTTGTTCATAGCCAACGGAGGCATGAGCAGGCAGAGGTTTTCACACCAGCAAAGAGGAGCTCAAGGAGCACCTCAACAGCCTAAGGGACCATGCTACAAGTGTGGTGGAGACCATTGGCTGAGGGACTATCCTCATGATGAAATCATTAGGGTCAACGCATATTGCACCGAGTGTGGAATTACTCACTTGATCCCTGATTGCCGTAAGAACCTAAGCAAAAGAGCAAAAACTAATTTGAATATGCTGGGAGCACTGCCTTCCAGTGGAGGGTCAGAAAACGAAACTCCGATTCCTGTTAAGGTCTTGACGAGAGCCCAAATAGGGAAAAATGACAATCAACCCAAGACTAACGATGAAAATCAAGAATAAATCAAGATTGACAAGTCTAGCATCAGCCGTGATAATCCGTGTAAAGAACGAAGAGCAAAAATGAAAGCTAGACGTGAGCAAAAATAGAAAGATGTAGAAGCTAAGCTAACCATAGCTCGAGAGCAACTTAAATAGCAAAGAGAGTCGAATTCTCTAAAATCAACGGAGGGACCAAGAAGCGCAAGCTCAGGAGAGTCTGTATTGGTAGATAAGGTCAATGAACCCTTAGATGCAATCTTGCAAGCATATGAAGCAAGATTGAAGAACAGACAGACTCTAGAGCAAAGGTGGATGACATATCCATATCCAGAGATAGAAAAAACAGAGACTAGAGATGTGTAAGCAGCTGATTGAAACTGCACAAGCTTTACTAGAGCCTCCACCTATGGAAGTGGGAGATAGAATAATCAAACCACCAAACAATGAAACACCTCTCAAAACCGAACAAAGGAAACCTGACAAGATAGAAAACATTAAATCCTTGCCTGATGTAGAGGATGCAAGAATCGTGCCTAATAGCACTGATAAATCGCTGAAATATTTTCCACCATATACACCTATTGTGGAAGAAAACTGGCCTGAAGAGCTATAGGAAACGGTGAGAAAAATATGAGACAAAAACAGTCGAGTCAGCGCCTTTCTCGGAGTTGAACTTGAATAAGCCTCCATGGGATTTAGACGCTAAATCATTTCAAGGGGATAATGGTTCAGTTGCATCCGAAGATAGCAGACCATCATCACTCAGAACTTTTCCGCCATACATGGGAGACTACGAGGCAAGGTCAGAAATTCGAAGAGTACCTTCTCAAAGAATAGGAGGGTCAAATCAATTGGACACTAAAATCTTGACAGACTTGTTGACCACTCTGGTCAAGTGTACAATCACATTGGCAGAATTGTTAAAAATTAGGCCAAGCATGTGGACGGAAGTGGGAAAATGTCTTTAAAAAGTTGGTATAAGGACGCCTCTTAAGTTCTTCGAAACTGGGCTTAATGACACAGAACCGAAGAAAGTCAACACTAGACCAGTGCCACTCAACAAGGTCAGAGAGTATTGTGAGGGTGAAGATGGCAACACTACTCTACCAATTGAGTATAACGGCATAGAGACTAAGGCCATACTTGATAGCGGAGATGGAATTGCCATTGCGACCAAAATGCTATGGGAAAAATGGGGAAAACCAGCAATACGAACAACTAGAATGAAATTGCAACTAGCGGATGGGCACATAGAAAGGCCTATAGGATTGCTTGAGGAAATTGTGGTATCTTCATGTGGCATAGAGTACGAACATAAATTTTCCATAGTAGATTTCGGCAAGAAGAACAATTATGAAATTATCCTTGGTAGGCCGTTCATGAGGCAACTCAAGATGGTGCAGGACTGGGGGTATGATTATTTGTATCTAAGACATGCTGAAACCACTACACGTGTAAACATGAAAAATCATAGCTACCATGATGTCACGAGAACACCTGTGGAAGAATTTGACTCAGACACCATTAGTGGATCGAAAGTCCCAGCGTGGCTCTATAGGAAAAAGGAGATATGGATGTGCGGAGCATCTCAATGTAGTGAATTTGACCACAATGAAAGGACACTAGAGAGGGTAGAGAGGGTCTTGGAAGACGATGCCTATATACGAGAACCCTTTCCTGAAGAGAATCTCAAACCCCTAGAATGGTATCAAATTTTGGCTACATTGGATGTATGCGTCAATGAAGTCACTCCCACCAAATTTTGTGACGAGAATGGCTACGATATCATACCATACTACATGCTGAGAAAAATTGTGGAGGAAGACGAGAACGATGGAGATACGGAGAATACGAGGATCAATAAAACGGAAACGAAACTTGAGATTAAGATAGTGGGCTATGTGGACATCTCCACTAAAGAAATTGAGCAGGAGGGAGAAGAATTTTATGATTCTTCTGATCAAAGTGAAAACAAAGATAATGCGGCTGATGAGAAGTCAGAAAATACAGAGGAAGACGACCATCAAGATCAAGACAATGAAGTCTTCTACAATTTCCCAAACCAAAGTGAGAGACACCAAAAAAGATACAAGAGTAGGCGACACCATAACAGTCTACCAACTAGGCTGAGACCTATGCCGGAGTTCAGGGGTAAGACACATTTCCTTACAAACATTTGTGTTGTTGATTGTGCAAAGGACAAAGTGTCAGGAAGATTTCTTAAGGTTGTTGAAGACTCACGTTTTAAGTCCAGACTATTGAAACCTAAGAAAACCAGCAAAGCAAAAAAAAGGGTTGCAACAAAAAAATTGGATGTTTCTGGCGATCCAATTGTAACAAAAGTTGAGCGGAAAAAGAGATACAATGATTTGAAACAAAAACTGAAAAATGTATGGACAACTGAAATGGAAAGTAGCGATGGAACGAACGCTGGTGATGGGAGCAAAAAGATAGATGTACCTCCTCACTACTGTAAGTACACCATTCAGGAAAGAAAATTGGTGGTTCAGCAACCAATGAGAGAGCCTAAATCAAACGAGTCCTACGATGGGCCAGAGAACGCCAGGAAAATAGACTTAGCAGAGCCGGGAGAAAGTCCTCGACCTGCTTACATTTCCATAGATCTAAGCCGGGAAGAAGAGGACTTACTGATGAAAACGCTTAAGGAATTTCGTGATGTATTTTCCTGGTCGTACAAAGATCTGAAGGGGGTGGATCCTAACATTTGTGAACATTCAATCCCTCTGAAGTCTGATGCAAAGCCAAGCAAACAACGTCCATACACGTACAATGAGACATTCGCCAAAAGGATAAAGGAAGAGATAGACAAACTTATGGAGGCTGAATTTATTTATGAGATAGAGCACACGGACTGGGTGTCGCCGATAGTGGTGGTACCTAAGAAAAACAGAAAATTATGAGTGTGTGTGAATCTCAAGAAGGTAAACGCAGCAACAATAAGGGACAAATATCCTCTTCCTATCACTGAACAAGTCCTGGAACGAGTAGCAGGCAAGCAAGCCTATAGCTTTATGGACGGATTCTCTGGTTATAACCAATTGGGGGTCAAACTAGAAGATGAATACAAAACAGCGTTTGCAACAGAATAGGACATATATGCCATTTGTCTTGACCAATGCTCCAGCCACATTTCAGAAATTAATGACACATGCTTTTAAAGAATACTTGCGAATATTCTTGGATATTTACATGGATGACTGGTGTGTCTATTCTCTATTGAGAGAAGACAATATAGATCATCTTAGAAAGGTATTCGAAAAATGCAGAACGTATAGGATTTTCCTCAACCCAGAAAAATGTGTATTCATGGTATGACAAGGTAAAATCTTAGGCCACATAGTATCGGCTAATGGAATTACCACTGATGAAGACAAGGTAAAGGTGATCATAGAATTGCCAATACCAAACACTGTACGAGAGGTACAATCATTTATAAGACATTGTGGATACTACCAACGTTTTATCTACATGTACGTTGTAATAGCAAAACCCTTGTATAGTCTAATCATGATCTTCATATGGACCAATGAATGTGAGGAGTCATTCCAGAAACTAAAAGATGCACTGGTATCTGCACCAATTCTAAAAGCACCAGATTCTTCAAAGATCTTCCATGTAAATGTAGATGCTTCGGCATTTGCAATAGGCTGTATATTAGCACAACCAGGGGAGGGTAATACAGATTTTTCGATCAGTTATGCTAGTAGACAACTCAACAGTGCAGAAAAGAATTATACCACCACTGAAAGAGAAGGATTGGGTATGATATATGCGGTAAAGAAATTTCTGCATTACTTACTTGCGAACAAATTCACATTTTTTGTGGATCATCAGGCACTCTTGTACTTAGTAAACAAACCTTGTAACATGGGACTAATTGTAAGATGGTTCATTGTGTTGCTGGAGTTTGATTTTACGGTAGTAGTTAAGAAAGGAAAAACTCATCAAAGAGCAGACCACCTTTCTCGATTACTACATGGCGGAAAAGCTACTGGGGTAGATGATGATCTCCCACACACATACCTGTTTAATATAGAGATGGTACCGAAATGGTCAGAGAAAATTATTCCGTTGCTAACATATGGAATGAATCTTGACGACAAGCACACGGTGGAAGACGTTAGACAAGCACGAAATTACACAATGCTTGCGGGAAGAATGTACCATCATGGAAACGATGGGATTCTAAGGTTGTGTATAGGCCCAGAAGAGTACGACGCCTATCTAGAGGAGGCCCATACACAAACAGGGGGATTCCATCGAGGAAATCAAATGACTTATGAACAATTAAGAAGATTTGGAGTGTATTGGCCAGGAATGGCAAGCGATGTAGCTAATTACATCAAGAAATGCAACTTTTGCACATCCAATACCACTATGGATTATGCCACATTATACCAAGTGACAGTAGCACCCGCATGGAGTCATGCTATTGTGGAATATTTGACTAATAAGGAGTTGCCAAAAGATTGGTCTAAAGCCAGACAAAAGGCTTTACAAATCGAAGCGAATAGGTATACCCTCATTAGTGACCAATTGTATAAAAGAGGAACTGATGACCAGCTGAGGTTAGTTCCTCATGAAAATGACTACTTTCCATTATTGGAACAAGCTCATGCAGGCATAGCAGGATGTCATTTTCAGCGGAGAGAACCGTAAAAATCATTATGGTTGCAGGCATATGGTGGCCGACCATGATTCAAGATGCAGCAGAATTCGTGAAAATGTGTGATGAATGTCAACGCACTAAGGTACCAGTTAAAAGAGACGAAATGCCTTTAAGACCAATGATGAGTGCTCGACCATTCGCTAAATGGGGATTGGACTTTGTTGGTCCTATTACTTCACCAGCGTATCATTCACAAGCACAATATATCATAGTGGCCACGGATTACATGACCAAATGGGTGGAAGCAAAAGCCACAACGGAAGCAGATGCTAGAACCACGGCACAATTCTTATATGAATATGTGTTTACACGTTATGGCCTTCCAATCGAGCTGGTGAGTGATAGAGGGATACACTTTGTAAATGAAGTTATCCAACATCTCTTAAATGATTTTATGGTAATTCATCGCAAATCTGCACCCTACCATCCACAAGCCAATGGTCAAGCAGAAGCAACCAAAAAAATATTGTGCACAGTTCTTACAAAACTGGTTAGTGAAACAAGAACGGATTGGGATCAAATGCTATATTCGGCATTGTGGGCTTATCAAGTTGCATATAAAAGAACACTCAATGCTACACCATTTAATATGGTATATGGGTTAAATGGAATATTGCCTATTGAATTTTTGATCCCCCACCTTTCTTAGCTTTTGGGGAAGCTCCCTTTAGCAACCTCATGTATCCTGTTGGTGTGCAAATAGAGGCAATGGTACCCTTCACCTTGTCTAATTCTTCTTTGGCTAGCATCCATGGGGCTTTAGGAAGCACAATGTTTCCATTTGGAGTACAACATGGAGTAGCAGAGGTGGGGAGACATTTTAAAAGCCTCAAATATTCCCTCGCACCCAAAGAGTCCTTCTTGCCAATAATGTGGTCCCATAGTGTTTGGGCTACATTCTTGAATGTGGGCATGGGATCCAAGAGGTAAGTCTCCCGGGGAGGTCACCTAATAAAAATGTAACCTATCACGTGAGTTCACCAGAAGGGTATTTAAAGTTCTTGAAACTTACAGAAATATATATACAGAAGGGCATTATTTTTTCAAATTTGAAGAAAATTTACAGATTTTAAAAGAAAAGGGTACATTATATTCTTAACAAAATTCACAGATAAGGGGTTTTACAAACATGTCTTGAACGCACGTGATATGGTAGTTTTACACATAGTGAACCCCCCGAGTTAAGTCCTTCCAATATGAAAGCCTTAAAAATATGGAATACCTTGATATACCTTTTGGTGGACACGGAGACAGATTGTTGTTGTGGTGTTCTTTCCAAACGGTTTCCCAATCTGTCATCATGAGCTTTAGATGGGTCTTCCCATTTATTGGAGACTTGTGCTTGTTATGCCCTTGGGGTAAGAAACGATCGTTGTTTGGATAGATTACCTTGCGCAACAAATCGGGCCTCTCCGTCACCGACGATGTCTTGCTTATGCATTGTGCCCCAATGTGGACAACCCTGCATACATATCATATGGTTAGAGAATGAGTGAACTGAAGTGAACTAAAGGGAGAGAGGGAAAGAGGGAGAGAGAGATAGACAAAAGGGGCCACCAAAAATCTGTCCAAGCCCAGGATAGTCGTGCATAGTCCACATAAGGATTCCCTGCACAATGGCCTCTCTCCCCCCCTTTGCAAGTGAGACATCAAAAACAGGAATGCCTTTCCATAACTCCTCGATGAGGGGCTCGAGGTAGACGTCAATATTTCACACTTTGTACTTCCCTGGCACAAGCAAGGAAACAAGTATATTTCTCTTCTTGCTTGTCTTCCATGGTGGAATATTGTAGTTGACGATCACCACAGGCCAAGTGCTCCATGAAGTAGACTTAGTGCCAAAGGGGTTGACACCATTACTTGCTAACCTAAGCCTCAAGTGTTGATGCTCCAATCCCCAAACTCTGCCATTGAGTTTTGACGTGCCTCCGTGCAGGTGAATCGACAGGGACACGCATCATTCCATCATTTGAGCGATGGTTTGCATGCCACACGAGAAGCTCCACGATAGGCCTGCTTTTAATAATGTGTTGGATACGAGGAACTAATGGAAAATGTCTCAATACCTTGCGGGGTAGGTGTGTCCCGCTCACTCCTATCTTGTTGATCCGAGCCTATCACAAATTTTTGTTTACTATATTTTGTTGGTTTTCCTTGCTTCTAGAGGTTTACAATAAAAGAAAGAGTGAGAACAACCTCTTGGAAAAATTCAAAAAATGATTTGATGGGAATTTTTTCTTAACTAGTTCATCGGAGGTGAAAGGTAGAGGGAGAACCTAGTGGTAAAGGGAAGGGAAAATATGTAAATGTGAAAAGAAAAGATATGATGTGGTTGTGGAGCCATGCACCCATGATTCAAGGGTCATGAGTGGCTCATATCATCATGGCTTTGGAGCCATATGATGATTCAAACAGATGGGACCCAAATGGAAGACTTGGTAAAGGAAGGAAACAGACACATGATTTTGCTGGATTTTTAAAAAATACTTCCACTCCGATCCAAGAAAATTTGTCTTCATCAAAGTTGTAGCTATGGATATTCTGACCATATTTTTTTTATAATTTTTGCATCTACGGTCTAGGAGATATGGCCAAAATGGCGGACGCCAGTTTTTTCAACTGTGGTGGAGACCACCCCCTCTACCTTTACACACACACCCTTCCTTTTCCACATTGAAACCTTCTCTAAAAATCATCCATTAGTCTTCTCACCCTCCCCTCCTTCCTCCTCTCTCTCAAGCTCAAAAAACCATCACAAATTCCTTTTCTAATCACCTCTCTCATCATGCTTAATCTTGTTGTAATTCATAAGTTCTCATTCAACCCCTTTCTATTATTACTAGATATGCATTGATTTTATGTAGATTCTTTACATTTTAAAATAAGGAAGCTCTTGGACTCAAGCTATGGAGGAAGGAGTGAAGACAACACAAGTGATGATGGAGCCAATTAGTTGCAAATTGGTTAACAAATCACTTGGAAGGAGCTTCTTCATTGGTTGAATGTCCCTAATCAAGCTTCATTTGTACAAATTGCACTTGGATCTTAACCTCACTCCTAATCACTCTCTTTCCTATATGAAGAGGCCCCCCCCCTTTGTAATTTCAAGTCTCCCTCAGCCCCATTGAGTCTTTGTATCACTCACCATGAGCCCATAAAGCTCATTCATTCACTCTATTCTTGCACATTCTAAAGTGCAAATTGTTTTATGCTAGTAACCTCCCCTCCTCTTACTTATGTTAATTAAGAGAAATCTTTTATGTGTGTGTGAGAGTGCTTGATGTGATTTTGGCTAATCCTTGAGTTGTTGTTTAGTAATCTACATGCTATTTGTGTTGGGAGTGCTTGAAGTTATCCATTCCTTGTACACACACTAAGGTTAATGGTTCATTCATAGTGATACCTCTCTCTCTCTCTCTCTCTCTCTCTCTCTCTCTCTCTCTCTCTCTCTCTCTCTCTCTCTCTCTCTTTGTAGCGGTCCTAGTCCACGCTTCCAAGACTAGGTGGTGCCCTCATCTCATTTCCCTTGTGGCGCAATGGAGTTTGTTTTGGTGTAGAGGCCGCCATTCCAAATTTCCTTCATCATAAATTGGTGCCCCCACTGAGGAGTTCTCAAGCAGCGCTCTGTCAATCCTATGAAGGAAGGACCATCAAATTCTCCGAGACTTCCACTATGGTCTCCCCAAGAAGCTTGAGAAAAGAAGCATCTTCATCGACAAACGGCACGTATGCAGGTAAAGAGAGTTAACTACATACACCCTTCTTTGCTTCAAGGAAAATTTTGTAGTCATCAAGTCCCTAGGTCAAAGCATTGTGTTGAGTGCTTCGTGGCTAGTGTGAAGACACTTCCTTTGAAGCCTCGACTTCAGGTGGTGAAAGCACTTTCAAACTCGGGTATTAACAAGTTTTTGGAGGGGGAGCTACACATCAATGGGGTGCGGTATTGGCAAGAGGCTACATATGGTGATGCACTCCAACTACTACTAGCAAGAAGGCTCAAGGTAGTTGAGAGGGTAGCCATTGAACCTTATGAACTCTACAAAGTTGAAGATGGTCACACCAAAGCTAGGCTAATCACTGGTGAGTAAATTCTTTGCATCTCTCAAATGGTGGGATCCAAGAGAGCTGAACTTCAATGAAGTGCTTCATGGAAGTTTGTATTTAATGCACCAATGAATAATCCCATTTTCTACAACTTTCAATCAGTTCAGAATATTAGGGTGAATGTGTGCATTGATAGAAAGATTTTTTTCCAACAAAGATTGGTCTTCTATTTTGGAGCTGAGAGGTTGAGAGAGATATTGTTGTCCCCTGACCCTATAATATTTCCTATTTTGGAGTATAATGTATCTTTTGATGTTCACATATTCATCTTGCTTTAAGCATACTCCATGAATCATAGGGATTTATATGGACCTTTCCAACCTCTTGCTAGACAAATTGTGCATATAATAGCTAGCACAAAGCTTAGGTTCCAAAACATCATAAGGAACTTACTAGGCCCTCGTCGTCTAGCTGAGATTAATGCATCTATCAATCCATTTATTCTACCCTTAATAAGATATGATTTGGGCCTAGACGTTTTCATCTTTGTGCTGTATTGAGAGGAAGGCAACCCATTTTATGATGGCTTTCCCTAATTTTTTTGGGCGTAGTGGGGAAAATGCTAGGGATTTTTTGGATAACTTGGAGATGGCTTTCCTTGTCTCTGGGAGGGATGACGAAGCATTGAAATTGAGAGCTTTTCCTTTGGTGCTCAAAGAAGAAGCTAGGGTATGGTTCCAGGCTCTAGATCCAACCCAAAGAGCTGATTGGGAGGGATTGAAGGCAGCTTTCCTATGACAATTTCTACGAGCCAATTCGGCAGAAGAACTATGGCAACGGCTTTTGGCCCTTCATCAAGTTGACCCTCATGGTTATGCAACCTATGAGGAAGGTTTTCTGAAACTTTGGGGGCAATGGTCAGACTCACTAAACCCTGGTGAACGAGTTCCCAATTGCCTCCAAAAGGATCGATTTATCTCAGGTTTGTACCCCTTGCTAAGGGAGAAGGTAAAGAGCAAATTTCCAAATACTTTTGAAGATGCCTTAAGGATTGCTAGGGAAAAGAATCGAAAGATTCTCTATCAAGCCCAAGCTGGCCAGCTAGATTTGGGAGGCAATATCACAACTATGGAAGCTTCTCACATACCTCCAAATGTGCCTAATGCACCAGACCTCAATAGAGGTCAACAAGAAGATATGCTCCAACAAATAAACAATCTCACAAACCAGCTAGAGGGTTTGAGAGTAAATCTTGTGCAGGGTGCAAGAAGGCCTATTGAGGGTAATGGTGGGAATCGGCCACCAATGCATCGTCAAGCAAGGGAAATGTTGTGTTACAATTGTGGGGAAAATGGCCACGGCATGTATAATTGCCCTCATCCCAGAAGATATGACTACCCTGTCAGAGGTCCTCGACAACAAGTAAGTCCTCCCTGTGCTAGAGGTCAAGCACAAGAGCAACTGCAACCTCAAATTTTGCAGCCACCTCGTGCTCAAGCTCAAGCCCCTTCTACTCAACCAAATGTGAGCATCATAAGGATGGAGGAGGTCATCAAGGGCAGAAGCAACCAGGAAGAAATAGCTAAAGGGGAGATGAAGATAGATGAAGTGGCTACAATGCCTATCAAGCGTGTGCGTGTCCAAGATGAAGTAAGTAAAGAAACAAGCAAGGATGCAAGCAATGAAGCAAGTACATCTAGGGCAACTAAAGATGAAGCCAAGAAGAGAAAGACCCGTACTAGGTCTCAAATTGACATCTCTAATTTCCCTATGGGATCTCGGACACAACCTTATGACTTGAAAGCTGATGTGAGTTCTCAAGAACCAAAGATTACTTGGCCACAACTACTTCATATCTCCCCAAAGCTGCGACGACAATGGTCAAAAATGGTGAGCACGAGGGCAAAGCGAAGTAAGCTAGTAAGTGTAATCAAAGCATATGGTCTCAAGGATATAGTGCCTTTGGTGGAGGCTCAAATCAAGGGACAACGGATTCCAAAAACTTACATTGACAGTGGAGCAGAGGTTTGTGTCATGACAGAAAAGCTAATGCATCAATTGGGTTTAGAGGTAATGGAATCATCAAACTTTAGGGAAAAAATGGCCAATAATGTCTCTGTCGCTTGTGTGGGTGTAGTGAAAGCTTTGAGAGTTTTTGTTTTTGGAATCACTACAGAGGTTGATGCTTATGTGATGCCAGTAAAGGGAGAAGGATACCCCCTTATTTTAGGACGACCTTGGCTCATGGGTATAGGAGCTAGGCAAGATTGGGCAACAGGAGACTTGGAGTTGAGGCCTCGAGTGGGTGGCCATAGTCGGAAGGTGGTTTATAACTTGAAGAATGGGCAACAAGAGAACCTTGAACTAGAGACGTCGGCTGATGAGTGGAGCTCAAGTGGATGCTCCTCATCCATGGACGAGGAAGAGAGTTCAAGTGAAGAGAGTGATAGCACTCTCGAAGTCATGGGCGTCACCATAAAGGAAACTACCTCATCAGAAGACAACCCAAGGATCCAAATGGAGAATGTGTGGGATGCCAGCCTAGAGAAGATGTTATCCAAGGATATAAAGGAAGAAGAAAAGGAGGGTTATGTAAATGTTCTCAAGAAGCATGCATCATTGTTTATTTTTTATTACACTCACATTACAGGTGTCACTGTAGTGACGCATCATATCCATCTAAAAGAAGGGAGCAAGCCAGTAGTACAAAAACTAAGAAGATTAGGAGTTGTGCAACAAAATGCACTGTTGTCCGAGGTGAAGAGACTCTTAGAAGCAGGATTCATATACCCAGTAGAAGATTCAGAATGGGTCTCCCCACTAGTGGTGAGGCCAAAGAAGAATGGTAAATGGCGAGTGTGCGTGGATTACAAGCCACTAAATGCTGCAACAAAAAGGGACCACTTCCCTCTCCCATTTCAAGATGAGATTCTAAATGAAGTAGCAGGCCATGAGCGATACACAGTGTGTGATGGCTACTTCGGCTACTTTCAAATACGCATTGCAGAGGAGGACCAGAAAAAGACTACTTTCATCACACCATGGGGCTGTTTTGCATTTCGAGTCATGCCTTTTGGTCTCACCAACGCTCCAGCCACCTTTCAACGATTCATGAATATGGTCTTCCAACCTTACTTTGGTAAGTCCATAAGGGTTTTCATAGATGACTTTTGTATTTACAGCTCCAAAAGTATGCATCTCGGCAAGATTGATGAAGGATTTACTCGTTTAGCTAAGCTGGGTGGACAACTAAACAAGGACAAATGTCACATTGGGGAAAGCAAGGTTACACTATTGGGGCATGTAGTGTCCATTGATGGAATCGAGGTAGATCCTGAAAAGATAGAAACATTGTTAAATCTACCTCCCCCAACTTCCATCAAACAATTAATCTCTTTCTTGCAAAAGCTAAGATATTTGAGTAGATTCATACACTTACTCTCCCAAGTGATATTTCCTCTACAACAGCTGACTCGTCAAGAGACGCTTGTTTGGAGTGAAGAAAGTGATGGGCATTGTAGAGAGATAAAAAAAATGTTAGGGTCAATCCCTATAATCCTCCAACCTTGTTGGGAAGAAACATTCTTTGTAAACCCTAGTGTGGGAGAAGAGGCCATTGGTGCTGCCCTCCTACAAAAAGATCCAAAAACATCCTTTATGAGGCCTGTGTATTTTGCTAGCCGCCTCATGGAAAACACAGAGAAGGCCTACACCCTGATGGAACAGCTAGTGTTAGCTCTCATGTTTGCGGTAACCAAATTTCGGCCATACTTGCTGCCGAAGAGGTTTGTAATTATCACTGTGGAGGATATGTTTCCCTATGCACTACAACATATGGAAATCTCTGACAAAATAGCAAAGTGGGTGGTGCGACTTCAAGAGTTTTATTATACAATACAGGTTGAAAGAACAACTCGAGCATGCTTAGCCAACATTTCAACAAACAAGTGCTATGAAAAAGTTTTCCATTTGAAGAGAAAGGAACTTCCACCACCTCCAGCTCTAGAGGCTCTGGTCAATGCTTATAGCCTCTACTTTGATGGAGCATACAAGAGAACCAAGGATAAGGCAGCTGCAGGCATCGTGGTCTTATCTCCATTGGGAGAGAGGATCCATGGTGAAGGGATCACTCTAGAAGATGTCCACTCCAACAATGAAGCAGAATATCAAGCTCTAATTCATGGCCTTTGTTGGTGCCTGGATAATTCAATTGAGAGATTAAATGCTTTTGGTGACTCCATGCTTTTGGTAAGGCAAATGCAAGGTACATGGGCTTGCAAAAATGCCAATCTCTCTACTAAAATGAGAGAAGCCAAAGCTCTTATGAGGAGATTTAGGGAGGCACAAGTACATCATGTGCCAAGAGACCAGAACAAGGAGGCAGACCACCTAGCATCATTGAAGTTAAATGAGTCAATAGTGGGAGCAGTGTCCATCCAACTTCCCCTTCAGCAAGGCAAGGAAGACTTAGAAGATATTATGCACATTTTGGAGCAAGGAGAGGCTCCTAAACACATGAATGCAGGGGAAAGGCGATGGTTAGCTAGGAAAGCTACCAGGTATCGCATAGTAAATGATAATTTGTATTGTCTTGGTAAGGATAGTGTTCTTAGGAGAGTGCCTTTGAAGAGTGAAATTGAAGAGATTTTAAAAGCTTGTCACGATGATGTGTGCGAAGGACACTTTGCACACGACATCACTAGTAGAAAGGTTCTACAAGATGGGTTTACTTGGCCAAGTCTTCATCGTGATGTCAAATACTGGTGTCAAACATGTGATGAATGTCAGAAAGCAGGACCACGACGGCTCATAGCTGAACCTCAGAACCCAATAAAGGTATATGGGCCCTTTGAGAAGTGGGGAATTGATGTCATAGGGCCTCTACCACGCACTCAGTCAGGTAAAGAGTACATCATTATGGGAGTAGACTACATGACTAGATGGGTTGAGGCTATTCCAACCAATAGAATTACTGCTAAGGATGTGAGTCAGTTCATCTTTGACCACATCTGTTGCTGGTTTGGCACCCCTCTTGAAATACTATCTGATAGAGGACCAGGGTTTAGAGCAGACTTGGTAGGAGAACTCATGCAGAAGCTAAATATTCAGCATCAACACTCTACTCCTTGCTACCCTCAGTGCAATGGCTTGGTGGAAAAAGTAAATGGAATCATTTGCAAAATTCTCACCAAACAGGTACATGTCAGGCGCCAAGATTGGGACAAACACCTGAACGGAGCTCTATGGGCCTATAGAACCTCCTTCAAAATCGCATTAGGGTACACACCCTTTCATTTGGTTTATGGAAAGGAGGCACTTTTATCCATTGAAGTGAAGTTAACAAGTCTTCGAATATTGGGTAGCCAGGTAGGCTCTCAAAAGGAGAAAGTACATCAAAGGATCATGGATCTAGAGAGGTTGCAATTGGATCGTGAAGAAGCCATCAACCACTATTCTCAAGAAGCAGAGAAGTGCAGAGAAAAGTTCAACAAAAAGCTAGCATCCAAAGACATCAAAAAGGGATCTCTGGTGCTTCGATATGACAATCGCTTCGACACTCGTAAGGATGGAAAGTTTCTTTTTCGATGGGAAGGCCCGTTCTTGGTCACCAAAAAGTTCAAAAATGGCTCTTACAGACTTCAAGACATTGATGGTAAAGTGCACAAGACCAGGACAAATGGATGGCGTCTAAAGCCTTATCACATCAGGATAAGGTCAGCCCAAGATCAAAGAAAGTAGGCTAGAGGCATAAATACCCCTAGCCCAGTTTGGGGGGGCTATGATCCGAGCCTATCACAAATTTTTGTTTACTATATTTCGTTGGTTTTCCTTGCTTCTAGAGGTTTACAATAAAAGAAAGAGTGAGAACAACCTCTTGGAAAAATTCAAAAAATGATTTGATGGGAATTTTTTCTTGACTAGTTCACCGGAGGTGGAAGGTAGAGGGAGAACCTAGTGGTAAAGGAAAGGGAAAATATGTAAATGTGAAAAGAAAAGATATGATGTGGTTGTGGAGCCATGCACCCATGATTCAAGGGTCATGAGTGGCTCATATCATCATGGCTTTGGAGCCATATTATGATTCAAACAGATGGGACCCAAATGGAAGACTTGGTAAAGGAAGGAAACAGACACATGATTTTGCTGGATTTTTAAAAAATACTTCCACTCCGATCCAAGAAAATTTGTCTTCATCAAAGTTGTAGCTATGGATATTTTGACCATATTTTTTTTATAATTTTTGCATCTACGGTCTAGGAGATATGGCCAAAATGGCGGACGCCAGTTTTTTCAACTGTGGTGGAGACCACCCCCTCTACCTTTACACACACACCCTTCCTTTTCCACATTGAGACCTTCTCTAAAAATCATCCATTAGTCTTCTCACCCTCCCCTCCTTCCTCCTCTCTCTCAAGCTCAAAAAACCATCACAAATTCCTTTTCTAATCACCTCTCTCATCATGCTTAATCTTGTTGTAATTCATAAGCTCTCATTCAACCCCTTTCTATTATTACTAGATATGCATTGATTTTATGTAGATTCTTTACATTTTAAAATAAGGAAGCTCTTGGACTCAAGCTATGGAGGAAGGAGTGAAGACAACACAAGTGATGATGGAGCCAATTAGTTGCAAATTGGTCAACAAATCACTTGGAAGGAGCTTCTTCATTGGTTGAATGTCCCTAATCAAGCTTCATTTGTACAAATTGCACTTGGATCTGAACCTCACTCCTAATCACTCTCTTTCCTATATAAAGAGGCCCCCTCCTTTGTAATTTCAAGTCTCCCTCAGTCCCATTGAGTCTTTGTATCACTCACCATGAGCCCATAAAGCTCATTCATTCACTCTATTCTTGCACATTCTAGAGTGTAAATTGTTTTATGTTAGTAACCTCCCCTCCTCTTACTTATGTTAATTAAGAGAAATCTTTTATGTGTGTGTGAGAGTGCTTGATGTGATTTTGGCTAATCCTTGAGTTGTTGTTTAGTAATCTACATGCTATTTGTGTTGGGAGTGCTTGAAGTTATCCATTCCTTGTACACACACTAAGGTTAATGTTTCATTCATAGTGATACCTCTCTCTCTCTCTCTCTCTCTCTCTCTCTCTCTCTCTCTCTCTCTCTCTCTCTCTCTCTCTCTTTGTGTAGCAGTCCTAGTCCACGCTTCCAAGACTAGGTGGTGCCCTCATCTCATTTCCCTTGTGGCGCAATGGAGTTTGTTTTGGTGTAGAGTCCGTCATTCCAAATTTCCTTCGTCATTGTATTGTGCCTCCCCACACACGGGACATGAGGTAGCATGTGCATGCTCATTGCAGTATAGCATGCAATCGTTGAGCACGCATGGATGCGCTCATACTCCATTCCATGTGCAGTGACATACGATCTAGCTTGTCGACAATCTGGAGGCATGTGGTGATCTCCTGGCAACATTTTTCCCATCAAACTACAACAAACATGTGTATTAGTATAATTGCTAGAATACGGCACCATAAAGCGATTGGAGAGTATATAAAAGCCACATTCCATACTTACAGAAGTAGTGCATCGACACTTGCATTACTCCAACCAAATTTTTCTTGCAAGTTGAGAACTTCCAATGATGCTTGGAGCACCGAGTACCATGAACCATCGTAAAGAGGTGTCTGAGCACTCATCATCAATCTATCCTCCATTTTGGCAGCCCGTTTAGTGCAGAGCAGACAATCCTCCTCGCACACATCGTGCTCATGAGCTAGTAACTCATCACACATGTTGAACATGTGCTCATCCCCTGCCTCAAAGTGCGATAGAGACGCCATAGGAGTTGTCGAAGTAGAGCCAATGGGAGGATCACCATGCGGTGCACCCAAATCGCACAGTCACTCTTGCCTCTGCCGTTCAGTGTTGCGCGCCAATGCACCACCACCGAACACAGACCAATAAGGCACCTCCTCAAGCGACGGGTGAGTCGTGCTCTCATCTCTCCAGCGCTTTTTTGAGGATGCCAAAGCCCTTCTTTCTCCACGTGCTCCAAGGCAATGCACCTCAAGCGAGGGATTCTCCTTTTACACTTGGCGCAAGGACGAGGGAGTTTTTCCTTGAGCCAACGATCGCGCCGCTCAGGGCCTCCAGAGGGACCACGATCCTCCTAGTCAATGTCTTGCACACGCGAGATGTTGTTTATTTCGTCATGTGTCCTAAAAAATAAATAATTAGAAAAGCCCTAAATTCCAATTTAAAAATTACATGAACAACGTTTTCAAAAAGAATAAATGTAATGAGTGCTAACTTTATTTTTAACTAAAAGAGAACTTCAAAAATTCAATTGATATACATTTAAAAGTACTACAAATAAAGTATCCTCAAAAAATTAAAAATCTTCATCAAAAAACTCAAAAGGCTAAAAAATGAAATAATGGATAGCTAACGGTAAAGGGGATGGTTTGTACCCCCCCCCCTCCCCCCTCTGCAACCTCGGATTGGCATGTAACCATTTTAAATGATCGGCCACGGTAATAGACGCGGTAATGGTCATGGTAATATCCGCGGTAATGCCTGACGCCTAAAATAGGCAAGACGACAGACTATGTGGCATTTTTGCTGCATACTCTGCGTTCTTGCTCTCTGCCATCGCTCCTAAGCTTCCCCCCCTCCCCTCTCTCTCCTTCTCCAAGCTTCAACCCCCCCCCCCCCCTCTCTCTCTCCTTCTCCAAGCTTCCCAAGTTTCGTCGAAGGGGTTTTTCGCCATCATCTTTGGAAGCACAACATCAAAGGGGGTTTTCCGCCATCGTCTTTGGAATCTCAACCTAGCCGAAGCTCAACCACGCTACAAGGAAAGAGGCAAACACAAAACAAAGCACTTGCCCTCTCTTTCCCTATTGTTTTCTATTACACACACACACACACACACATGCATAAATCGTAATAAAATAAAAAATAAAGAATTCATAACATATCTCGTTCATTTGGAAATGGTTGCATGTGCTAAGCTTGTTTGGAAATGGTTGCTTTGCTAGGCTTTTTTGAGAATGATTGCTTTGCTTGGCTTGTTTGGATAGAATGTTAGACAGAAATGTTAGATAAAAATGTTAAGTTTGGTAGATACAAATAGAGAGAGAGAGAGAGAGAGAGAGAGAGAGAGAGAGAGAAATGAAGAAAGGGAGAGAGAGAGAGAGAGAGAGAGAGAGAGAGAGAGAGAGATAAAGAGAGAGAAATAGAGAAAGAGAGAGAAATTTAAAGAGAGGGAGATAAATGGAGAGGGATAAATAGAGAGAGAGAGAGAGAGAGAGAGAGAGAGAGAGATAGAAGAGAAATAGATAGAGAGGGAGAGAGATAATTAAAGAGAGGGAGATAAATGGACAGAGAGAGTAGGTGATTATATATTTTTCACCTTGCTAGCCATATTACACCACAATGAGAGAGAGAGAAAAAAAACATGTTTGCAATATCTATTAGGATTAACTCAAGCAATAATTTTACAAGAAATGTCATGGTTAAGAACTTGAGAGCAAATTATCACAAGACCAAATGGAGGGTCCTTATGCTTCCATGCAAGTGCATTAGATAAAGGGGTATACTGTTACCTGCCACCATCACCCACAAAAAACAAACAAGAAATTGTTAGTCTCTCAGGTGGAAGGCAAGTGTCATGAGATACTCCTACATGTTATAGATGTCCATCCAAAGCAAAAATAGAAGAATAAGTGACATAAACCTAGTTAGAGGGGTCCATTTAAGAGTAAGTGTAAGTAATGATGTTCTTGGCAGCAAGTAAGAGGTGTACAACTCCTTGGTGGAAAGTCTTGGAAAAGTAGTCACCTTATATAGGTGCTCATCACTTCACTTTTTCCTCCAAGAGAGGAGTCGGTCAAGAGGAATGGGGCATTTACTTTGCAAAGAGAGGGGGGTTGTCAGTTAGGAGCATCTTTCAGAAAAAATTGTGTATGGCTGTGAAAGAGACTCACGTTGCCCTCTTCCCCTTGTATATTTGGGTGGTGGCCCCTATGTCTTGCTAGTTATGAGGGGTCATCCCAAAATGAGTGAAGAGGGGGTTTCCATGTCAATGAGCCTTCCTCTTCTTAGGGGTGTTTCCATGTCAATGAGCCCTCCTCTTGTTAGGCTTATGGGGACAAAGTGAGAGAGAGAGAGAGAGACAGAGAGAGGGGCCCACCTCCACCCACACTAGGAGGATTTGGTTTGTATTCCCTCTTTAGGGGGCACTAGGCCCCCTAAGGGGTCCTAGTTCCCTCCAATTTTAAGGTGTTCCAAGACTTTGCTTAACAAGCATGTGTAGGAGGATGCTGCGTACCCCTGTAAATGGTTTCTAACCAGCCTCCACAGTTTAGCCTTTTCAAAACCATTATGGCAGAATGCTTGGATTAGCGCCCGGATGTCCCATAGGAATTGCAAAAAAGGATTGGTTTGATTTGTGAAAGTATCACTTTATGCGCCCAATCAGCAGGTCAATTACTTGCTCTTTGTAGGTATTTGATGGATCTATATGGGGAGATTCTCCTCTTTTTTGTTAAGGCGCTTGATCAAGACTCTATTGCCAATTGATAATTGAAGGTTGAGGAACTTCGCGTGTGTGTCAATGCTACTCTCAATGGAGAGGAACATAGGGAAGATGGTTTGGTTGGTCATGAAGTATAGGGGGTCCCTTGAGTCAATGATAGGAATGTCATCAAAGTAACAAAAGGGGAATCCCAATTGTTTGAGAGTGGTAGCACAGTTTGGTAAGTTGAGGGTCTGGTCAATGAACTCAAATTCCAAAGAATGTAGGTAGAGATTTCACCATAGGGGGGAGCATGCCAATCCCATGGGGATCCCATTTCTTTGTCGGAAAACGCGTCCTTGGTTTTGTACGTACATGTTGTTGATAAGCCAAGAGTTGATCCCCAACACTTGTTGTTGGGTGAAGGATAGACCTGATTTGTATGAGTGGGGAGACCATGCCCCTTCCATACATTGAGTGGGGAATCTCCTAAAAGAGATGTATGGTTTATTGGCAAAGGAGAATGCTATACTTATAAGCTTAGAGATATGATGAATGAGTCCATCCTTTCCTAGATGGGGGATGTTTTCATAACATCTTTTCACATCCCCTGAGTAGAGGGTTGAAGCGTGCTTGGGTAGGTTCACAACACAATCATAAATTGAGTCCACTATCCACCATGACTGAATGTGGATGTTATGGCAAAGGAGGGCTTTTTGGTTTAAGTTCTTTGCCCTTTTTTTGAGATGTGACATACATGTTTTCAGAAAGCATGCCATTAGTAGGGAAATCTCTGTGTAACAGCATGAAGCTCCACAAGTTATCCATCGGAAAGCATTTTTATGACTCTTGTAAGAGGCCGTAATGAATGGCAGTTCATTATTGCTAAGTGGTACCAAGGGGGATAAGTAAGCATGTATGTGTGTCAGTGTGTCCATCATTGTTTGTGTGTGTAAGTTGAAATCTTTGCCCTGTAGTCTTTTAGTAGCCTCATTCGTAATGAGAGTTTTACAGACAAGCACAATGTTATTTGGTGCTTTATCTAAGCAAGAGATAAAAAATTGCGCCCTAAGCTTCTCAATTTCTATGTGAAGGTTAGGATAGTACTTGTGTTGCCTTTTTCTAGGTAAGAAATTGGAGCAATAACCCTTTAGTGCATTGTGAGCCTCATGGACTGTAATCCCTCTTGGGAGTCTAATACAATCGGTATGTATGATTGTGTCCAAGACCTTACATAGCTCATCACATGCTTGCTCGAAGTCTCGCGGTGTGGTCAAGATATGTGAGACGCCATAGTTACAAACTTGCACCAATTCCGGTGAGAGGAATAAGTGGATGTCCGTAGTAAGTACGTGCCCCCACGTCGGGTTCATGTTGTCCTTGTGTTCTTCACATTGACATGTGTTTAAGGTATTTTCAAGTGCAAATACCAAACGGGCGTTACACATTTTAGCCTTTAATGGTGCATCGAATGACCATGAGAATAAGCATTCACTCCAATTCAGAGTGGTTATAAGATTCATCCCAAAACAGAACAGCTCAAAGAAAGACCTTATATTACATAGGTCCATAAGAGGGGTAACAAAGCATATAGGGATAAATACCCCTTTGTTTTTGGGTTTTTGATAAGCATCAACCGTCCATGAATGTCCATGAATATCTCGAGCCACCTAAAAGAGAAAAACCAAAACACCAAAGCAACAATCAGAATAGTCAAGAGAATTAGAGAGGGAGATAAACATCTAAAGCACGGGAAACAATGAGACAGGATAGACAAGAGCGTCATGCACACCACCCCAAAAACCTTCAAAAATACAAATCGTAAACCACAAAGAAAAAATAGTCTTGACAACTCAACATGACCAAGAGCAAGCAACATGATCACGATAAAAGAGAACAAACAAAGCTATCGAGACGAAAAGGAAAACCACAAGGGAGACAGATCCATAAAGATGACGGTTCTACGACACAACAAGACGCCAGGGATAGAAAGGAAACACAAAAGCACATCATGGTAAAAAATAATACAGTGCCTAGGAGGCATCCCAAAACAGCAAGCATCAGATCAAAGAAGCCGAATATAAAGCATTTTGAGAACCTATCCAGAAGTGCCATGGCGAAGCATAAATTGACAAGTAATAACCAACACCCCGTGTCTGTACACTATAAACAAGCGATTGCATGATGTAGGATTGCCTGAGTTCCAGTGCCCACCCTTAGCACAAAACAGTGAGGTTGTAAGACCAACGCGCAAGAACATGCCCTGTATTAATCACCAAATAGCTTGGACAAGGAAGTTCAAGGTAAAACACAGCAGCCCATAAGAGATTTACAGGGAATTTTTAAAGACCCCATTAAAGTTTCCAGATCTCACAACAAATGAGTAGGTAAAGACCAGTAGCTTACAAATCTGAGCGCAAACCAGATTATGGGAAGAAGGCCAGCAGGCCACAAAGCTGAGTATAAACTGACCAGCCAAAGAAGTGCAGTATGACGAATTTGTAGGCTCACACATAAAATTTCCAAGGCTAAAGAATACCACAAAAACGAGGTTCACCTCCTTAAAAAACATTAGGCATACAGCAGTGCTTTGGCGCAAGCTGCGCAAAGAGAGTTAGACTAAAATAAAGTTCTTGATCGCAAGACCGACTAACCAGCAGCTCGTCAAAATGAGCACAAAACGTACTCAGGGAAAAACACGAACCATCCTCAAAACTGAGTACAAAACAGCCCATCAACCCATTAAGTGAAGTACACTGATTTGGGCAGCCCCAACTACGGTCCAGCAAATCTGCGTGCAATTAATCATAGAGGAGTGCCTTTTCACTTGTTGCGCATTGAGGGTTAGCCGAGTGTCGAGCTCGTGGAGGAGGGGGTTGTACTGAATTTCGAGCTAATAGGCAGGGTATGTCGGAGTATTCATTGGGGTGCGGGAGCTATTAGTCAAATCAACGGGTGAGGTTTGAGTCCATCTTGACCTGTGGCAGTCGAGTTGGTCTGCCTTTGCGGTGTGAAGTGGTGTCGTCCACACCCTCTGGATGTTCATCCCTGGTCCCCACGAGCGCGTTTTCCTGCCCTTGGGTTTCCAGAGTCTCTCCCAGGAATTATGGCCTGTTGGATGAAGCAATCCACCTCATGGTTAAGGTTGGCCGTTGGCAGTTGTTGACTAAATAGGATCTGGTGTTTGATAGCCTCCTTCACTTTTTGTCTATATATAAGATGAACCAGCAAAGCTTTTACCACCTCTTGGGCTTCCTTCTCAATCCAACTGAGAAAGGCAATCGTTGATTTTTTCAAGCTTGAACTAGGGAAGAACATGGGAAGATGATGCATCATCATCCACAAAGCGTGGTCGAACCACAAAACATTGCCATCCTTGCAAAGATCTTCTTTCCCAACATGCTCGCATCCGCACTTTAAGAAGGGGTGGTGCACATTCCATATTTGTGTTGTATAATTTGTTTCCCTACCTGTGGTAGAGATTATGCCTTTCTCCCCTACCACACATCTAAATGATGCTTTGCATCGATTCGTTTCGAAATCCCACATAGTGAAAGGGTTAGCTAACACGTATCTTTCCAGAATATTTGATGAATTTGATTGAAGTATGTGCTGCAGGGCAAGCTTTAAAGAGAGCTTATCTTTACCATTGAGTAGGAGTAGGAGGAGTCACTCTGATAGTGGCGCAAGGAGTGTGAAATTGCCCAAAGTCCAGGGCTTGTGGTGTGCATCTTCCAACATGATCTCCAGATACCTGCAAGGAATGTAAGGGTCAGTATATGACTCAAAAGGTTTTTTTGAGAGATTAAGTGCCGGATTGTTGATGGCAAAGCTTTGCTTGGCAAGCTGTTGCTCATCTTCATCAAGATCTATTGGGATGAGGGAGCTATTTGATTCTGATTGTGGGGAGAGTGAGACTTCGTCGAAGCCATTAAGAAGGTGGCGCCTCTTTTGCCGGATCAAGGGGTCATTGCGTAACTTCTTGCCATGGCTATCCATGAATCTCCGCATGAGATTTGGGGAGTTCTCAGCCCACTCCTTTTGCTCCCTTGCATCGTCATCATTTATTGTCTTAAGATTTGCTGCAAGTTCTCGACGCCTTTGTGTGGCACTCCTAGGATTTTCTTGCACCAAAGAGTATAAACAAAACCATGCCGGCAGATCCAATAGGTTGAGCAGGAGCAGGTCGGTGTGTATGTGTGCTGTTATAGCCTGTCTCCAACTCGATTAGGGTATGGTGGAAGCTTATGTCCTTGATGCAGAGCATCAACCCTTGGATGATGGACGGGGGCGCAGGTGAAAGGGGCTCATATCCTAGAGCCATGAGTGAGGCATCCCAGCAAGCAACCTGTTCATTACGGGAGTTTCAATTAGTCAAAGATGGTAATGTAGTGGCAAATAAGCCAATGCTATATCCCAAACAGATGGTATTTTCTGCACAAAAAACAGAGTAACAATAACCTCAAAAGCTTATATAGTGTTAATCTTATGGAAGGTTACATCTCAGCCATGTATTAGCAACAAAGTAGAGAAGCATCCAACAGGCAGTATTTACCCATCAGCCTATACATACAGCAAATTCAATCAACCTTGCTTGTTATGATTTGTTCATACCACAACAAGCAGTCCTCTCACAGCTCAGCCTGTTTATATGGGACATGTAGATTGTTCAAGACACCACCTCAACACCCAATTGGTTTATACGAGATCATTACCTCAAGTCAATTATGTATTTCTACAACCAGCTGATACTCCAAATAGACAACCTGTTTATATGTGTCGTTTGGGTCAGCTCCAAGAAGCATCTCCTGATACATCCTACATTCACAGGGACTGTACCCCCAGGTGCTTTATGATTACAACAAGAAGACAAAGCCTGTTCATTCCTAGCTTGAACCATCAGAATTATGGCAAAAAAAGCACAACCCGTTCAACCTTTGAGATTAACTCAGCTAGAAATGCAATATTATTGTGACTGCTTTATTGCAATAAAGACCCATAGCTACTTTTCTGAGAAGAGCTTTGCGATAGATCAGGGCGTGCACTGTTAAGATAAAAGAAGGTAGCATCTTAGGCATGTATTAGCAAATAGACAGGGTGTAATCCGGCAAGTGGTATTTTTTTTCAATTAGTCTGTGCATTCAATAAATTCAAACTAACCTCAGCTGTTTAGTCTCTGTTCAGAGTACGGCCGAAAGTTCATTTCCTGATTGGCTTGTCTCTTCAGGACATTTGGAGTGCTTAAGATAGTAATGCAGCACACAGTCTGTACATTAACTTCAAACTATATCAAGTAATACCAGCCTATTTAGATTGCTACCAAGTAACATCTCCCCACATGGTCTGTTCCTTTAAGAAATTTACCCACAGGTTTTTCAAGAAACTAGCCAGGTAAAGACACATGTTTAATCAATATAAGTAACTTGTATATTCAGAGTAAACAACCTGCTCATCCTCCAATTAGCTGAACCACAAGAAAAGCATTGATTGTAATAAAAATGCATAGCTTTGTTGGTGCTCAGCGCCATGTGAAGGACCAGGGTCTCGAAAACATTTCACTTTGCTGTCATGTAGAGTCTGTGGCACGATCAATGTGCACAGCAGGGTTGCATCAGAACATCCGCTCTGTGGTAACGGGTACATATCTACTATGGGGGATTGTAGAGATGTAAAGGGGCATGATAAATGTGCGTCGGCAATACTCTTAGTAAACCACCACCCCAAATCCAAAAAGACCACCAATTGGGAGTCCATCTGAGTCCACACGATCAGAAGCCAACATAGCAATGCTAAACCTCAAGGTGGGCGTGAGGAAGGGCCCTGTGAGGGACGACTATAGATTAGGGGGATAACTGTGCAGCTTCCAAGAGGTCTAGTAGGCGGTTTTTTAGAGATTAGCAATAGCTTCCTAGATGGCAGAGAGAGATTTGCGCTATATTAGCAACCGAGTGCGTAGCAGTGGATTAGGCGGACTGTAGTAGTAGGTAGAAAAGGAGTGTGTGGCTCGGCGCAGGATTTAGCAAACGAGTGCTTAACAGTCGATTAGGCGGACTGTGCTTCACCAAGCCCTAAGCAAAAAATTGGTAGGTAGAAAAGGGTACCTAGTGCATTGTACCGAGCCAGAGGTGATAGGTAAGGCTCGAGTGTCCATTACCTTTTGAATTTCGGGTTCTCAGTAGGGCCCGTTGATGACATGTCCCTATTCTCCGCTAGTCCTTCGATGGAAGGTGTACTAGAGGTTCTTCATAAAAGAGGCCATCCTCTTCGACTGCCAGATCGGTTACATAACCCATAACTAGAATGCTTCGATAGCTATGTTCCATCGAACTGAGATCGAACAAAATATTGGAAACTGAGAGAGAGAGAGAGAGAGAGAGAGAAGAGAGAGATTTCATGAAAGAGTGTTAGATTTTTTTACCAGAGAGTGTTTGGGATACCGATCGTCGTGGTTTAGTGGTGTACCTCCGCATAAATTGGTTACCGATTGTAGTGCTTCAGGGGGGTACTTCGCCAAAAACCACAAGGAGTGTTAAGAGTTTTGTCAAGCTCAATGTTCATGATCATACAAGATGTCAATGTTATTAATTGTTTGTTGTTCTATTTTTATGTTTTAAAAAAAAGAAAACATGCAAGTCTCCTTGCATGGGGGAGTTTGCAGAGCCCTCCCCAATTTTTATAATACGAGGGAACGTGCCATTCCCACGACAGCGTGCAATTTTCAGGGTGTTCATTAACTGCATCCTCAATATCAAAAATCAAAAAAATGATAATGCTTACTCACCGCGATTGAATGTCTGTCGGCAATGGACTTCCTTGCATCAACGATGTTGGGCATCTCCTGCACTTAACCCGCTGTAAGAGACGGCATCCCAGGGAGGATACCCTTAATGAAGATTTTGTGCTATTGTAAGAACACCACAATTTGTATATATATCGATCAAACAACCACCAAGCATGAAATCGTACTCCCAACAAACGTTGACTAGCGATCATATCGCAAATTCTAATATCTATGGCTGTGTACGTGATTGCATCTGTTGACCCGCATGCCTTCCAGATTCCTATGTAGACGTAGTTGATTGCGTCTGGATAGAGACCCTTCCTGCGATCTTGTGGCGGCGTTTCGCACAACAAGCATGCATAAGGTCAATAGCCTTCAAGGTGCAAGCATAGGTGAATGGATTTGTAGAAACGCCTTTCGTTTGCATCTGCTTCATGTTGTGTGTATTATGGGGAAAGTGCATTCCAATGCTTTGCATCCACTGAAAATATCGTAGAGCTTTCTGGCCTTGCTCTTGTTGCACACATCCCACAATCAGTGCATTCAGAGAGGCGACATTCCTGGCAAGAAGCTCCTCAAGGAGTTTTTGTTCTTTGTCAAGCGCACCACAGCTGGCATACATATCGCCCAAGGCATTGCCAAGCACCACGTAACTAACAATATCAGTCTCAGTTGTTGTGTCCATAAGAGCATCTTGCGTAGAGCTACATGCCTTCGAGATGCACGCATAGGTGATTGCATCTGAAGAGAGGTGCAACTGGAAAGAGGCCCTCGCGTCCCATCAGCTAAAAACAGCCTAGACCTTTCTGGCCTGTTCTCGTTTGCGCACATGCCTGTTTCTGAATAGCTTGTGACTGACGAGCACTCTCATCATAAATTCTCTCACCCATGTCAACATATTACGAAGTCTTTCAAGATGCTAGCATAGGTTCTTGCTTCCATAGATGATTGCATTGGAGAAAGGCCTTCTGCTTGCATATGCTTAGAATAGCCTTGACGAGCTTCCTTGCCGACATCTTGCATCGATTCGAAGTGATTACCCATCTTGTGGTTTTTCTGTGAAGGTACCAAGAAAGAAGAAAGGAAGTCGTTCCCCTTTTTTGCACTGAAAGGCTGTAATTCTGACGATTTCTCAGTTTGCGATGAGAAAGACGCCAGAGGGCCGAAATTGTAGTTTACATCATGAATAGCTCAATAGCTGCACGTCTTGACAAGGCGAGTGATGAAGGTCATAAAAAAAGCAAGCAAGCACTTGCCGTTGGATGGTCAATGCCATTCCAGATAGGAAGCTCCTCAACCACATTTTGTGCTTTCTCAAGCGTACCACATTTGACATACATATCGACCTAGACAATACTGCCAAGCACGACATCTTTCTTTAATAGCCTCCGACTCACAATATACTTCTGAGTTTTTGTGTCCATATGAGCATCTTGTGTAGAGCCACATGCCTTCAAGGTACGTGCAAAGGTAATTGCATATGGAGAGAGACCCTCGCTTTGCATACTTATCGACCAAGACAGTGCCAAGCACGACATCTTTTCTCAACAGCCTTTGACTAACAATACAATTGTGAATTTTTGTGCCCATATCAGCATCTTGCTTAGAGCTACATGCCTTCAAGATGCATGCATAGGTGATTACATCTGTAGAGAGGCACTCACTTTGCATCTGCTGAAAACAAACTAGAGCTTTCTGCCCCTGCCCACGTGGGACAAATCTTGCAGTTAGTGCATTCCAAGAGTGCACACTCCAGACAGGAATCTCCTCGAGCACTTGCGTAGAGCCACATGCCTTTAAGATGTAAGCGTAGCATTCAAGACGAAAGTATAGGTGACTGAATTTTGAGAGATACACTTGCTTTTGCGTCCGCTGAAAACAGCCTAGAGATTTCTGGCACTGCTCTTGTTGCGCGCATCCCGCAATAAGTGCATTCCAAGAGGTGGCATTCCGGACAGGAAGCTCCTCAAGCACGTTTTGTGCTTTCTCAAGCGCACCACATTAAGCATACGTAACGACCAAGACAATGCCAAGGACGACAGCTTCCTATGCCCTTGTCGGGCATATCCTACAATCAGTGTGTTCCTAAAGACGATATCCCGCACCACATGTGGCATACATATCGACCAAGGCATTGCCAAGCATGGCAATTGTTGGCAACAACCCCTGACTAACAATATCATAGTGATTTTTTAGGCCGATATCAACATCTTGATGCACGATTATGTGACTGCATTTGGAGAGACGCCCTCACTTTGCATCCCCGTTGAAAGCAGCCAAGAGCTTTCTAGCCCTGCTCCTGTTGCGTGTATCCTGCACTGAATGCATTCCAAGAGACAACATTCCGGATAGAAAGCTTCTCAGACACATTTTTATGCTTTCTCAAACACACCACATTTAGCATACATATGGTATTGCCAAGCACGAAATCTTTCTAGCCCTGCTCTTGTTGTGCGTAGAGCCACATGCCTTCAAGATGCATGCGCAGGTGATTGCAATTGCTGAGAACAATCTAGAGCATCCTGAAATCACTACATTCCAAGAGTCCATACTTCGGAATCTGGCGCTACTATTGTTGTGCACATCCCCAATCAGTGCATTCCGAGAAGCGACATTCGAGACAAGAAGCTCCTCAAGCACTTTTTGTGCTTTTTGAAGTGCACCACATTTGGCATACATATCGACCAAGACAATGCCAAGCACGACATCTTTCTCAAGCGCACGAAATTTGACATACATATCAACCAAGATAGTGCCAAGCATGACAACTTTTTCCAGCAGACTCTGACAAACAACATAATTGATTTTTGTGTCCATATCAGCATAACATCTTTTTGTGTCCATATCAGCATCTTGTGCCACATGCCTTCAAGATACCTGCATAGGTGATTTCATAGGCTCTCCCATGAATACACCCCATTTGCCACATGTCGTGCAACAATAAGTGCATACCAAGAGACCGCATCCCATCCCGATCCTGGAGGCAGTTGGAGTACGTAGGTGATTGTCCATATCAGCATCTTGTGCCACATGCCTTCAAGATGCCTGCATAGGTGATTTCATAGGCTCTCCCATGAATACACCCCATTTGCCACATGTCGTGCAACAATAAGTGCATACCAAGAGACCGCATGCCATCCCGATCCTGGAGGCAGTTGGAGTATGTAGGTGATTGCATCTGGAGAGAGGCTCTCGCTTGGCATCTGTTGAAAACAGACTACGACCTTGCTACATGATGCACGCTAGTTGATTGCAGTTGGAGTACGTAGGTGATTGCATCTGGAGAGAGGCCCTCACTTGGCATATGTTGAAAACAGACTACGACCTTGCTACACGATGCACACCAGTTGACTTCCTTCTGGGCAGAAATTCTACTAATGTGTCAACAATTAGAACCCCCAGAACACTGCTCAGCTCCAGACCATCTAGAGGTTCATTCTCCAAAGGCTTCTCACGATGTCCCAGGTCAAAATGCCAACAATCACTTACTGCACAACCAGGCAATTTCTTTGACAACCTGGAGGCACCGTCAAGCCTCCGACCATTGCCACAACTCTGTACGCAAAGCTGCTAAATCCATGATCAAGATTTCACCGTAATAGTCACAGTTGAAAACAGACTACAACCTTGCTACACGATGCACACCAGTTGACTTCCTTCTGGGCAGAAAGTCTGCTAATGTGTCAACAATTAGAACCCCTAGAACACTGCTCGGCTCCAGACCAGCTAGAGGTTCATTCTCCAAAGGCTTCTCACGATGTCCCAGGTCAAAATGCCAGTAATCACTTACTGCACAACCAGACAATTTCTTCGACAACATGGAGGCACCGTCAAACCTCCAACCATTGCCACAACTATGTACGCAAAGCTGCTAAATCCATGATCAAGATTTCAATGTAATAGTCACAGTTTGACGCGTCTACAGAAGCTTCTACCTGTCCAACCACATAAGTGCATCCATAGGAAAGGCCAGCTCCGGAAGGAAAGCACCACAGTGTGTATTTGCAACCTCCCAGAAGTCTGTAATAGTCACAGTTTGACGCGTCTACAGAAGCTTCTACCTGTCGAACCACATAAGTGCATCCATAGGAAAGACCAGCTTCGGAAGGAAAGCACCACAGTGTGTATCTGCAACCTCCCAAAAGTCTGCAATAGTTGCCTCTCTCACTGCAATTTG